>NC_087309.1:78147417-78480005 GCF_015220805.1 Pogoniulus pusillus
CTATTCCAACAGGGAAGTCTGCCAGCATAAAACTGAAGATAATTCACTTGGCTAAATACAGTTCTGTTCTTCCTAGTTTCTGGTTCACTGCTATTAAGGCTGTAAAATAGTAAGTGGTGTCATGAACTACACACATCAGAATATTGTCTGTCTTTAAAACTCACTTAAGTGCAGTACAATCTTCACTCAAGTAGAGCATTTCCTTTCACTTAACCTTTTTAAAACAGCTGTACTGTTTTTCTCAGGGCAGCATGTAAAGGTATAGAAGTTGCAATTACTTAAAAACAAGAAAGAGCAAAAAAAACCTTTTATATCTTGCCTTTAAACACAGACAGTAAAGACAACCCAAAATGAACTCACAGTGGTTTTGACTGCAAATCTTGAGTACATTTTTGTTCTAATATTTACCTAATTACCAAAGTATTGATAAGGATGCTACTACTTCAGCTACACACTCCATTTTTCATCTTGCTGTCCATACCTTTTGTCCTTTCATAACCCCTGATTAAAAAAGGGCATGCAGCAAAGCAATCTGCTTTTAGTGTACCCATAGATTTGCTCGGAACCAGAGATACTCTCAACAGCAGTTACTGCTTTTACAAGAGAACAATATTCAGATGATTACCAGTTCAATGTCATTTCGGATGGTTCTCCTGTTTCTCCTGTCATTAATTGAAATATCGTCCACTCCTGACAGGATTCTTGTGACAGCAATTTTATGGTTTCCTTTCAGCTTTGCACGGAAAATATCCCCTTCTGTCCAAAGTTCTGCCTGTTTGCTATCACAACATGGAAAGAAAAAAAAGGCCCAAATGCAACAAATTAACACCAAAGATTATTATGTGTACTATAAAGGAATGGGGGAAAAAAGGATATCTAGCTCTATTTTTGAGATCTTTATAGTTAATCTACTTACTCCACCAGGAAGTGCTGTTGTGGTCCAATCACTGAACCAGGTCTATTTATTCTTATCCAGCCAATAGCTTCAGCAGCTGTCATTCGATAATGCTTCATAACGTAACAGGCAATAAGTGTTCCAGTTCGTCCAAGGCCAGCTGTGTAAAATAAAAGAATGGCTTCTATTAGCTGCTCATCCTCATCTGGAATCTACTGTAGCTACAGACAGTTACTAGGATATATAGTTACTTGCCTAGTTGCTTAAATAAATCTGCCACTGATCAAACTTGGTAAGAGCAACTTACCTTTTGATTTTTTTTCCACAGAGAGCTTTACTAACATGTTGTTCACACGGGTTTTTGAGTGAGGTAACATTCCAAAGACAGTGAGTTTACAAATACCTGTAACTATCTAATTTTATTTACTTAGATATCCACCAGGGTATTTTTATACATGGGACAAAACAGATAGCTTTTTTACCAAAATTCTCAAAGCACCTTCCTGCAAAATGATCATACATTGTACTGAAACCAGTTGTTCTTCTGATTGCTCCTCTAATTAACTTCTTACTACAGTTCTCAAGGAAAAGACAAATTTTGCAACAAGCAAGTCTGAGTACTAGCTGACACAGGCAAAAAGCACACCAGAATGAAGATGCTTCTTTGCAATGGCCCTCAAAATGGCTCTGTTCATCTTTGGAAACAAGAAATAAAGGGGGACAGCTCCAGCTAATAGGCTTCTCCCCTTGTTCACTCGCTGTTAACTGTCAAACCACACATAATATTTGCTCATTTAACAACCAACTGATCAATGCCAGTGCAAAACCTTCAGCACAGCCCAACAGCTGAGACAGCCATAAAGCACTTGCCTTGCCTTGCCTTAGAACAAGCTACAGCATTCCATTTTTTCTCAACAGTAAGAGGAGGCTGAGGAACATAAGGTAGACTAGACAGCACTGGTATGATAATTATCAAACAACATCTTTATTTGAATGAAAACAAAGCACTTGTGCTGCCGATATTCAACATTCAGGCATAACCAATTCAGTGATATGTCCAAATTTATCATCTAGTAAGGCTATGCACTTGTTTCCCAACAGTCAAAATGCTTTTTTGTACTGATGTTTTCACTTTACAGCAGAATCCTGTTACACATGTGGCAAATGGATTGCAGATCCAGGAACAAAAATACAGTCTTTGCAAGTCCCGTGTAATAGGGTTAAGAAAAGGCCTTTCTCCTCCAATCACAGCATTGCCAGGTGTAACAGTAAGGAAAGTTTTGTGTAAAACAGATGCCTTACAGATGATCAAAGATGGTGTGGGAAGTGAAACAGTTCCTCTAGGTTTACATAAAACTATACCTTTATACTAGCTGCATTGGGCATGCTCTGAATATCTTTTCCTTGGCAGTTTAACTGTAGAGGAACAGCTGTTGAGAGTGTGTCTAATGTGGCTAAGGTAAAGGGTTTCTGAAGAACAAAGATTTCTGTAGTTCTGAACTAACACCTGTACTTCATGAGGAATCTCCTCAGAAAGCTGCACTGATACTTTCAAAAGTTTCTGATTTGGTATGCTTAACTGTATTTTCAGAAAGACCTAGAAAACTTGCCAGGGCTTCAAATTCATGTGTAAAATCGTCCTTTGGAAGTGCTAATGCTTTCTAGCAGAAAGAGCTGTTAATACTTGCAAGCTCACTTTACCTAGTCTCTATCTTGGAAACAGCAGACAATGTTTTTCTGGAACTTAAAAAAAAAATTAGGACACAAAGTAAATAACAGAAGCACAGAGACAATCTGTATGAAAAAGTTGCCTTTTGGCAAAAACGTAGCAGAATTATAGTGCAAACTACCTCAGGAACTGTCACTATAAGTATCATTTGTAATAGAAATTGTTTTTACACAATACCTTTGCAGTGAACAGCTATAACACCTTCTGCATTTTCACAAATATTTAGAAATGATTTAACTATAGTATCACTAGGTGTGCTTCCATCAGCAAAGAAGAGGTCAAAATGCTCAAATCCAGCATCTGTGAATCGTTTGGCATCATACAGTTTTCTGTTAAGGCGTATTATAGTAGTGACCTTATGTTTCCTGAAGTATGGGAAATAAGCCTCTGGAGCATGGTGAGGATAGCCTAGTGTAAAAAAAGAAACAAACAAACAAATGAAGAGAGTAAGGCTCTAACCGCAGAAATAACCAAAGATTCAAATGCAAGAGATGAGAACACTTTCAAAACAGAACTCATGTTCAACATAAAGAAACAGACTAACCAAAAGTGCAATTTTACTATAATCACCTAGGTCAGATACAACTAAACCAAGCATTAAATTGTATTGCCAGGGTTCTTATAAAAGAAAAAGAGTCAAGGGAAAAACACACTGTTTGAAGAACAATCGTTAAAGTGTCTTCTTACTGGTAACAATCAGCTAAGAAAGCAGTGGGCTTGTGTCCCCCACCTCCTTTTTTAAGCATACCATTTTCAATTTTACTTCTTGAATGAGGTCCACTGAAGGCAATGAATTTGTTTGGTATTATCCAGTTAAAATCTCCATTTTCTGCTCTCTGTCAAGAGAAAATGCTTGGTTTATCATTATCCCTGTATTTTCATGCTTTTTTCTTATTGTTTCAAAATACATGCTAGAAAGAAGTGATAGAAAATGTTGCCAGTGGAATTTATGTTAGTCACCTGCCTTTTGTTCTGTTGGGAGAATGCCAGGTGCTCTTAGCACTTTCCTTGCCTTGTTCTCTTTCTAAATCGGTTTTAGAACAACACGACTGATGCCCTTCAGATAAAGGGTAACTTAACGTTTCTTAATTTTTTAACAGGTTTCTACATTATAATCTTTGCTTTATCTTTGTTCACAATTTAAATAATGTATTTTTAAATTCTAAGAACACTTAATTTTCTTTGTACAGATAACCGGCAGCTTTTAATTTCAAAGGCTGTATATAGTCAGTAAAGTCATTCACTGCCACGTTAGGTTCCCATACCCCAAAGTGAATTTTACAGGCTTGGAATTTCCCAGCCCTGCTTCCTTCTTTATATCAAAGAGCGTTATTACATCTTTGCCATGTGTTTACAGATGCATACTTCAATTCCTTTCCAGAATTCAGTTAGACTTGGACTTGTATGCCCTCAAGTTTCTTATAAAGACTGCTCAAGAATGTGCACGACCTCTAAAAGGTGTCTGAATTCCCACTCACTGATCATCTTCCAGAACTTGAATAATACTGGAAAAAAGTATTCATATCCATTTTGCTTTCTGCTTCCCTCCCATGTTTGAAGGTGACTGTGCCTAAATCTGAATTTTAATACTCTCTCTTTGACTGTGCACCTTTATTTAACAAGCAAAGTTTAAAGAGACAAAGAAGAAATGGATCCTCAAACTACAAAAAGAATAGCATATATTACAAACAATCGTCTTAGCATTAATAACAGAGAACAAATCAGATGTCTGATACTGAACACTTACTTCATAATGCTCATATTCATTTACATCAAATGTGTTGAAATCCAGGAATCCATACTGCAAAGCCTAAAATTCAGAACACAGATTTTAAGAAAGAAAACACCTTTTCAGTGGTGGCAATTTACCACTCTTTAAGGTTACTGAAAGCCCATTAATACCTGTTGTACTAGTTCAGAAATTTCTTCATAAATTTGAAAAGAACTACAGATCAGATCAAATCAGTCTTAGTTCAAACCGTATCTGTACATTTTAAGTAAAGTTAGACAAGCAAGCCAAATAAACTTTTTTCTGTTTTCATCTAATCACTACAAAACTACACACTACAGAAGCACTCAGTCTTCTCGTTACTGCTAGATGCATAGAACTTTTTTTTTTAATGGCAGAAGTTACCTAATGAAGTTAAGAGTACATTCTAAATTATGCATTCAAGGATTGCATTTTTTTTTTGTGTGAACGCTATTCACTCTCACCACAATGCTAGAATCTTAACTGATTTTAAGTTATTCTGCAGTGCCACTTCAGCACTGTATTACTATGACACACTAGATCATCATAATTTCTAATTAAAGACGAACACCTGCCTCTTAATATTTGTTCTACTTGTATTGCAAAAGCAAAAGGAAATAAAAGCCATTAGCAGGTGCTGCAATTGCCTGAAAAGTATCACTAACTAATCCAAAATCACTTTCAAAGGCTATAATCGGTCTACACTGTTAAGACCAGGGGTGTGTATAATAACCTATCATACAACTCTTAGTGATTAGAGACATGAATGCTATCTTGAAAGATAACATAAATAAAACTCAGAATTCTCTCTGTCTCCAGTTGATTATACAAGATGTTGGTCAGCTTCTATGGGACCTGTATCTGGAAGTGTTGTTACAATGCATAAAACATAAGAAGCCAGTCAACAATCAGTTAAAATTTGCTGCTACATAGCTCTAATTGGATCCTATCCTCCTAAGATGTCCTTTTTCTGCTGAGCAACACTTAGCTGACCTTTTGCAACATGAAATACACTGTCTTACTGACCTTGTTTATTGCATGAAAACAGTCCAGCAATGTCAGATGAAAGCTGCAAGTACCAAAGGAAGCATCCCTGTAAGACAGGACGACAAAAATAGTAAAAATACCATTTTAATCCAGGTAAAAGCAACTGAAGATATTTCTCTAGACAACTTTTAAAAAAAGCACTTCGGGATTATTATTACTAGAACTAAAACAATTATGTCAAATTATTTTCTCCACCTTGCACCTTACCATAACAAAATCAAATGAGTTAACAGATGATCCAAGAGATGATGCAGTAACAGTTTTGTTACAGCTGACGTGTTCAGATTCGGACATGAACGCTGAAACTCGCATGTTTCAGTGCTCACGTCAGAAAAAGAACAAACAGCACAAACTCCTTCTGGCAAAAGCTCATGCCTACATCGGTATCATGGTCTAACATACACTCCCAGAACAATCTGATCTGAAGTACACTTTCGAGAAAGTCAGATCCTAATACACTGCAAATTCTTTTCTTCAAACTCCGTAGGATCATCACAGTATCACAGTATCATCAGGGTTGGAAGAGACCTCACAGATCATCAAGTCCAACCCTTTACCACAGAGCCCAAGGCTAGACCATGGCACCAAGTGCCACGTCCAATCCTGCCTTGAACAGCCCCAGGGACGGCGACTCCACCACCTCCCCGGGCAGCCCATTCCAGTGTCCAATGACTCTCTCAGTGAAGAACTTTCTCCTCACCTCGAGCCTAAATCTCCCCTGGCGCAGCCTGAGGCTGTGTCCTCTTGTTCTGGCGCTGGCCACCTGAGAGAAGAGAGCAACCTCCTCCTGGCCACAACCACCCCTCAGGTAGTTGTAGACAGCAATAAGGTCACCCCTGAGCCTCCTCTTCTCCAGGCTAAACAATCCCAGCTCCATCAGCCTCTCCTCGTAGGGCTTGTGCTCAAGGCCTCTCACCAGCCTCGTCGCCCTCCTCTGGACATGCTCAAGCATCTCAACGTCCCTTCTAAACTGGAGGGCCCAGAACTGAACACAGTACTCAAGGTGTGGTCTAACCAGTGCAGAGTACAAGGGCAGAATGACCTCCCTGCTCCTGCTGACCACACCATTCCTGATGCAGGCCAGGATGCCATTGGCTCTCTTGGCCACCTGGGCACACTGCTGGCTCATGTTCAGGCGGGTATCAATCAGCACCCCCAGATCCCTCTCTGTCTGGCTGCTCTCCAGCCACTCTGACCCCAGCCTGTATCTCTGCATGGGGTTGTTGTGGCCAAAGTGCAGCACCCTGCACTTGGAGCTATTGAACTCCATCCCCTTGGACTCTGCCCATCTGTCCAGGCGGTCAAGGTCCCGCTGCAGAGCCCTTCTGCCTTCCAACTCAGTCACATCTGCCCCCAGCTTGGTGTCATCTGCAAACTTGCTGATGACTGACTCCATGCCCTCATCCAGATCATCTATGAAGATGTTAAAGAGGATGGGGCCCAGCACAGATCCCTGAGGGACACCACTGGTGACTGGCCACCAGCTGGATGTGGCACCATTGACCACCACTCTCTGGGTCTGGCCCTCCAGCCAGTTCCTAACCCAGCACAGAGTCTTGCCATCCAAGCCATGGGCTGACAGCTTAGCCATAGGATGTTAGGGTTTGGAAGGGACCCACAGAGATCATCAAGTCCAGCTCCCCTGCCAGAGCAGGGCAATACTATCTAACACAGATCACAGAGAAACACATCCAGACAGGTCTTGAAAGGCTCCAGAGAAGGAGACTCCACGACCTCGCTGGGGAGCCTGTTCCAGTGCTCTGGAACCCTTACAGAAAAGAAGTTCCCCCTTGTGTTGAGGCAGAACCTGTTTTGCTGCAACTTACACCCATTGCTCCTTGTCCTATCACAGGGAGCAGGTGAAAAGAGCCTGTTCCCCTGGTCCTGGACAGCCTTCAGATGCTTATAAACATTTACTAAATCTCTTCTGAGTCTTCTTTTCTCCAGACTAAAAAGCCCCAGGTCCCTCAGCCTCTCCTCATAAGCCGTGCCCTCCTGTCCCCTAATCATCCTTGTAACCCTCCGCTGGACCCTCTCTGTTGGAGAAATTCTTGTTAGCAGAAGCACACAAAATTAATAAACATGAGCAACCCGTGCTGGGAAGATCTTGAATCTATCCTGGGAGCTTAGATAGCAGGCACAGGGTGGCTTCCCCCCACATGCAGCTGCAGGGGGTGGAGTGCAGCTGCAGGTGGGCAGAGTTTAGCCAGCCCCAGAGGCTGACCCTTTGAATGTTATGGTATGCTGACCTATCTATGCCTCCTTACAAGTAACCCTGGACCCTCTGACTGTAACCAATCTTGGTGGAGCACGCCTCTTGCTAGAATGCATATAAGTCACTGTATCACGGAAATAAAGGGGATTTGACCATCTAACCATATTGGTGAACAAAGAGTCATTTTCCCATAGCGCTCCACTAACTTAAACTCCAACACCTCTCCAGGAGATCCCTGTCCTTCTTAAACTGGGGAGCCCAAAACTTAACACAGAGTTCAAGATGAGGTCTCACCAGGGCAGAGTAGAGGGGGAGAAGAACCTGCCATGATCTGCTGGACACACCCCAGGATCCCACTGGCCTTCTTGGCCACAAGGGCACACTGCTGTCCCATGCATAATTTGTTATCCACCAGGACCCCCAGGTCCCTTTCCACAGGACTGCTTTCCAGCAGATCACCTCCCAGCCTGTACTGGTGGAGTTTGTTATTCCTCCCCAGATGCAGGCCTCTGCACTTGTTCTTGTTGAACCTCATTTGGTTCCTCTATGCCCAGCTCTCCAGTCTGTCCAGGTTTGGCTGGATGGCCACACAGCCAATTTAAAAGATGCTGTGCACATGCACTCTATGCATACACAAACAGCATCTTCTTACCAAAACGGTCACGATATTTTTGTAGATGTATTAAAAGTCTTTCCTTAAGATGCATAAAGTAATTTATACTTAAAGACCAGGAGAAACTGTTTTTCATTGAAACCTCTTCTTTCAACAACAATTTAAAAGATACTGTGCATCCAAGAACAGCATGTTCTCAGTATGTGTCCACTGTTACACCCCATAAGCATTGTTGAGTAAGCATTCTACAGGAATAATACGGTCACAAAATTCATTTAAACTGAATCTACATCAAAGAATACTATGGGTTTGCAGAACATCTTCTTTTGAGACCGTGAAGCCCTCATCAGAGGAGAACCATTAATGTCTCAAAAGAGCAAATATATCATGGTTGATGTCAACTGAGAGGACAAACTTCGGAAGACTCTGGATGGCTCCCTCTGCAACTTGTTTGTTATCCTTTTCCTCTCTAATGAATCAGTATGAAAGACGAGCAAGGAATAAAAACTCTGCAGGAGAAGAAAATAACAGAACTCAACTCAGGTAAAGAACAGGTAACTTAGAAGGGACAAAGCCATTGTTCAAGCATCCAAGGATCAAGTCAAGAAAGTGAAAGCCCAGACGGAATTGATTCTAGCCAGAGATGTCAAAGAAAACATGAAGACCTTCTGTAAGTACACTGTCAAGGAAGAATAGGGAAGATGATTGCTCAGTGAAATATGGTACCTGGTTACACAGCACGTGGAAATGGCTGAAGTGCTGTATGCCACCTTTCCTTCAGTTTTCACTAGCACTATCAGGAATCTCAGGTCACAGAAACAAGGAAGGAAGGCTGGAAGATGTACTCTTGGTGGAAGAGGATAAGGCCAGGAAACAGTTCTGCAAACAGAACATGCCTAGGTCCATGGGTGCTGATGGGATTCGTCCAAGAGTGCTGAGGGAGCTGGCTGAGGCCATTGCACAGATATTGTCAGAATTCTCTGATCAGTCATGGCAACTGGAAGAAATGTGCAAAGTCTGGAGGAAAGCAAAAGCCACTCTCAGCTTCAAGAAAGGAAAGAAGGAGTCCCAGGGAATTATAGGTGTGTTAGTGCTATTTCAATCCCCAGAAAGTGTTGGAGCAGCTAATTCTGGAAATAATTTCCAGGCACATGAAAGACAAGAAAATAATGAAAAATAGTCAGTATGGATTCACCAAGGCAAAGTCATGCCTGACTAGTGTGATAAACTTCTACGATGAACATGAGGGGAGACCAGTAGATAGTGTCTACCTGAAATTCAGTAAAGTCTTCGACGCTGTCTTTGCAAGATCCTTGTAGACAAGCCAGGTCAAGCAGAGAGGTGGACTGAAAACTGGCTGAATCACCAGGCCCAGAAGGTGGTGGTCAGTTGCACAAAGAGTGGCTGAAGGACAGGACTTAGAGAGGTACTCCAATGATACCGATGAAGAAATCCAGTTTCCTCAGCAAGTCTGCTGGGAGGAGTGGCTGATAATCCAGAGGGTCATGCTGCCACCCAGAGGAATCTTTACGGGTTGCAGAAGTGGGCTGAGGAAAGCCTCATCAAGCTCAACAAGTGTAAATTTCTGTTGAGGAGGAAGAACCCTAGGCATCAGTGCAGGCTGTCCAGCTGGAAAACAGCTTTCCCGGAGTCCTGATGGACAGCAAGTTGAACATGAGTTAGTGATGTGCCCTGTGATAAAGCCTAGTGGGATCCTAGGCTGCATTAAGCAGTTTTGTCAGAAGGTTGGTGGCAGTGATTCTTTCCCTTTCCTCAGCACTGCTGAGGTCATGCTGTACCCAGTTCTGGGCTCCTTACTGCAAGTGGGATACAGACATACTAGAAAGAGTTCAGTACAGGGCCACACAGATGAGTCAAGAGATTGGAGCCTCTGCTTCAGAAGGGAAGGCTGAGAGAGCCAGGACTGTTCAATATGGAGAAGACTCAGAACCAGCCTTATCAATGTATATAAATACCTGAAGGAAGGGTGTAAAGCAGACAGAGCCAGGCTCTTTCAGCAGTGTCCACTGACAGATCCAGAGACAATGGGTACAAACTGAACACAGAAGGTTTCCTCTGAACATCAGGAAACACTTTTTCACTCCAAGTGTGATGGAGCACTGGAAGAGATTGTCCTGAAAGGCTGCATAATCTCCATCCTTGGAGATATTCAAAAGACATCTGGACATGATCCTAGTCAGCCTGTTCTAGGATGCCAGAATATGGTATACAGGGAGGCTGGACCAGAGGACCTCCAGAGGTCCTTTCTAACCTCACTGTGATTCTGTCATTTTATAAGTGAAAAAAGAATGTTTTTTGATTCTTGCTAACAAAAGTTTTTGTGTTGATAATGACCATTAGCAGCAAGTACTGGACTGACATTTTACTATTTTGTGACAAGGTACTGATTTTTGCAGAGATGAAGAGCTGAATGGAACAGAACCTAGACTAAAATCTCAGCTGATCATTAATGTGATCCAGACTTCTCCTTTTTCAGAGTTTGATTGCACTAGTAAACCCAAGAAGGATGCATGGAACTTCAGCACGTTGTATTCTTTAACACAGAGGCTGGACACACGTTGAGAAGGCAGCTCTCAGTAAATCTTATTATGTAACACATCTTTACATTTCTGGTTAATATCCAAGCACCACTTCCTCCAAGCTCAAAAGCAGTGCATGCCCATGAGTAAGAAATCAAGCCAAGGAGGCGAGATACATGTATGGATAAGAAATGAGCTTCTGGAAAAACTCAAATGGAAGAAGAATGTTCAGAGTATGTGGAAAAAAAGAACTGGCCACTTGGAAGGAATACAGGAACACTGCAGGGATTCAATGAGGAAAGCTGAGGGTTTTCCTGGAATTCAGTCTGACAAAAGATGTAAAAAATAACAAGAGAAACTTCCCCAAGTACCTCAGCAGAAAAAGAAACAGCAGGCAAAATGTGGCCTGCTGCTGGGTGAGGTGGGTGACCTGGTGACAGAGGATACAGAGAACATGGAGTTACTGAATGCCTTCTTTTTTTCAGTCTTTACTGGTAAGGCTGATCCTCAGGAATCCCAGTCCCTGAAGGTAACAGAGACAATCTGGAGGAAGGCAGACTCTCCCTTAGTCAAGGAGGACTGGGTTAGAGATGATATAGACAAGCCGGACACTCACAAATCCATAAGCCCTGGCGGGATGCACTCAGGAATGCTGAAGGAGCTGGTTAATGTTATTTATAAACCACTTTCTGTAACATTTGAAAGATCATGGAGAACAGGGATGGTCCCTGAGGATTAGAAAACCAGTCTTCAAAAGGGGCATGAAGGATGACCCAGGAAACTACAGGCCACCCACCTCCATCCCTGGAAAAGTGGTTGAATAGTTCATTCTGGAGGTCATGTCTAAGCACGTAGAAGAAAAGAAGATTACCAGGACAGTCAGCATGGATTCATGAAGTTAAAACCATGTCTGACCAAGCTGACAGCCTTCTATGACAGTGTGGCCAGTGGGACAGGTGAGGGAAGAGCAGTCGATGTGCTCCCTCTCGACTTCAGGAAGGCCTTTAACACTATCTTTTGTAAGATCCTCAAAGGTAAGCTTAGGAAGTGTGTGCTAGATGAGTGTACAGGGAGATGAGTGTACAGGGATTGAGAACTGTCTGAATGAGAAAGCACAGAGGGTTGGGATCAGTGACACAGAGTCTAGCTGGGACTAGTGGTGTTCCCCAGGGGTCCAATGCTGGATCTAGTCTTGTTCAACATACTCATCCATGACCTGGATGAAGGGACCGTGTACTCTCAGCAAGTTTGCTGATGATACAAAACTAGGAGCAGTGGCTGACACATCAGAATTTAGTGCTGCAACCCAGTGAGACCTAGATGTGCTGGAGAGCTGGGCAAATAGGAACCTCTTGAAGCTCAACAAGGGCAAGTGTAGAGTTCTACACATGGGGAGGAATAACCCCAAACACCAGTACAGATTAGGGAGTTGACCTACTGTAAAACAGCTCTGCAGAAAAGGACCTGAGAGTGCTGGTGGACAAGTTTGCCATGTGCCAGAAATGCACCCTTGTGGCCAAGAAAGTCAATGGTATTCTAGCATGCATTAAGAAAAGTGTGGCCAGCAGGTCGAGAAAGGTTCCACTCACCCTCTAATCTGCACTGGTGAGTTTGGGCTCACCCCAGGGACAAGGACCTACTGGAGAGAGTCCAGTGGAAAGTCATGAAGATGATTAGAAGACTGAAGAGACTGAAGGACCTGGCTCTCTTTATTCTGGAAATGACAAGACTGAGAGGAGATCTTAAAAAAGCATGAAAATACCTAAGATGTGGAGGTCATGATGATGGGGCTAAGCTCCTTTAGTGGTGGACAGTGTTAGTATAAGAGGCAACAGCTACAAACTAGAAGACAGGAGATTTCACTTAAGGAAAAAATTCTTTACTTCGAGGATGATGAAGCACTGAACAGGCTGCACAGAGAGGCTATAGAGTCTCCTTCTTTGGGGACTTCCAAAACCCACCCGGATGAATTCCTGTGCAACCTGATCTAGGTGAGCCCGCTTTAGCAGGGGATTTGGACTAGGTGCTGTTTGGAGGTCCCTTCCAAGACCTACCATTCTGTGATACTGTGAGTCTTTTAGTAGTGTTGTTGAAGTGATGGTCTGGGAATTTGGGCAGGGCTTATAACCTGAATTTAAAGCCACTATCTCCATCACCCAAATACATCTTTATGAATCTCAGTACTTAGAAACCTTGCAATCTGGAGGATTTTTGTTCTTCTGGGAATATAAAACCAGAAATTATAAATGAGAAATGGGATAGCAGACTTATGCAAAAGCACCACTGCAGTGGTGGCAGAGGGAAAGTAACTGAAATTCAAATCATCAAAAGGGAAAGTAACTGAAATTCAAATCATCAAAAGCCATTGTGAAGAGCTAAAAAACATACACAAGCAAGAATTGAATAAATCATCCTGTAACAACATATAGGGATGATAAACTTGCCTCCTAAAAAGCATTTTGGCCACTCTCTTCAACATATAGTAGCAGCTGCTAAAGGAATGTTAGTTTAGTTCAACTTTTCATAAACTCTTCTTTGGAAGAAACTAAGAAACTGTAAGAAGTTGTTCCTCTGCATTATGGATCAGCTTTGTTTGCTAAATTAAGCAATGTAATATAAAATTCTTTTCACAGAAAGAGTGGTCAGACATTGGAATAGGCTACCCAGTGAGATAGTTGAGTTACCATCCCTGGATGTGTTCAAAGACTGTTTAGATGTGGTGCTTAGAGATACAGTTTAGGGGTAAACTTTGTAGAGTAGGGTTAATGGTTGGACTTGATGATCTCAGGGGTCTTTTCCAACCTGAATGACTCTATCAGGAAAAGGAAAAAAAAAATCAAAACCCAAAACTATCAAACAAAAAAACTCTGAAAAAAATCAACAGTAAAACCCAAAACCCAGCTAGTACTAATACATGCTACATTATTCTTCAAAACATCGAAGCACAGAAAAGTTCTAACACATTATTTACCTGAAAGGAAGATATGAAACACTTCCAGCCAATAAAAGCCTGTAGACATCTTCTGGGGATTCTCTCAGGTATATTATCTATTTGTGTGAAAAAAGACAGAAAATAACAAATATTATTTTAAGATTGGTATTAACAATCTCAAGTTACTTGTTTACTTCAGAAGGCATAACTAATTATCCTAGTGCTTGGAAAGAGTGGCATCAAGAATAAATGTATGCAAGTGTGCAACAATGAAAACTACATCAACAATAATATAAAATACAGGTCAGCCTAGAGGAATATATATTTTCAAACAAAATTTATAGATCTGTGCAGAGTTGTTCAGCTATAGGCTACAGTGAAAAAGCTTCTCCATGCGTAGATTCTTCTGTGCTTTTACTGCAACTCTGCTGGAACAGTCTGTAGATTTTTTTTTTTTAATTAAGCTTTAAGATGTAAATCAAAACACAGAAACCCACAGAGAATCAGCAAAGCTCTGAATCATTTGGTCTACAAAACACTGCGTACACTCAGCAGACAAGATTAAAACAGTAATTCATGTATGTTTTGATTTTCCTACAGCATTTCATTTGCATTACTCCAAATCCTGTACTTCCTCCTTTGCACTGGCAAGACAGTATAGAGTAACTAAATCCAGATGTCATAAAGCAAAAAAAAAAACCCCATGTAGCCTCAGAAGCAAAATCCTAAGAATGAAATTAAGCAACACACTTGAGGAACTACATATCAAACTTTCTACTGATAAAAACACTCAGTGAAGAATTCACAAAGGACCAGCTCACAACAAATATCCATACAGTCTTCCACTATGACATGCCTGATCCCTCTTGGATAGCCTCTAAAACTAAGGTCTCCTGAAAGAATACTGTAAAACTCCTTTTACCCAAATCATGTCTTCCAATACCACCAAACACCCAGCAGAGCTAAGAGATATTAATGACTGCCTGTTATTAGCAGCTTTAAGTCAACATTCTCTAATTTCAGGTTAACACTTTAAAACTGTATTTAGCACTATATAGCTTTGTGGTTTGGTGGTTGTTTGTTTTTTTTTGGCTGCTTGGTTGTTTTTTCTTTTCCCCATTAACATCCAGTAAAATTATTTGAATTTCTCACATTAATGACATTTTTCCTCAGAGCTTTTCTGAAAATAAGAATCTTAATTAAACACCCTCCAAAAATCTAAGGTGGCCTTTTTAGTTCCTTTTGCTTTTGACATTTTTTTTAAGTTGGCATTGCCTTTCAAATTTCTTTGATGCTGTTGCAAAGCCAGTTTGAACAAATGGCTTAACATACCCTCAACATCCTCCCTCCACACACCCACACACACATTCTTGTGAGGTTAGAATGAGAGGTAGAGCAGATGTTGCTAATAAAACCCCAAACAAATCTAGTTGGAAACATATCCTAAGCAGAGAGATAAAATGTACACAGCAACAGGTGATGCTTTTTATTTTCGCTATGATTTGATTACCTTGGTATTTTCTGAGCACTCTTCCTGTGTAATTAGCACAAAGAAAAAAACGTCTGCCTTGTTTAAGCAGTTTACTTAAGCAATGAAAACTGCATGTTCTTTGTGTGTGTGCTTTCGCTGTGAAAGGGTATGTGACTTCTGCATTTATATTTGGAAGCACACACCCAGAATAAAAAAGACACTTAAAAGGCCCCCAAAATGTTACTGAATAGCTGCTCCTCAGAAACCAGGATTCACTTTCTATTCTGCAAGCGTATTCATTGCCTGAACCAAATATAAAAGTTATGCTCCAAGAAATTTCAATTTCTGTGCTTTGATACCATCATACTTTGCATCTTGCAGCACAGTCAACACATACTGCTAGAAACCATACAAATCCAGTAGTGCTTGCTTACCAGAAATGAACCCTGACCCAGAAAAACTTACAAAACAGAGATGTGAAACAGCACTAGCAAACAGAAGGTAATGAAACAGCAAAACCAGTTTGTAGCCAGAAATGAGTGACCTGAAAAAAACCACTTGGGATTCAGTGCTATATGCCTAATATACAGAGAATACTACTTGCAGAACAGGCAAACAGAAATGCAGCTAATACTACCTAATCCTGTAAGCACATGTAGCTCAGAAAAGCCACAGATTTCTTTCATATCTCAACTGAGCTTTTACCAGCTTCTTAAAGAAAGCAATCTTCAATGCAGAAGCATTTGTTTGCAAGAGGCAAATGCAAGCGTTGCACTAAAGTAAGTCTAAGTAACATTACTGTGTGATGAAACATGTTAGTTCATAAACACAGATCCAATTTCTGAAAGTACATTACCAGTGAAGTAGCAACAAAATATTTTAACATACATGCACGTGTATGGATTTTCCTTAACACAGTTGTACAAGCACTTGCAAAAGTTAACCTGATTTTGACACAAAATCCAGTATCTACAATTGCTCAACACATACAAAAAAATATGGTGCAAGAATATGGTGTGGACAAGCTACTAAGCAAAAAAATGCATTACACAGAATATATTCACTGAAGAAGAAAGCTCTTCAAGTTGGACTCCTCAGAATTTTCTGAAACAGAGAGACTGCTACATTTCAGCTGTGACAATACTACACATACAGGACAAAACTTGTGAAGAGTTTCAGAGACAGCAGTTGATGAAATGGTCAGATGATGCTCTCAAAGAAAAGTGAGAACAAATTTTAGGTTGTTATGAAGGTATCTTGACAGGTGCAGTGGCGTGGTGTGCTCCAAAAGGGAAAGAATGACATTCAGCCTCCACACCAAATGGGAAAGACCATAAAAAGATACTTAGTTCATAAGGAAAGTATCCTGGCAGTAACACAACACAAGAAGCCATGACAGTAAAAATGGAGATAGGATCAGTTTCTGTCACAGCTTAAACTTCAAGAGAGCATCCAGCTTTAAATGCTGAATGCCAGGAACAGTGGACGGAGGCTGAACAAGGGTGAGCCTGGGTTCACATTGTGGGTGCACCACATTCCAGATACGAGAAAAGGTAAGACTGAAGGAGTTAGGGAGGCAGCAGAAAGTCTAGGTAGGCAACAGATATCAAGGAAGCATGGACCACATCTGCATTTGGGAAGTACTGTGGGTCACCAGAAACATGTATACAGACTGAAGGCTAGCACTAAAGATCTGACACAAGCACTACACATTTGCAGCAGCTTTTAACCTCAAAATCTAGTTCCAGTCTGTCCCTCTGGACATAAGACCCATTATTTGTTAGGATTTCTCCTGGACTGCTTACTCCATGAAGTGAACCAAAGTGAAGTGAGCAGATTGCGGTCGTTTGAGCTGATCTTCTAGCTCAGACATAGCGGAGAGATGAACATTCCAGGGATAGGCCATATAATGGAAACAATGGATAAGTTAATATAATTTCATTGGAGCATCAAGAGCTTTACGTCTAGAAAGCACAGCTTGTTCTTTCCCCTTGCTGGCTTCTAGAGATAAAGCTCTTGATGCTGCAATGAAATTATATTAACTTATATTAACGAAGAACTAAAGACAGCTAGTAAATGAGAGAGAAAGCCAATAGTGACCACAAGAGCCTGCTGTAGACAGAACATTAGCAAGAAAAAAAGGACTTTCAAATGCATTAAACAGAACTGCAGTTTCAGAAACAAAGGAAATGGAAATGTTGGTCTAATGAACAGCAAAATAAAGATATATTTTTTAATTCATGAAGAGAAGGAGAGGAAATGGGAAAAGACATAACCTCCAGCAATATGTAACGGCTGAAAACAGTTTGTCAAGATACTGATTTTAAGTTATGTTTCTGCTGTGCTTTCTAAGATGACAGACACCTGCACAAATAAAGTTGTTTTCATATGCTAACACCAAAAAAAAAACAACCAACAAGAAGTGCTATTAAAAGGTTGAGAAATACTGAAAGAAATTTCAGTCAATGACATTAGCGGTTATTTAGCAGAAGCAGGCATTTTCTGGGGTAGTGCTTGTCCATACAAATCGAAAGAAGCCTATTAGGATTTTATACTCATTTCCCAAGGGGTTCCCTTCCTGCAGGTTAGGCAAATCTTGGGAAAAAAAAAAAGCAGCAAAGCTCTCTGAAAGAAATTGACAAAATTTGGCAGACCTGAAATAATGACCTGCAAATACAGCTGCATCTGTTTTGGAATTTTCCCACAATCATATGCAAGTGCAGCCAGGTGTATATCTACATACAAGCACACAGACACATAAACACATACAGAGAAAAAACTCTTGAAATCCCTTACAAATCCCTTACAAATCCCTTATAAACCTTTTCTGGAAAACTGTTACTATAAGGAACTGACATCTTTCAAGCCAAAATAATATACTGTTTCATTACACTGCGTAACCACTTGTGTACCAACAATCTAGACAATTGCTTTCTTTATGCAAACAAAAAAATAGCCTACTAAACCTAAAAATACAGACAGAAAAAATTGTGATTAGTAGTTGAACCATCAGCATTGCTCTAATCATCCTTTTCATTTAGGACATCTGTTTCTAATTAAGGGACTGCAGGCAGCTGTGTGAATGGTCAAGAACCATCCAAGTGCTGAGTACTGGGAAAGGTGGACTCAAGCACTGCCAACACTGCTCTGCAGTCAAACAGATGTTAAAATGTTCACTGAAAAAAAAAGAAGGGCTTGCAGGACTAGGCAACCCACTCTTTAGGAGCATTTAAAATTAAGCATAGCATGAGAGTTCTTTTAGCAAGCCACAGTATTGTCTGATTCAAATTAGTGTTTTCAAACCAGCTCTATTTGTCAGATTAGCATTATAGTCATGAAAACAGTACTCACAATAGGATGAAAAATATTCCTGGCAGAAAATGAAAAGTCTGTGGTTGAAAAAAGGCATCTTAACCTTCAATACATGAGACTGCCAAGTATAGTAATAACACAAGACAAAACATTTTTTACAATAATCATCTATGACACAAATTGTTGCTTTTTCAGGAAAATTAAACAGGACATTTAAACATGCTGTACTGTTAGAAACTGTATCTACTCAAGTCTGTACATGGCATTTTAAATTCAAGTTTATGATGTGCTTAGTGCAATCAAGTTTATCTACCTGCTCACCCTAACTGCAAAATCCACTTGAAGTTTTTATCTAAATCACGGATTTCAGCAACCACACTGACTTAAAAGAAGATGAGATTATTGTAAATGGTTTACAAGAAAATTTTATGTGATACAGTTATGTTTCACTACCACTCACCCAAAATAGCCTGAATTACTGTAAATAATCACAACCAAGCCACTCTGAAAAACATTCCGACCAGACTCAAACACAAGATCACAACATGGCTAATTTCAGTATGAAAGTATTCAAAATTGTATTTAATTAAATCCTCCATGGATTGGTCAGTTAATACATTAAATTTCCTAGCAACATTCCTTGGAAGAAAAGGTTAATGCAGAAAAATAAAATAGAATTATTTTAAAATAAAAAGCTTCCTGTATGGATTTATGGTGTACTGAAGAAATGCACATGTAGCCAGTGTCCCTTCATTAGCAGAAACAAAGTGGATTAAAGCAGATTACTAAATGGATAAAAGTGGCAAAGAAGAAATAACTGTCTGTCTCTGGCAGCTCTCTTGTTCATCAAAAAAAAAGTAAGACGTCTTCAAATACCTTTTAAGCATCAGAGAAGAGGTATAGAAAACCTTATTAGCTATAAACTGACCAGCTGGGCAGAGCAATACTTCAGGACAGCTAAAAAAGCCAGCTAGCACTGTAAGTGATGGACCTACAAAGAGCAACCCTTCTTTCCCTATAGAGACAAGCAGTCTGGTAAGAAAAGTCACAAGAAAACCTAGTACAAATGGCAGAAACAGCTGCTGTCATGAAGACTAATTCTCCTTTCCAAAACACAGTTCAGAGAAGGTAACCTTTAGAGGACACAAACAGGCCAAAAACACTCAAGGCAACTTTTACTTAAATGAAAGGCCAATACTGTGTCTGTCTTGTCTCAACCACTTGTTTGCCAAGCACAAGCACCTCTCAGTAAAACGTGGCTGATGGTAAATACAGTTTAAGCACCTGTAATCTGAGTGCTTGCTGCAGTTACTCATTTATGACCACTCAGTCTGGACCACTGAACAGGTTTGTTTGCTTTCCCATGGCTTAACCAGAGATAACTATGCACGTGCCACGGTAAGAACAGAGCAGTTCAATGTCACACAGATGAGTGCTAATTGCTTCTGCAACCTCCATCTTCTACCCAGCATTAGGCCCACAGCTAGGAAAGATACTAAGAAACTGAAAGGCAAAAAAACCCCAGTACTACGGATCAGAACAGATGAAGGAAACACTGCTTACCCTGAAGAAAGAAGATGATAAAATAGACAAAGTACAGAGATGAGTCCTGGAGAAGGTGACCTGAATTACAGCAGTTCATGGGGCGGTACCCTCGGAGGGTCACCCTGCAAGTACATAATTAGTGCCAGGCCTGAGAAAAAAAACACTGTTACTAAGTTAATGCAGCCAAGGGGAGAGAGGGGAGCTTGGGAATTGGGTGAACAGGGCACAGAGGGTACATTTTCTTAACACAGAATGAGAAATGATGGAAGAAGCAGACTTTTCCTCACCCACAGCCAAATCCTGGTGAAAATCAAGAGAAGCCACTGTAGAGATCAATTCAGAAGACCACTGCTGCTCTGGTAGAGTGGTAATGTCTGAACAGTGCAGACAGGTTCCAAGGAAATGCAATTTTTCTTTAAAAGGTGAAGAACAAAGGGTTCCATCCCCTCCCCCTTCTTTTCCCTCACCTTTTCTACCCAAATAAAGCATAAACAGTCAACTTCAACACACCAAGTTCTGGCTGCCCTTTGTGTGGAAGAATGTGCCAAATTTATTCTAAACTATGCAGAATATTATTAATTCCATTATCTAGTATATAATTTGCAAAAATGACACAAAATACAGAATTAAAATAGAAGATGAACAATAAAGGGATTAAGATCTAAAGTTAAGATTTGCTCTAAAACCATTATATTTTAGCCCAGAACTATGTATATAACAATGTATTTGAAAACTTTGTTCTTCACTTTTAAAGCCACCTCATAGTGAGGAGCCCTGTAGCTTGAGTTAGTCTGTCCTGTCACATCAAAGTTCACCTGGAAGGAAGCAGAAGATGCAGGATGGGAGAGAAAGAAGTGTGTAACCTGAAGAGTTCAGAAACTATCTCCACTAAAGAGGAAAGAAAGACAAGTTAGATGAAGGTTAGTAGGGGAAACATTAAAACACATCAACTGTGAAGAAAAGACTGAGAACAGACTTTGCTTACAAACCAGAACACTTAGAGCTGCACTTACACTTCACCACACTTAAGACTTGCACAATTGCCTTAGTAGTTTAAAAAGCATATCCCTACACGAGGTGTATACATACAAACACACACATATATTTAAACAAAAGATGTCAAATGTTAAACCAAGCTAATATATCCCAGCTCCTTTAAGGACATGTTAAATATTTTGTTTAAGAAGACAAATTGGAGATCAAGAACTCCTTAAAACCATAGGCTTGGGAACTGCCCTCTTCAAAATACTGATTGTTTATGGGAACACACAAGTTCCATAGAAAAACAAGTTGTACAGTTCATTATTCTTTTACAGTTAAAATGTGGCTGTGTTTAGAAAATGAACAAAACTGCAAAGAATATGTGCTTACTGTGTGTGTGTGCTATTTCTGAAGTCTCTTATTCCAAACAAGTAAGTTTAAAGCACCTCCATCTACAGAGCACCTAGCACCCAAAACTACGCTTAAGTTATCAAAGGCCTTAAAACACATGCAAACAAGTGCAAGCATTATTTTCATGTCTAGCTCTGCCAATGCTATTTTCCTTTTCTACTTCCTTGGCCCTAACTCTTCCAATTTGATGCACTGACACACAGCTACTCAACCTAAGGTAAGCTGTTGAAATGGGAACCCACCATGAAGCTAAAAATCCAAAATCTAAGAAGAACACATTCAAAGAAAACAAAACACAACAGCAATCTACCACTTCCACTGAAAGGGATCAGAAATTAAATGATGACACTTCAAGCACGATGACAGTTCAAGCAGTGAAGAATACTGCCAACAGGATACAGTTTGATTAATTAAACTTGCAATAAAACTTCTTAGAGGTTTCACCAATAGCTGGATGGATCACTGAAGAAACAGGGGGATGCTTAAGCCTACATATAATTGAAGTAAAGAAGTAAATTTCCTTTCAGTCAGGAAATACAGACATGTACTTACTGTGCATTCTGAACAGATTCTACAGAGAACAATTCTGTTCTCCCTGCAGAAAGGAGAAATGCGGGACATACATGTTTGAACATTTCAGCAGCCAGCATGGTAATTAAGCCTATCTCCTCATGAAAGTTCATCAAAGCATGTCAGGGGAAGAAAAGGTAACCCTTCGGGCCACAGTCTTTCTTCTGTGATTCTTCTTCACTGGAATCCCTCCCACACTGCCCTGAGAAGAAACCTACTTTATAGAAGGACTCTATTTTATAGACAAAGCAGTACCAAATCAAAGTCAGTTGCACCTGAAAGAAAATCAGCAACTAGCTAGAGCTACCTCACTGCCTAGGACTTGCAATTATGCAAGATGGACTCACTCTTATTCCAGTTGGGATTGATACTGACATAGTGCTTCACTTTGCCATGAATCCTTAAGGGAAACTTCCACAATATCCAACCTGTACAATGCAATAACCCAAGCACAAGTCTCTGTACTCTAAAAATCACTGATGGGTTTCACTAGCCTCTTCCTGTTGTATGCCAGCTCTCTGCAACTACCCTCCTACGCCCACTGGATAGTCAGCCATGACGGCTGGATCTGCAGCATCTTTCTGTACTCTGCAATGCCCACCTCCTCCACTGTGACTCTCTGAAGCAAAAAAACTGCCTACTCCTTCAGCTCCACAACCTCCAGTTTTAATTTATGCACTTTGGACCATTGTCGTTCATATAGAATAATCTTTCAGCTTTATTCAAATCTGTAGAAGCACTCTCCTTTAACAGTCTATTGTAACTGCAACATGGCAGGGCTACTAGGTATCAAAATGCAATTCTGTGTTTGGTTTCTTGTATACTTTTACAGAGTCAACCACAGTATTTTCATAATGGATTATTTTGTCATTAGTTAATTTTCCATATAGTAGAGTCTGCTTAAAATGTCAGCTGCTCTCCTGCACAGTATTACTACACATATTTTAGGGAAAAGCAGAACCCACTTCCTTCAAAATAACATCTGATAACTGAAGCACATGGCTTATGAGGAGAGGGTGAGGCTTTTTAGTCTGGAGAAGAGAAGACTGAGAGGAGATTTAAGAAAGGTTTATAAATATCTGAGGGCTGGTGGTCAGGAGGTGAGGTACAGGCTCTTGTCACTTGCTCCATGTGACAGGACAAGGAGCAATGGATGTAAGTTGGAGCACAAGAGGTTCCACCTCAACACAAGGGGGAACTTCTTCACTGTAAGGGTCACAGAACACTGGAACAGGCTTCCCAGAGAAGCTGTGGGGTCTCCTTCTCTGGAGGCTTTCAAGGTTCATCTAGATGCATTTTTCTGTGACATAAGATAGACATGAGCTAGACTGTATGGTCCTGGTCTGGCAGCAGGGTTGAACTTGATGATGTCTCTGGCTCCCCTCCAGCCCCTGACATCCTGTGATCCTATGAAGTCAGTCCCCTCTCACTTTCAGTGCTTCCAGTGTGATTAAGGTACTAGGAAAAAAGGTAGTTTTCCTAAAAGCTGAAATTGTTTTGTCAACATAATGCCTGAACTGCAAACAAGTTTAGAAACTCAGGTTGTCAGCTTCCATGTGGTTAAAGAATGCAAAGGCCTACAGCAACATTTCTACACCACTATAAGAGGGACATTTTGAAATCTAGTTCTTAATTTATAACAAATACTGCAAAAAATTGACAACAGAGAAATCCCAAGAAGCAGGAAATGGACTTCTGGCATGATGTAGAAGGGCAGTAAAGACACTTTCAGCATCACAGCAAGTACTGCATAACCTTGCAGCTAATAAATGGGCATGACCTATGGCTACATAAACTTTGATCCCTCAGATCTCTAACATCAAAAACACACAGGTTCCCACTTCATTTTATTGCTCAGTAATAAAGAGAGATGTTTACAACCAAGACGTGTTACAAGTTTAAACAGCACATGAATATGGTATGTGGTACCTCTCATCTTTCATTCTGAAGTATTCAGCATTCTATTCCTTGACTACAGTTTTGTCTACCAAACATACACAGCTGTGATGTAAAGGCAGTCTTTCTTCCCTCTACACTCAAGAACCTGCTCTGTACATTTCCATTCACCTTGTATACTCCCAGGCTTTACAACAAACCTACCACAGGATCTAACTCCTCTTCTTAGGTTAACCAAAGAGTTGACCTTGCACTAGAAAAGTAGCAGCTGGAGAAAAAAAGGTACAGTTAAATGTACACGCAGTGGGAAACTATATATTTTTGCAAGATACATCTTCTCTAGTTTAAAAAAGAAAAAAAGTGTGTGTGTGTGTGTGTGTGTGTGCGAAGGACAGGAAAACTATAAAGAAACATTCATTAATGAAGATTTTTTTCAGTGGTGCTCTTATTTCTTAAGAATAGAAACTGCAGTAGAGATGAAATAAACCAGAACCATATGACTTCATTCACACATCTGCTAGAGACTTCAGAAACTTAATATGTAGTACCTTATTATGAAATACATTAGTAGAAAGATTGTTTGAGAGAAAAGAATTGGTTTAATCTTGCTCTTTAAAAAAATGAATATGGAGAAAGGAATACATTTAGCAAGCTGATGTAATACAAAAATTTAAATACTTACTGTGTAGGAGCCTATGAGGAATGCAGCATTTGCTTGTTTTTTCTGATCAAAGCCAGTATAATGAACTATTTTCTTCCTTATCAATGAAAATGACTGTATCAAGAAATGAACAAAATTATGATTTTGCATTTGAGATTTCTAATGTCTCCTTTTACAAAATTAGAGGAGCTCAAGGATCTCTTCATCTATCTTCAGACACCAGTATTCAGAGGACAAGTATATTGTAGACAAATCCCTCAAAAGATGTGGAAGACTCTGCTGCATCCCTACCTAAACTGTTCCAGTACTTTTCTCAGCATCCAGCTTAAATGATTTTTAATTACAGTAATCTTTCTCCCTAAACGTATTTAGTGTTTCTGACTTCTGTGTAACAGACAGGTACTTATGAAAAGCAGACATAAAATGGTTTTCTCAAAAACATCACAGACATGTTAAAGTTGCAACAGTTTTGAAAACAGAATTTAGACATTTTGTACTCTTAATGAAAATCTGACTCTAGGTAAATTGACAGGTAGTTGTTTTTAAGGTTCAGAACCAGTGGGAAATACATGCTTTGACTAAAATAATTTGAAAGTGTTTAAATTTTACTATAAATAACTTCTCAAAATTTCAACTCAGCTACGCATACAGTTTTTCCAACTACCTTTGAAATGGCATTGCCAATAGAAAGGACACAAATATCCTTGGTGGCAGCAAAAACTATCCCCTTGCTGTCCCCTGAAACAAATTTTGATGCACTAGAAACGACATACTTTGATGAACTGCTAAAGCTATCAAAAAATATTACTATTCAAATATCAGTTTTTATTGTCCAGATACTACTTAATGCACTCAAGAAAAATAAGCCCCAGATCACTAGTAGCAGTATGTTCTCAGTAATCCTAACATGTCTTTCCCACGTACCAAACCCAAGATATTAAAAAGAGTGTAATATAGACTTCTGTGGCTTCACAGAATCTTGAAAACAAAAATCAGAAGAATCTTGTCTGCAAAATAATTTTGAAAAACACATCCAAAACGAACAAACAAAATAACCCAAACTAACTCTGTTAAACTATAATATTCTACATATCTCCCAATTTTTACAGTTCAGTGGCAGTTTAAAGTTCTAAGCAGTTCTGTCTGATTCATATTAATGCTCACAACCTTTTTCAGCTGCCTAACAGGTTTTATACTCCAACATCTGTTAGAGGTCAACTATCTTGAAGTCACTCATGTTAATTAATATTGGAACTCATTGCTTTAAAGAGACTATGCTCTGTCAAGAGCTCAATCCCAAAAAAATGACTGAGCACTTCTCAGAGAGGATAATCTACAGTAAGAGCATGGCAGTCTCCTTTGTGACAATGCCATAAACATGATGAAAAGTCAAATGTTCTCTCTTACCAAAAAGATGTCAGGACCAGAAGAGAAACTCAAATAAAAATGTGTTGCATTGAATCCTCCAGGTCACTCAATACTGGCAGGCTGCCAGGAAGACTGAATTCCAGGAGGGGAGCTTTTCATTTAAAGAAATCTGCATTCATTTAGCAACTGATCTTTAGAAGCCTAACATTAATTACTACCATCCTCTGGATATTAAAGTAGGTTCTCCTCTTAATCCTCCTTTTTCCTAAATTCACCCTGATAAAATGTAGCATTCATATTCAAAACTTAGCTAGATTAGGATTCCAACACCTGAACAACAACAAAAAAAAACACCTTTTAGTCCATTTAGTTTTGTTCTTTGAAAAGTCAGAAATATTGAATAAAAACCACACAAGTTTTACCTTCAATTTCTTATTTAGTTTGCAGCAGTATCTGTAGACCATTGCCAGATTAAGTGGTCCAAAGTCTGCATAGAAGCTAGTAGGAGAAAAGGAGAAAGGGGAAAAATTGTGTATAGTCTCTGTAAATGCCTTTACATATTTTTTTTTAAATCAACAGCAAAAAGCAAAGAGTAATAATATATAAGTAATACATGTGCATTATTTAAAAATCAAGAATGTCTTCTTACATACATACTGTTTTAGTGGAGGAATAGTACTGTCATCTTTAGACACAAACTCAATTTTTTATATTCACTAACTACCACTGAAGAGCAAACTAAAATACTCAAAGTTTGAAAAATTCTTGTCACTTTGTGACACCAGTTTAGAAATTCTATTTCAAAAGCAATCCAAAAGCTTTGCTTCAGAACAGGGCAATTAATATTGCTAAAGAATAAAGATTTAGTAGTACTTTCAAAAACAGTAAGCATGTCATTGATCAAAGATATTTAAAGAACTAGCAGCATTCCAGATCACATTCAAAGGTATACACTGTTCACTACAGGGGACATAATATATCCATTGTCAGCTCATAAAGGCTTGAATTGGTTTTGCCAGGTTTTCTCTTATTCTCATGAGTTCAGACATTCCACTCAACACTAGAGCAACCAAAGACATCCCCTTCAGCTCGCAGCACTCGGTGCGCACTTCTGAATACACATTATTGCATCATGTTCCTGTGTCTTCTAGCAAGAATGGATATAATGAAAGCTTCTGCTTAAAAAAAAAAATCAAGAAAACCCAATGGGAAGCCAAAAAAGCATTCTTAAGTCTTATAAATTCTCACGGCAGATAAATCTGAGATGACCAAACTCATTTGATTAGTTATATAATGGGAATGGTATGTTTCCCTCAGCTACATTTAAAGGAAGAATGTCAATTAAATGTGCTCCTCACTGCTGTTGCTCTAATCTTTTTTTCTGTAAAAAACAGGGTAAAATAATTCTGAACTTACTTCTCATATACAAGCTCATCATCTATGCAGAAATAATGGGTATCTGCAGCTCCACTCTTTGGGTTTTGGCAGAGAATTGCAAAATAAAGGCGATCTGAAACGGAAGAAAATTTAAATCTTTTATAAACATTAGAATTTTCTGCTGAACGTCTGAGATTTCACATGACAACAGAATAACTTCACGTGTTTTTAAATGAACCAAATCTTCTTTTCATTACTACCGAACTATGTATTATTATTTCTTGGGTGTGAAGTAACTGCATACAAAGATTGAGGCTTTTTGCTCAGCAGCATTCCCATACTCAACAATTCCTCAGCATTTTTCCCCAAACAAAGTGTTCCAAGGAAAGCTACCTCTTTGAGGACTTTGCTGTACAGCACAAACTCAACTTGCACATATGCATGCAGCAGAGACTCACGTCCTTTTGGCAAGAGCCCCTACCTTTTGCACTCCGAATGCCAACACACATAATACGAAAGCAAGCCACAAATCACTCAGCATCTCAGAGAAACTACATTAAATAACAAAGCATGTCCACTGGCAAAACACAGTCACTTCCTATCTCTCTGTAAAACGATGATCTCAACAGTTGTGGAATGCAATTACAGCCTACAAGATGACCAACACATGAGGGGGCAAGGTGGCAGCCATGGGCTGCAGAGTCATCACCACCCCTAAAGCATCCTCTTGGAGAAACTGACTGCACATGGTTTCACTGGGTAAATATGTGGCTGAATGGCAGGACACAGATTGGTAGTGAATAGAGCTCAATCCAATCAGCTGCTGGTCACTAGTAGTGTTCCCCAGGGCCCAGTACTGGGGCCAGTTCTGCTTGACATCTTTATCCATGTCCTGGATGAGGGAATACAGTGCATCCTCCGTAAGTTTGCACATAATGTTGAACTGTGTGGGAGGGCCAACCTGCTTGAAGGTAGGCGTGCTCTGCAGAGGCATCTGGACAGGCTGGATTGATAGGCTGATGTCAACAGGCTGAAATTCAACCAGGCCAAGTTCTGGGTCCTGCATGTTGGTCACAACAAACCCATGCGATGCTATAGGCTTGAGGGAGAGTGGCCAGAAAGCCATCCAGCAAAAAAGGACCTGGGAATGATGGTTGACAGCCAGATGAATGTGAACCAGCAGTGTGCTCAGGTGGCGACAAGGACCGTCAGCATTTTGGCCTGTATCAGGAACAGTGTGGCCAACAGGACTAGGAAGGTGATTGCTGTACTCTGCACTGGTGAGGCTCCACCTTGAATACTGTGTTCAGTTTTGGGCCCCACATTACAATACGGACATTGAGTTATTGAAGCACATCTAGAGAATGGCAACAAATCTAGTGAAGGGTATAGAGAACAAGTCTTAAGAGGAGCAGCTAAGGGAGCTGGGAGTGTTTACTCTGGAGAAGACAAAGCTGAAAGCAGACTTCACTGCTCTCTAAAACTACCTGAAAGGAGACTGTAGCGTGGTGGAGGTTGGTCTCTTCTCCCTAGTAACAAGTGACAGAAAGAGAGAAAATGTCCTCATATTGTGCCAGGGGAAATTTAGGCAGGACATCAGGAAAAAATTCCTCCCTGAAAAGCACTGGAATGGGCTGCTGGAATGGTGCTGCTGAATCACCATCCCTTGAGGTGTTCCAAAAACATGTAGTTATGGGACTTCAGGACATGGTTGTGTTAGGTTGATGGTTCAACTCAATGACCTTAGAGGGCTTCTTCAACCGAAATGAGTCCAATATTCTATGATTCTGTGCTCTGCATCCCTATTTTGGCTGCCCCTTCAAAGCTGGGCAGGAGGTACTGTATGCTCACCCTGGCTTCGCTTTACTAAGCTGAGGTGAAAAAACACCAGCAGTATTCACATAGATATAAATTATTTTTATGGCCAGGGGAGATGTAGCCACAGTGAACTTTAAACACTGGTTGTTCTGCTGCTGTAAATTGCTGTGCTTGTGGTAATTGGTCAATAAAAACTGAGGCCTTGCAACACCACAGCAATACTTCCCTTCCTCCTGCTGAAACAATATCATTATAAACCAAATGGAATAAATTTCAAACCTAAAAGAAAATATTTTAAGTTTCTGCAAACTAGTTGCCTGGGACAATACAGTACTTAAATATCAAAATAAATCATCTGCATATAAAAAAATACAAATTCAAAGGATGCCTTCTAATGAAGAAAAACTACCATTTTTCCCAGAAAGCAGAGGAAAAAAAGGACACCTTATGATACTGTGAAATTCCACCACGACTGCACTCAGCCTTCACTATTTGCACCTTGAAAATACATGGTAAATATGCCATGAAAAGAGTCTCCATGTCTGTATTTCAACTGTCATGCTCAGTGCTCAGTTGTGTAGAGTAGTGCCTCAGGGGTTGGAGGCACAAAACACCACTAAAAAATATGTTTGCTACATGTACGCTTCAGTATGACAAGAAGCCCGATGTGAATAGCTGGCCTAAATGTTTACAGGTCAAGGGCAACCAATGGGATGGATATACACTGATTCCTGAACAAGTCAGGCACTTACTTCCTTATTCTCTCAAGAGAAGCAAGCGATCAGACTTGCTTATTTAACTTCTAACCAGTTCTACTTTGCAGACACGGCAACTGAGATACTACCTGGGAAGAGCACTACCTGCTCAGGAACTCCAATAACTTAGAGCACTTACCAAAGCATCTCCGGAAAACAACCCAAAGGGGAAAAAAAAAAAAAAAAAGAAGTAATGCTGTGCATTCTGAAGTGACTAAACTGGCCAACAAAGGGAAATACGTCTCGAGAAGTGTGTGCATCGATATCCCAACTGGATGCAAAATACGCTAGGAGGAAAACTGCTTCGCAGAAAGGCACTCCTCCAGAACAGCTTGGGCTTCCCACAGCTGCCCTGCAGTCAGTCTCCACCACTGTTACTCCGTGTGCTGTGTCAAGGTGGATGTTTGTGAATCAGAAACTGTAACAGGTATCCTAGCACCCATTGCAATGCATCCTATTACAACATTTAAAAAAGAAAAAAAAATCTTGTTTACTTTGTACTGCCCTGAGAGATAACCTGTGCTTGTGGGAAGACCGAGGGAACAGCAGGAAGCAGAAAGGAGAACTGAGAGGATATGACATCTAAGGACTGTGTTTAAACTGGCACTGCTAGATCAAACACGTCACACCAGAGCCCCAAGCTATAATTTCACACCACTTCTAACTGATTTAATGGCTAACTGCCACTAGTTTCCTTACAAGGAAAAAACTCTGCTGAGTTAGCTCACTGAACTAGCCCACTGGGGGTTAACAGTGGGAATACACAGTCACATTTTTTCCCTTGATGGCATCTGTCCTTTAGATGCAGTCCAATTATTGACGTAGACTGAGCTTTCTGCATACACAAACGTCCACATGGAAGCCCGGACAGAATGGCTGTAGCACTCAAAATGACATGCCACCTCCTTGCACACCAGCTTCTTCATGCAAACTCCACATCACTCTTGAAAACATGGAACCACTACACAATGGGTAGTCCAAAATCCTCAAATACAAAAGGAAGGTAACAATCAGAAGAAATATATTTGCACCGTCAAAGACATAAAGTAATTTGGCATCTTGCTGCTAAATAGCATTTGGAGTAACAGAACCACTTGCTTCCTCCGTGCTCCTGTTTTTACAAAAAAAATCTCCTGCAGCTTTTGCAAAAATGCCCAACAAAAAATAAGAATGCCTATCCTGAGTGAACAGTGTGTACACGGCCTTTTTAACTGCTGCTGGCATTCAATTCTGCACTGATATCTCTGCATTGTGCGAACTGCTGTTATTCTTAATAACACCTAGAAGAAACTCGAGTTTAATGAAGTTACAGAACTACCTCACAGTAAGAACAGTATGTGTCAAATGCCAATATCCTGACAAGCTGTTTACTCCTGTACATGACTAACAATTGTGCCTTACCATGTAAGCAGCAGGCTGCATCTTTTTAACATGTTTCCTATAGGGAGATTTTAGAAATGAGGTACTTTCCCGTTAAGTGCATTTAATTTTCTACCAGCTTACCAGTCCAATACAAGCCAAACGCTGTTACTCTAGTGAGTTTTCACATGTTTGTCTTTTTTTCTCAAATGCATTCCCAGTTCTGTTTAGCCAAGGATTAGTAATGTGTTGTTTTTTTAATAGGAGTAACACATGCTGAGAAAGGAGAATTTGTTCATTAAGGATTTGAGTGTAGGATTAGGCTTTACACATAAAATACATTAGAGCACTTGTTTCACTAGGACTCCACAAAGGTTTGGACTGCAGGAGCAAAGATTCCAATTTATTATTTTTATTTTTCCTTTGCCAATTTTAGCCATTTAATAGTTCATTTACATAGAGTGTGCTCAAGCACTTCCATATTCCTGCAAATTTCTGATAAAAGGTCATGCTAAAACTATCAAACTGCAGCAGACCTTTCTAATCATCCCTGAGCAGGACAGAGTAGGGCTCACTGCCTTGCAGGCTGCATTTGCACCAGAATTAGGAGATACAACTAGAGGATGTTGGACATACTTCAGTTACACTTAATTTTGCCAGCCTCCTGTAAGAAAACAGTTAAAAAACAGAAAGATGGCATCACTGTAGGCAATTAAGTATTCAATGTACAAAAAAATGAGCTTAAAGACCCCTAATTTAGGACTGTGTACATGAACTAGTGAGATTAAAGCTAGCACAGACACAGCTACACAAGCTACAACAGTTACAAATCTGATTGCAGTGCACATACAAAGCATTTTCCTTGATTTTCACCTTTACAGTACTCTGCAGAAACAGATGGAAAGCTACCATTTCACTATCATGTTAACACGAAAACAGAGATGACAAAATAATCTCCTTCCCTTTAACCTCAATAAGCCTGATGCTTCTTGGGATCTGGTGCACAGGCCTTGGAGAAAGAAATTTCAGTAATTCCAGAGACAGCTACACAACAAACAGGCATTTGCTGCAAGACAAGTCTGCATACGATCAGCAAAGATTATTTCATAAAAAAAGATAAATTCCACAGTGCTGTTGTTAAATAGATGCCTTCCATGAGAAACTGACAGTACAACAAAAGTCGAAACTAGTCTGTTTTGAATTACCGGGAATGTTACCAGAGAGTTATTTAATATTGGTACATAGTACTTTGTTGTGCTTGATTTAAGACACCAAAATATGTGAAAGACACGTGAGAAAAAAAAAAAAAGGCGAATTCTATTGCAATGTCAAGACAAAAAGCAAAGCTGTGCAAGATTTACTCTTTAGTCATTCTATTCTTGGAAAGATCATTCACTCCACTACGATACTTCAAATTTAGAGTGATGACAGAGTTGGCAATTAGAACAACAGCCTTGCCTCTGAAAAAAAGAAAATGAAAGCACAATAAAAGGCTAAAGGAACTTTTTATTAGAACAGCAAACCATTAAAAGAAAATTCTTTTCAGGGCCGTGTCGCTGCTGACCAACACCACCACTAAAAGTATCTGCAGTCAAAATGCTGGAAAGCTTAATGACACTGAGTAGAAGTGCTCTTAGCATTCCATTTTTTTTTCTACATAATATGCCAAGTTTATAATGACAAGCCAGTAATACTGGAAAAACAAGAGAACAGAAAACTTTGAAAAAAACCCCCAAAAAAACAAAACAATAAACAAAAACCCCAAACAAAACCAACAATCACCTGACAATAAAAATACAATGTGAATGCTATTAAAAACTCCAAGTGACAGTATCATTCTCCATAAAGAGAAGAAAAGGGTGGAAAGGCATATACAGTACAAACTAAGCATCCTTTAAGGTGTTAGTTCCTCACTGTAAACAAACTGGATATACAGTCAGCAAGAGGACAAACAAATGTCAAGACATCACCCACAGTGCCACATCACTTAAAATTTCATTCCTATTATAGTTATTGTAGTTACTTAATTTTAGAATTAACTACTGAAAAGAGATGAGAAAGAAACACACACAATGACAAAGAAAAGCCGCCAAGGAAATCAATAGCTTTCGAGAATCTTATGCAGATTTCCCACATTTTCTTTACATCATATAAATTACTTCTTTCAGAGATCAGAAAGATATGTGAATATGCCTCTCATAAACAGAAGAAATGCATTCAGTTCCAGTAAATCGAATTCATACCAGTAAGCCTCATGCACTAGCTGACAAAAACAAAATGGTAAGGTTGACCATGTAGTTTAACAAACCAAAACAATTTTTTCAGAAGAACAGCTTTCCTGAACTAGTTTTAATAGGAAACAAGAACATTGAGATGATTCTAATTAAACATTATTTTGACATATGGCTGATGTACACAATTTATTAAGAAATAAAGAAATCAACAATTACTCTTATTTTGAGTATAAAATCCACGGAAACAATGGATTGCAAACTTTGCTGTTTATGAATGTAACAACCAACACACATGCATACAAAAAAAATCCATAAATCTTTAGAGCAATTTTGGTTTGTTTTCTGCCTCTGTCTCTTAGCAAGATGAAAACAAGCACAGCCTGCAATGCTCTTAATGACTTTGTCAGTGTTTTTTGTAAGCAGACAAGCTAACACAGATCTTTCAGCCTTTGCAGAAGCTAAAATACTTACTAGAGGCTAAAATATTTACCAATATATCCATTTGCAAGAATAAGGCCTTATGCTTTAATCTATTTGCAGTCCAGAATTACAAATTAATTTCTAAAAATTGCAATAGGAGAAGGCAGCATCGACTGCTCAAAACTTGAAGTAACTTTTAAACCAGATGAATAAAAATGGAAGCCTGTGGGCTTATTTTTTAAGGTCTCCTATTTAAAAAACATGTATGTCATACCAGCACAATAAAAATTAGAATACAACTATTCCATTACTAGACCCTTGCAAACAGCAGGCAGTGTGTGCTGTAAGATAAACACAAACTGAAATATTATTAAGTATAGTAATTTACTGGAATTTAATCAAGTTTGTTGTACTGTATACTGCTATATATGGTGAAATCCCACTGAAAAAAAAACCCAGGTGCTTTATTGTATAATTTAAGTGGGTGAATGTTTCTTTGGAGTAGAAAAGTGAGCAATTTAAGGGGGCTTTTGATGCCAAGCGTGCATTAACAGACCCGAGCAATTGCTGTGTGGGAATGGTTAAACAGACCGACTTGCTGGAGATCTGAGCTAAGCTGAGCTTCACGGTAGTGAAATGACTTTGATTCAAAAAGCTGTCAACTGTCATATGAGGCCTTTCCACATTTAACCTTAAAACTCTACCATCATTATTTCCTATAGAAATTATTTCAATTATAGAAAAATACACATATGGTGTAATTGTAATACTACAGCATTGCAAATAAGTATCCCATTATGTTTCCCTGAGTCAGTTAGGCCTAAAATGCTGTATTTGAGGCTGGAGTGTTTAGGATTTCTTTTCCTAACTGTATTAGAACCTTTCAAAAAGAGGAATTGGGTATGCTTTGAGAGTTCACATTCCTCCTGCACTGCTATACTAAATTTTCAAAATCAAAATGTCATCATTTTCTGAGCATATTGGTACCTGAAGACACACCAGTTAAGTCAAGAACCTTGTTTTTTGCCACAGATAAGACCAGCGTTGTTTCAAATTTTCTCTTTGCATTTTTGATTGCTCTGTCTCAAGATAACGTCACATACCCTTCTCAGAAAAATAGTAGGTGGAGTATTTTCCTTGACTTTTAAAAGAAGTTGTAAACATTACCATTCCCAGATTCTGGCACTGGACATAGAAAGGTTTTGGTTTTTGGTGTGTGTTGTTTTTTTTATTACATGTTTTTTTTTGCCTTTAGGTAAGCCAAACACTTATCATGTCTTTCAGCTGGGGGGTTCAAATCTAAACACAGAATTGCTTCGGCTGTGATGTAATGTGATTCTCCACAAAGGCAGGTTTCAAATAGCTTCTCCATTTGGCAGGTGCCAAAATAAAGCAGAGCTGAAATCATAGGGCCGTAGAAAAGACGGAGGATACAGACTAAACCTGCCTGCAAAAGCTCTAGGCACCCATGTGCCAAGAAGAGCAACACTTGCCCCCCTCCGTCAGCAGGCACAGTAGAAGAAAGGCATATATCCCCAACATACAGAAATATGTTACTTCCTCCCACATCCCCGAAACATATTTTACTCGTTCAAATACATTTTCTCCTTACTCTGCCTTAGACAGCACATGGCGACTGCTAGGTACTGCCTGAGTTAATAAAAATCATGCAGTCTTTTTTTTGTTCGGAAAAAGAGTTGGGCTAGCTATGCATTTTTAATAAATACTTCGCTGCGTGAAACGCCCGGGAGACCCAAGAGCCGACCGATCGCTGACGGCGAAAGTAGCTGCCGCCCGGGGGTCCCACCGGGGAAAGCGGCGACCCGCTGCTGAGTGCAAGTTTTCCCTCCCTACGGCCACGCCTCCCAGGCGGGGGCCGGCACGGCGCCCACCACAGCCTATGAGAGGGGCAAGATGGGACACGACGGGACAGAACATCCTCGCACCCAGCACCCTCCGCCTCGTCCCACTGTCGGCAGCCCGGGCCCGACTTGTGCTTCCACGCTCGTACCATGCCCCTGCCCCCGCGGCACGCGCCCCTCACCCGCGATCCTCAGGCAGATCTCCGTCCCGGCGGGGGGCGCCTGCCGCCTCGCCGCCTCGCCTCGCGCCGCTCGCGCCGCCGCTCCCCGAGTTCTCTTCAGATCCGGCGGCGCCGGAGCCGCGCGGCGCCGGACCTCCGCCAAGCTCTTCCGTTTCATGGCGGAGGCGGCCGCGCCGCTACGGTGGGTGCGACGAGGCTCGCCTCATCCCCTCCGCGCCGCTCCCCGCGGGGCTCGGGCCGCCGGAGGGGAGGGACCCCGCGACGACGACGGCTGTGGCGGCTGACGCGTCTCGGCGGACACCGCCCCCTTCCACCCCTCATGCACCTCCGGCCCACCCGCCCAGAGCCGGCGGCGCTCCTGCGCCCCCCCCCCCGCCCCGCCACCTCTGATTGGGTCAGCGCTATGTGGCGTCACCAGCGAGGAGCGATGTGACGGTGGCGGCTCTAACAGGTGGGGCAGGGCAGAGTGGCTGTTAGCCGGTTGTCTGTCGTGGTCGCCTTGAGGGTACTGGCGTCCGGCGGGGCCCCCGACGCCTCCCTTCGCGGAGAGCGCTGCTGACGTGGCGCCGGACTTGGCGCAGATATCGGGGATCTCTAGTGGTGTCCGCTTGACCGAAGGGGTGCAAGAAGGCTGCGGAGCCATTCGGCTTCCACGAACTAGCTGGCGACTGTGCGCTGGCACAAAGTCTTCGCTATTTCCACTTGCGTGTCTGGAGGCGTTGTCGCCTTTCAGGTGCCTCTTGCGATACATACCAGAAAAGGGTCCCCAGGGGCCATGACATTGTGTAAGGCCCACTGAAACGTCCAGTACGTGCAGCCTTCTGCTCTGAAGGAATTTATCTGGAAAGTTAAAACAGCTGGGCTTGAGTCTGCTTCTCAAGACACAGTGATTCTTTAAAGGACACAACTATTTCAAGTAGACGTTGAAATAAATGAAGCTAGTCGTTAACTGAAAACCACTCTTAACCATACCTTTGTTGATAGGGCATGATAAACGCATATTCTGAAGTATTCTACCATTTGCCGAATATGTGTTCAGCATTTATCCCCCACTGGTACCCACCTTTCACTGCAAAACTTTTTAAAAATACTTTTTCAAATTAACACTGCGGACCTAAATGATTGCTTCAATGGACGAATGTGGCTGTTGCTACGATCTAGTGAGCACATGGGAATCATTGTCAAGCAGGCTGCTGGCAAACTCAGGGAAGCTGTGACCAGATGCAAAACGCAGGGCAAAAGTGCTGATTAGAATTGCTCTTCTTCTGAATCGTCCTGTCTTCTTTTTTTTTTTTTTTTTTTTTTTTTTTTTGGTTTACCTGCACTTTGCAAATCTTTCTGAAGAAGTGCTTTTTGCTGGGATGCTGCACACTGAAGTGCTACTGTCACTGTGGTTCATGTCACCATTGAAGTAGTGAAGATGGATGACTTCAACCTACAGAGCTATCAAGCTATTACTTAATTGATTCCAATCCCTTTTACCACTACAGAGTTCCTTTACATACAATTCATAGTGTTTAATGCATTAGTGGCAATATACCCATGTGGTTTGGGGATTTTTTGTTGTTATGGTTTTGTTTGATTGGTTGTTTTTTTGTTTGGTTTTGTTGTTTTTGTTTGCTTGCTTGTTTTTAGTTCCACTGAATGCAGAACAGAGAAACATCTAGTGAAACACTGCCGTAAAAACAAAAGCACCAAGAATGTGGTAATGTAATGATGGCAAAGTGTTACTAGAATCAGTATCCTTGGCAGGTGAATGGAGCAGTGGAAGCACTACAAATAAAGCGATTGATTTTACAAATCTAAGATAATTTCCACCCTGCTTTCTGATATGGACAATGTTTGCTTTAAGTAACAGAGACAGCTGCATTAGAGAGTGTTCAAAATACTTAAAAAAAAATCGGGGGGGGGGGGGGGGGGGGGGCGGGGCGGGGCGGGGGCTGGAGGGAGTGAGCTGGTCCTTATGAGTATCAGGGAAGTGGTTCATGAAAAGCAGACTTTGGTCCCCTGAGCCTCAGCTGACAGTCCCAGTCCGATATGCCAAGTCCTGAGGAAGCCTGTGGCCAGCCCTGGAATCATGTGGATTCATAGTCTGCACGTGACTACTTTTAGCCCTATGCCAAGTGTTGTTCAGTCAATGCAGGGAACTGAACGCTGTGTTTCTGCATTAATAATACTCTTATTCTAAATGCGCTTTATCAAAATGTGTACATAATAATATGGGGCTAAGGCATAGTACCTGTAAGAGAATTACCTTGCTTAATATCATTATGTTTCTCAAACAGGCCTTTTACTTTTCATCAAGAACACTGTGTTTAATTTCACATGGTCATGATAGTATAGCTCTTCAGAGCTTTGTCTGGGTGGGCCAGTGATCTTAGCTAATGCAGGAACAAACTTCTTCACAGAATATCATTTTACAGTTACATTACTATTAAAGCTTACAAGGGAACAGAATTTGAATAGCAGGATTTTACAGTGAAGGCCAAGATCAGAAACTGCAGAGGATGACACACTCCTCCATAAATCTCAGACAATCTAATTTTAAAATTGCTACAAAGAAGTGGCTCATGGATTGAAGATGGCACATCTGCTTTAGTGAAAGCAATAGATTCTGAACATAAACATTTTCAGAAAAGTGGATAATAGAAGATCCAACAGGCCTATATACCAAAATGCTGTTGCCTTTGCTCAGCTTTCTGGGACCGAAATAACTAAGGACATTTTTCCAGAGACCTCTCCCTGAGCTTATTTGTGTGACAAAACCCCTGCAAACAATGGCTGATGTTTTTAAAATATTTATTTAAAACCATAAAATTTATCTTGTAATGTCTGCCACTGCCAGATGCAAATGCAGACATAAGCTTAAATCCCTGTGTTCAAAACTGTGTTTTTTTCAAGGTGTATTTTAATACAAGCCTGTCACATGGTACTGGGAGCCTTAAAACATAGCTGAGAGGTATTGCATTAAAAGCCAGTGTGATCTGCTGAAGGGAAGAATGCCAAAGTCTTCCCAAGTAAACCTGTATTTTTTTGTTTAGTCATTTTGAAGAAAGAATTTTAAAATGTATTGGCATCACTATTTTGTAAGGAAATAATAAGCTGCAGGATTTTTTTTTGCAGCAGGCCTCAGCTATATGTTAGTTTTTCTTCCATACAACGGAAATATCAGTTTCACGTCCATCTCCAGTGCTGCCACTGTGCTCTAATTTTCTACGTAAGGTTTTTAGAAGTCCCATAAAGACACAACAGTACTGATGCTGCTATAAATTAGCTAGAGAATTGTTCTTGTGGAGCAGAAATAAAAACATATGCATTGTGCCAGTGTCATATGTCAATAATCTCAGGTTTATTTGAGAAATTTACTGTTTTAACCCCTGCCAGCTGCAAAACTGTGTTAATAGGAACATGGTCCAGCCTGTTTTTATCAAGGTGCAAAAAATGAACTTCATTGCCTGAAAGAGAATGAGAATAACATGTAAGTTGTTGAATATTTATTTATTCAAAGGCAGAAGGGAATCAAAGAAACATTCTGATTTCTAATGTTTCTTGTACAAATGTGTATTAGCTTTATAGATCACACAACATTCTGTATTTTAAACAATGACAAGGATTTAAAAAAAAATGTAATTAACTTAGAGAATCAAAGAACATTGAGGCACCATGCTGTAGCATGGTGCTTCCTAATCATGCAATGACTTTCTCATGTTGCAGGCCACCCCGGTCATGCACCATTCCTCTACTAGAAACACACTAAATGCCATTGAATCAAATATGATAAGAGAATGTAGGTGAACAACATGATGTCCAAAAAGCCTCTCCATACTTCAAGGCAGTTGTTCTGTCAGCACTCCTGTCAGTTTCTGTGGAGCTGTGGTCAACTTTGTGCCATCTCTGTGGGAAATGAGACTACACAATGACACTTCCACACATTCCTTTAGCTGGCAAAGTGACACAGTTCAACATAAGATGGTCTGCCTGAGATCTATAGCGACAGCAGCTGAGATTATAGCATTAAACAGCTGAGGAAGACTAACATTCAGACAAAACAAAGCAGCTCACCTGGACCTAATATCAAAGCTCCTCCTTGCTGAGCAGGGTCTCCTTGAAAATCAAAAGCTGGCCCAGTCATTGCTCTCCACATACTCTTAATGCTTCCCAGGAGCATGTTTGATTTCACGTGAGGGCTCTGCACTGAACAAAACCACAAAATACTTGTTGTATCAAAATACAAAAGTATGTAAGGAGAACAACAAAATCGAATAGCTGATATGAATAGTTTAGATTTTCTTGATTGACAGCATTTTGACAAAATACAGCCTACAAGAGATGGTCTGGTGGACAATTCTCTTTCTCTTAATATTGCTGTTATGCTGGTTTGTCAGAATGTTCTTGCTTTGTTACTATGTAAGTCCAAACAAGGTAAGAAAAATTCTCTTACCTGTTGCATTGATACCTTCACCTCTTTTCATGCCAAGAGTTTTATAAATTTCCCTTTCTGGATCTACATACATTTCATGTGTATACCCAGTCAAATGGCAAAAGGGCTGCAAAATATATGCATACAAAAAAGTATTTTTAAGGTTAAATGATAATTAGTTAAGATATACTGGCATCCTGCTACCCACCCCCACTTCCATCCCGTTTTGGAAACCTGTAGATTTGTCATGTTAAATTAAAGTCCAAAAGTTGTGATCTCCAAAGCTTTTACTAAGCAAAGCTTCCAGTGAAATCAAGAAAAGATGTCTCCTTAGCAAGCCCCACTGTTTTTTAAACTTTGTTTTAGTTGTTTCCTTTATTTGTGTACTACTATTATAACTGCTTCATTAAAATTAATACTGTCCCCTTTTTCTGTGGTTGCAAATTACCGTTTTTTCCACTCACAGCAAAATCCCTCAGTGCAGAGCATTAAAACAGAATAGAGGATACAATATATTTAATGACTACTTTATTTACCTTGATGTGACGATAAGATGACTGTCCAATAACAATAAGCCTCACATTTGCCTCCTAGAACAGAACATGGTTACTGAAACTGTAAACAGAAACTCAGTGTTTCTGCCTGGCTGCGTGTTTGCAGAATCTGATGTCCTGAGCTAATGATCACAGTGCACTGAGTTAAAATTATTTGAATTTCATCACTTGATTAAATATCACCACTTACATGTTTGGAGCCTGCACCTTTGCCTGCATCAATTTACTAGGTGAAAAATATTTTCTTAAGATAACTTGTAAGTTACAGCTTAGTAAACTTCAGGGTTTCTGTTGCTTTAGTAGTGTCGTATTTTCAACTGATTGCAACCCGCTATGAAATTCAAAATTTCCACTCTGCTTCACTTGCATCTAAAGAAGCAGCATGCAAATATTAGTGCACATACAAGTGCATCTACAATTTACATACTCAGAAGCTCACTGATATAAATTGCATCTTCACGTACTGCCGTGTTTTGCAGGTGCAACAAAAGGTCTGAGTCTAACATAGAGGCCAAACGCAAGTTCATTTAGATAGAAGTCAAACTGTTAATAAAATTCAAGGTTATTTTAATATTAGGATGCAATTTTTGCCTTTCCCATACATAAATTTTTTTCTTGCAAGGAATAGAAGCCTTCCTTAAAACTGAGTTTGATTTTCTATATACAGTTGAGTAGCCAAATTAAGAAAATGTCAGTCTGAGTAACACTACTTTAGCAGTTTAGAAACATCTGTCCTGAGAATGGGAGATGCTGGAATAACTTTTCATCTGCAAGTTTCTAGTCCATCTAAGCTTTGCTTGTCAGCAAGGAGCTGAATCTCTGTCATCACCTATACTGTTCTTGGGAATAAAATATGACAGAATTTCAATCATCAGCCTCAAACAGACAGACTGACCTTCCTTATTTAGCAGGGAATCCTTGTCTTTCTGTGGTATCTACTAGCACCTAACAAATACCTGTCCATAGCAACCCCTGGCCACTTCATTTCTTCTTTCCATCAGTATGTCCCATTTTGTGCAGCTGCCTGGAGAACATGTCACACAACTGATGCAGCTTACAAATAACCACGGAAGAAGAGACCATTTTTAATCTGTATCAGTTTTCTGATCTCATTCCATGTACAACTCTACTGGCATAATGGAAAAGGCAGTAGTTAGTTAGTGGTCAGGAGAAAACAGCTGCCTAGGGCACTACTAATACTAGAAGACATGCCTGTCAGATGTTGTCTTAACTGTTCAGAACACAGCAGAAAAAAAACAGCACCACGCTAAGAGGGCAGGGAGAAATAATGCTGCTGCAACAGAGCATGTAGTGCAGTAAATCTTTTACTGTGTCGCCTAGGCTGGTACATTATGACTATTGTAGCAAACAGTGAAAACTTAACTTTCTTCTGAGAATTTTTTTTCTTTTTTATTCCCTGAAGGTTTAAGCTTCATTCCAGACTGCAAGATCTGCTTGACTAAAGCAAGACCATCTACATACTAAGGGCAGAGTACTTACATTTAAAAATGCCTTGGGGACTTTTGCCAGGTCTTCTACATACTCCTTACAGGTGTAACATAAAAAATTCTGCAACATAGATGGACATGTCAGAAAGAGACATAATTGCATAGCAATGAAGCATCAGGTTCTGATTTTGGGCACAAACCCCTTTAGAGATGATCAGGAAACTGGAAACAGGAAAGATTAAAGTTCTTTGCAGTCATCAAATTTGGATTGGGAGCCTGGTTTAATTTGTATTGTGATCCTGGTTTAATCTATGCCTGAACAAAGACACTGGTGTTGAGGCCTGGCTAATATTTCTATCACTAGACATATTACAAAGGTGAAAGCTAATTGCCAGCTGGGGAATCAGAGGGCAGCAATATTTATTTCCCTAAGGCGACACTCGAAGAATTGTTGCCTTTCGTGTAAAAAAAAAACAAAAACAAAAACAAAACACGTGGGGGGACGTGTTCTTCTGAAGCAGGACAATTCTGCTTCTATTCTCTTTTCCCTCTGCTCCAGTCTCGCTTCTATGAACTCCCCGCTTCTCCCTCCCGCCCCTTTCGCAGCCAAGCTGGGGCTCCCCGCAAGGAGCGTGTTTGGGACTCCAGGCAGCCTGAACAAGCCGCCCGGGCAGCCTCTCCCTCCTCACCCGCACGAACAACACGATTGCTTTGTGCTCCCTGTACAGGGCCTTAAAGGGGATGCTCCTCCCGTTTGCGTCCAGCACCAGGCAGCGAGCGGCCTCCCGCAGTTCCCCCGGCTCCGGCGGCAGGTCAGGGCCCAGCGCTCTGCCGACCTGCTGCGTGACAGGAAGCTCCAGCGGCAAGGCCATGTTCCGCCGCCGCGGCTTGGCCTGCCCAACCGGGGAGCAAGCAAGAGGAGACGAAGAAGGCGGTGAAGGCGGAGCCGGAGCCCAAAGCTCGGGGGCTGTGTGTCGGCGAGGAAGTGCCGGGGCAAAGTGGGAGGGCATCGTCTCCTTGAAGAGCCGAGCCTCAGGATCGGCCGCGCGTCCCGCACTAGGGGAAGTTGGCGAGTTTAGGGCCTTCGGATGAAAAGAGAGAGGAATTCTCTCCCAAACCCGCTGGAAAACGTAACAAGATCAAACTGAGCCTCCCTGAAACGGTGTCTAAACAGAGGCAGTGCCACTGTTGCACAGTCAGGTTTGCTTTGCAGGATGCCACAGCATTTCAGCAGACTGGACAAGCTAGAAAATTCTGTTTTCGAGGAATTCTGCTGGCCAGGCTGCTGTATCCTTAAAAATAGGCTCAGCTTCCTTACTGAAGTTAAAATAGAACTTCATGTCACTTTGGCAGGTGAATAGCAGAGGATGCTAAACAGTGTAGATGCTCATGCAAGGATACAGACACTACACAAATGAGTAAACAGATCTCCTTAAAATGTGAAAAATATTAGACAGTTGAAGAGTATTGCAGCTCTTAGATTATTATGTTATCTCAAAACTTATGAGGAAGACACTTCCTTTTTGTAATTGGCAAGGAAAAAGAAGTGTTAGACATTATTGGCTCCTGTTCAGTCTGACAGCCGCTTTCATTCCCACCTGCTCTGCTCCAGATCTCCTCTGGAAGGGAATGCATTACTACCATTTCTGTTCCAATACTCGGTGAAACAAGTTCTTTCTGTCACAATGTCTGAAAAGTCAGATTAGCTCTATACAAGACACTTACATGAGACGATACAACACAGTTAGCCTTCCAGTTGAGATGCCTCCCAACTATGTTTTAAACCTCTTGCTGAAAGACCTTCAGGGCATGTAAGGTGCTCTGTTGCTGTGTTAAAGATATGAGGGAAAATGTCCCCTGGATGATACCTCTTTACAAGTTCCTAGCACATACATGCAGGTGAAAGTATCCAACCACTAGTAACTGCTGAACGATGATGAACTAGAAACTATTCAGTTCATTCTATGATATGAGTCCAGCTTGTGGATTTGCCAGGTTAGCTGTAATCATAGTAGCAATAATCTGCTGAGCTAACAAATCAGTGTTTGAATGCTAGCAAAGCACTTCTTCTGTATTTGCTTATGACTTCAAGGGTTAATCTTGCAGTCAAACATCCCCTTACAACAGATCTTGTTTAAAAAGCAATGAACTCACATTTCACAGAGAAATTCTGAAAATTGTGAAACATATTTTGGTAGATACAATTGGACTCAGCAGTCTTAAAAGTCTTTTCCTACTTAACTGGTTTTATGATTCTGTAAGAATTTGGGCAACACTAATTGTCTATTGCTGCTATCATCAGGCTTCTTTGCTCATTCAGCAGTTACCTGTATATTATGCTGCCAGACAGATTTCTTCTGTGGCAACCCATGAACCGTATGTGAGCTCTGCAGCCACTCATTAATACTGGTGGGCATGGCTTACCTGCTCTTAACTATGGAAAGATGCAGCAAAGCAGAGAGAACTGATCATTTCTGACATGCTTGGCTGTTTGTGTTGAGGCTGAAGTGGGCAGGCTGGGCATATATATTGGCTGCAGTAAAACCTCAAGGTAGTTTTGGGCAGGGCCTAGGGGCACAGATTAGCACACTGTCATCAGTACAGCTTGGACCAAGGCCCTTGCCATTGCAGCTCAAAGTCAGAGCCTGCAGAAGAGGTGGCTGTACCACTACAGAGGATATGATGCCACAGCATTGGCATGGAAGCACAGAAAGGTTGGACCTTGCATGGGAATGAGCAGGGTGGTGTCACAAACTAAAAGGACAATATAAGAATTCAAATCTGAATGTAGCTGGCTCTGAGTCTAGAATCCAGAGAGCTTGTCATCACTTGATTTGAAATTACATCTCTTGAAGAGTCCAATCTGTCTAGAAGAGCTGGTAATCATAATTACTAATCAAGACTGCCTGGAGACTTTATTCTTTTATGCTACTTGGCCTCCTTTAACTAGCCAAAGAAGCTAGCTATCCTTAATGCTTGGTTTCAGCAGTATGTAATTGAGAACTTTCTTTTGAGGCTATTTGTCAATACATTTCCTAAAGCCTTTTAAATGGTATTCTAAGATGCTGTGTTGCTAGAATACAAATATAAATTGTCGTCACTCCCGGTTTTACACAGAAAGAATAGACAGAGGGACTTGAACACTGACGTGATCTCTGAAACAGGAGACACTCAAAATTAGCAGTCTCTTTTGAAAGTTGAAGCTTAAAGCCCTTTTTTTATGTGTGCCTAACAAAAATACAGCTATCATTTCAATTGGGAGGAAAGACACCTGTTAATATTCTGGACAGTACTATGTAACAGTGCAGTCTACTAAAACCATGTCATTCTTCAATGTGAGCTGTGATTAGGGAATCTTCCCCTTGTTACTATTTTCTCTTTATAGCTCTTAAATACAGTAATGTTGATAACTTAAAAAATCATAGTTGTCAAAGTGATGCCTTTTTCAGTTTCTTAAGGAAAATCAGGCAGTCCATTATGTGAGAAATATATATTTGATCCGATCAATTTTTGGCAAGAGGCCACAGACAGGGAGGAAGGGGGGGTTTGAATGGAGCTGTACTCCTCCTTGCACAACCATCACAAAAGCATACACTTGGCTTAAGATAACAGCAATAAATAATTAAAAGCTAGAAAGCTTGGTGGAGGAGTGAGGCAGGTGGAAGAGACAGCCTTTGCGCATGAGCAAGCAGAGGACTAGTTTGGAGTTCAAGGAGCGGACACTTGAGGAAGATCCTTTACTTCATCACTGAAGACCCCTTACTTCATCCCTGAAGACCACCAGAGGGACCACTGAGTAAAAAGAGACATGCGTGGAAGAGACACCTCCCATTCTTAGAACTGATAAGCAAAACCCAACCTTTTCTTAGAATTAGTAATGAATATGTAATAGAATAGGATGTAAAAAGAGAAAACTGAAAACAAAAGGTGTGCGTTAGGGTAGAGCAGAGCCTCCCTGCGCACCCGGGCCTGTACATTGCTTGATTCCTGCAACTCTATTAAAGCCTTATTTTGCATGAACGCAAGTTTATGCCTGATATTTATGACAATTACTATCATAAAATAACATCTAAGAAGGAAGCCACTTCAATGCAGTGCAATTTTCACTTGTAAAGAGAAACTTAGGTAATATTTAATTAAACTAAAATCTGGTTACTTTGTGCCATGGATAGGAAATACAGCTTCCTACCATTCCAAGAGGAAGGAAAATAATTATGTAAAAATTCAGAATAATTTATCTGTTCTGTATTAACTAGTGTGGTGGAAGGTCCAAATTATACCTAGAATACGTATCCAAGACATATCCTGAACACCTACCTGAATACCCACCTTGGTGCCCCCTCCTCCTTCTTCCTAGGTGGAAGAAGCTTGGGAAAGCAGACAAAAGCCATGGCACCTCTCAGTCTATCACAGACACTGTATTTGGCCTTGTTTTGCATTTTTCTTTGCCTTTGGTAAATACAGGTCATGGATGCTAGGCATGTGCATCTCCCTTTTTTGTTGAAATAATTTAGGATTGGTTCTACGGGTTTTTTTATCCATTGCTATTGGTCAAAGACACTCACCAGAATGCTTAAAAACCTAGCCAATTTGTTTGTTTGCTGCTGCTGCCTTTGTTTTGTCTGCTGACCGTTCGTCTTGCGTGCCTTGCACCTCATAGTTGGGGCCTTGCCTCCCCCACGAAGGTAAGACCTGACCCTACCTGTCTTCCACACTGAGCCAAGGGACTGGAAGGGCTTGCCCCACTCTGAGATACAGCTGCCCGCCTGACCTCAGCCAAGCCCTAGTCCATTTGAATCCGGACGAGTCTAGGCAACGGCCTAGGCAACAGCCTAGCAACGAGTTGGGACACAGAGACCTGCCAGCCCTCCGGTCCAGCCTAAGGGCCGACGGCTTTGCTATACACAGCACCCGATTGAACTGCTCCAGCCTGCAAACCTGGATCCTGCTGTGCCCAGGTGGTTGACCACTCCGATGACCTCCTGAGAGCCACAGAGGACTTGCCTCATGTCTGTGGATCTTCTTAGACAACCTGCTCAATCTGAGCTACGCAGGCAGCAAAGTCCTACCACATCATCACCACGTGGAAGGCCACCACGTGGCTGGGACTGTGTTGTCCCTCTTTTATGCTTCTGCATACACTGTCAGATTACACATATTGAGACTCTAACCAGAGAATGAGCTAACTCTCTTTTCTGAAGTTTGTGAGAGTTTATGTTTAATCTTTAAGCAGCTGTTTGTGCTGCAAGATTCTCTGCTTGTTTGCATTTCTTGAAACCATCCCAAATAATTTAAATTTAATCTGACTGTATATATACATTCTGCAAAAATAATTTTACCAGTCGCATAATAGAATCTCTGTGTGTTAATGGTAAGTAAGTTTGGGGAAATTTTCTTTATATATATTTAATAAAATAGCTAATAATTTTATATCGGCCTCATTTCAATTGACTTCTAACCCATATTCCAGCCTCTGTAGTGGTAGGCCTGATGGGCCAAACATGGGCTTATCCATGCCCAGACATATTTGCCTGCCCCACTCGCTACCACCCCCCCCCCCCCCCTCCCTTCTCTGCTGGGGAGGCAACCTTGGGAGGGGAGGGCGAAAGCCCTGGCTTTGCCTTATGTGGTGAGGCCTGGCAAAGTGCCATTCCGATTGGCTAACCGATGTCCAGTGCCTCACTAGTCACGGGCTGGATATTGATAAAAGGGATGAGCAGGTAGCACGAGGCTGCTGCCGCCTCATTTTTGCATCTTGAATTTGCCTGGAGAGCTTACCAGGAGCAGGCTCCAAATGCCTGCACGCAATCGGCCTGCATAGCCCCGGCCGTGCACACCTCAAGATATCCTGCCTGCCCTTGAAAGTCTTCCTGCTAAAACTGCAAGTCCTGGAGATACAGAGATTATCCAGAGGAGCTGGGGACAAGGCCAGGGATTGTCTGCCTCCTTTCCATAGGCCTGGGAGGAATCAAATCTCAGCAGCCAATTGGACAGAGTTCCACCTGATTTGGGTACTGATTTATAATTTTTTGAGTAAATACTTAGAAGCCTCTTCCAATACAATATTTGCATTTGCCACTTTAAGAAATAAGAGATCGAGTTTTGCCTGTGCCCTGCACATATAAATTTCCAACCTGTGCGTTGATTTTTGAACCTGCAAATAAGTTTCTGGTGAGTTTCAGTGTTAATAAACAGTTCCTGAGGTTATTAACAATCACCACCTGAATATAAAAAATAATATAGATGATTAATTTTGCATAATCCTTCACAACCCCTCCTGTATTTACAGCAGCTGAACAAACCATCTGACAAGAGAGGTGTGGGCTATGTCGGTATCATAAACACTGTCTAGGGTACATGGTATATACTTGTAAAGCAACATTAGCAATTTACTGCAAGATGTATTGTTTATTTGCTATTCTTGTTTATGTAAATGTTATTTAGCGATAACATTATCAGCTAAAAATATATTAGTATTTACAATTTCAGTGTAAAAACTACATGCTAGGTAATACTAAGAATTAATTGCTTTTAAGATGTTATTGTAATTAAAAAACAGTAAAATGTGTACTGTTGTAGATGAGAGACTTTTTCCTTTATGGCTGCCTTTCACTGTTTCCTTAGTGTCATAATATACTGGAAGTACACAAGGCTTAGGGTCATGAGACAGATTCTTTTTTTTATCAGCAAGGAGAATCATTTGCTGTCTCGAAAATTCTGTTGCAATTGCTGGTTTCATGTCCAGTTTTTTCCTGCCTGATGTGTGCTTTCTATCTCCAGATGTGTTTTCTATTTTGCTTTACTTTTTACTTTTCTGCTTAGGGAGGATCTACTACAATTTCAAAACCTGCATAAATCTTGCACTTTTTTTTTTAGTAGTTTTTTTTTTTTTTGTTTTGTTTTGGTTTTTTATATTCAGTATTATTTACAAGACAAGGGCATTTTGAGTCTGTCTGCAGTGTCAATATGAGTTGCATATTATATACTGTTGTTTCACAACACAAATAATGTAATTAAAAACCTGCTTTAATAGTTCAGTGATTATACTGAAATACAGGGAGAAAAAAAATCACCTGTTACGTTTGACATATTAAGTTTTGTAATACAAAGCCTATATAGCAGTAACTATGAACTTGACTACTCAACAAAATGTAACAAAGTGAAATGCCCACACTTTATTGTAGGCTTAAGCCATAAAGAGCCTTTAATGCGATTGGTAATAGCTCTCTGCATCTGATGTATTCCTGTTTTGTGGTTACTTACTTTGTGTGCTGCAGATGAAAAACAGATGGCCATCTATACTTCAAGAAGAGTAAATCAAATGTGAAAACACTGTTTATTTACTCTAAGTGCCAATGCTTTGAATCTTTTTTTAAAGAATGGGAGGAAGCTTGTCTCACACACAAAGAAATCACTACTTAAATAGATGATACACAGTCAAAAAGCAAATAAAAGATAGCATGCAATCCAATTTGGTCAAACAGACTTGTCTTCTATCTTGTTAGCAATAAGACTCAGAGAGTAAGCTAATTATCTCTAGGGTTTCAATTACAGTGTAAACTAGATCAGAAGATTAAGAGACAAAGCATGCAAAGAAAAGTGGAGGTGATTTTGTGGGGTATTCATGCCAGATTAGTGCTTGTTCTTTAAAACTCTTCCACTAGTGTATTGCCAGATAAACAAAAACTTTGTTGAAAGCTTTACTGTTCCTTTTTTATCTTCCATCAGAACAATCTAAACCTTTTCCCCTACTCTTCCCTTCCCTGTCCCCCAGTATTCTCGTACCTTTTGCCTAAGCAAGCATTTTATAAGGAAGTTGTAGTTCCCAGCTGCTATTTCTGTTTTTTGGTGTTCATAGACAGCTGGCTGTATGCTTGGCTGGATTCAGTTCAAATGTCTATTTTACATATGTCAATGTTGACATTTATCTAGTTAGGAATTCCCTTCTTAAGACCAGTGGATGGTATAATGTATTTGTTGGAGGCTAATAACTTGAGCCAATTTTAGCACACACTTGAAAGAGATCTAATTTATTTCCTGGTATATAATTAAGAGCAGTATCATTTTAACGTCAGACATACTTCTTGTGCCTATTTGCTAAGGATATTGATTAGTAACCTAGGCCAATTCACAGAATCACAGGTTGGAAGAGACCTCCAGAGATCATCAAGTCCAATCTCCCTGCCAAGCAGAATCACCTTGGGTAGTTTGCATAATGGGTAGAAACACATCCAGGCAGTCTCCAGAGAAGGAGACTTCACAGCCTCTCTGGGCAGCCTGTTCCAGGGCTCTGTCACCCTCAGTGGAAAGAAGTTTCTCCTCATGTTGAGGTTGAACTTTGTATGCTCCAGTTCATAGCTGTTGCTCCTTGTCTTATATCTATTGACCACCAAAAAGAGATTGTCCCCATCCACTTGACACTCGCCTCTCAGATATTTGTATACATTGATAAGATCTCCTCTCAGTCTTAACTTCTCCAAAACTGCCCCAGGTTTCTCAGTCTCTCTTTGTAGGGGAGACTCTCAAGTCCCCTAGTCATCCTTGTGGCTCTCCGCTGGACTGTCTCCAGAAGGTCCCGTCCCTGTCTCTCTTGAACTGGAGAGCTCAAAACTGGACATGGTAATCCAGGTGTGGTCTCACCAGGGCAGTGTAGAGAGGGAGAAGAACCTCCCTAGACCTGCTAGCCACACTTTTCCTGATGCACCCCAGTGATGCAGAATGGCCAAAGGAAAATGGACATGACTTAGAGGTGGGCAAGCAGGATGAGTATATAGGACTAAATTAAGGCTGTGCTAGGCCACACTGAAACAAAGGCAGCATTGAAGAAGCAAAGGCAGCATTGAAGAAGCAAAGGCAGCATTTAATATAACTATCTAGGGAGGCACTGTCCTTGACAAGTCAGCAGACAACTCAGGCAGAGCAGGATCCAGCTAACTCTGAATAAGATAAGAAGTAGGTTTGCTGCTTGCAGCTGCACATAGCAAGTAGGTGCGCCATGCAAATGGGGTGTTTAGAGATTCAGCCACTTAGCTTTTTACATGTGTGCATATATTATCTGTAACACATATAAGCACGTGTCTACCAAATAAAGTTGTCTCTCGCTTTTGATCCACATTGAATTGTGTGGTGTCCTTGCATATTTGAGATTAGCCCTTCTCTGCGAGATCTGCCTCACCGCACCCCAGGATGCCACTGGCGCATTGCTGGCCCAGGCGGAACTTGCTGTCCACCAGGACTCCAAGGTCTTTCTCCATAGAGGTGCTTTCCAGCAGGGCAGCCCCCAACCTGCACTGGTGCCTGTTGATATTCCTCCCCAGATTGAGGGCCTTGCACTTATCCTTATTGAACTTCCTAAGTTTTGCTTTCACTCAGCAATCCAGCCTGTCCAGATCTCGTTGGATGGCAGCACAGCCTGACAGGCTGTCAGCCACCTCCCCCCAGTTTTTTATCCGGTTGTTGGTAAAGATACTGAACAAAAATGTTCAACACTACTGATCCCTGGGGGAGCACCACTGACTACAGGCCTCCAACTTGATTGTGTGCCATTGTTGACAATTCTCTGAACTCTGTCGTGGAGCCAGTTTTCAATCCACCTCACAGATCAGAAATCTGTTTCCTGAACTTATCTGTGAGGATGTCATGGAAGACAGTGTCAGAAGCCATGCTGAAGTCATGGTATCATAGGCGGCTATCAGGCGAGTCAAGCAAGATCTCCCCTTGTGTGCTAGTTTGAAGCAAGCTAGAATGTTTTGGTAAAAGAACTAGATAACAGGCAGTGAAATGAAAACAATTGATGTCAACTTCTCTCACAGTCTCGCTGAGAGCTCTGGGAAGAAGAAGTAAACTTTCTCCATTTTGTCTCTTCTTCTGCCTTTGCCTTCAGACCTGGTCACATCTCATTAACCTTGCTCCCACTAACCTTGCTCCCTAACCTCTTGGCCACACCTCTCTTCTTCCTGAGAACTGGGGTAAGGTTGAGAGGGCCGGGGGAGGTGTTGGGGTGGTTTGAGAGCCCCTCCTGGGGACTCAGGTTTCTGGGAGGGGAGTTGTGCTCTTGTATTGTTTATCCTTTGTATATTTCTGTATATAATTGTATATAACTGTATATATTGTAAATAGCTGCTTGTAAATTCTGCTAGCTGTAAATAAATTGCTTCATCTATATTCCCAGGGTCCGTCTGAGTTAGCTGGGGCAAATTCAAAAGTGTGGGGGGGCGGGTAAGAGCCCAAACCATCACACCTTGGTAAATCCATGTTGGCTACTCCTTTCTTCCATGTGCTTAGAGATGGCTTCCAGAATGAGCTGCCCCATCACCTTACCAGGGATGGAGGTGAGGCTGACTGGTCTGTAGTTGCCTTGCTCTTCCTTCTTGCCTTTTTGGAAGATTGAACTGACACTGGCTTTCTTTCAATTGTAAGGCACCTCTCCTGTTCTCCCTGACTTTTCAAAAAACATGGAGAGAATCTCAGCAACAGTATCAGCCAGTTCTCTCAGCACTCCTGGGTGCAATGAATTGGGGCCCTTGGATTTGTGTGTCTTCAGTTGGCACAAGTGATCTCTAACTCAGTCCTGACTGACTAGTGGAGTGTACTCTTTCCTCCAGTTCTGCTCCTTGCTTCCGGAGACTGAGGTTTCTGAAGGCTGGTCTTAGCAGTAAACACTGAGGCAAAGAAGGTGTACAGCAACTCTGCCAGCTCTGTGTCTTTGGTTACTATATCTCCCACATGTGGAGAGTAGTGGACTCACCTTTTCCTTGATCTTCTTCTTCTTCTTGTTGATGTACTTGAAAAAGCCCCTGTTTTTTTTTTTTTTCACGCCCCTGGCAAGACTCAGCTCCAAGAGGGCCTTGGCCTTTCTTGTCGCTTCTCTACATTATCTGGTAATATTTCTATTTTGTTCTGCCCTAGTTCACTGGATGCTTCTAAGCAGAGTTTTGAGGAGGGCAAAGTTAGCCCTCTTAAAGGTTGAAATTTTACTTATCACCCTGCTTCTTTCTCTAGTGATACTAAACTCTTAACATGTCATGGTCACTACAGCCAAGATTACCCCCAACCTTCCTTCATTTCCCAACCTTCCTCTATACAACCAGTCCTTCATTTTTTTAATACAAGATCCAGCACTGCGCTTCTCTTGGTGGTTCTTCAACAACCTGCAGGAGAAAGTTCCTCAGTGCACTGCAGGAACCTTTTAGACTGTTTATGCTTGGCCACGTAGTATTTCCGATTAATATCAAAGTGATTGATGTCACCCATTAGCAACAGAGCATCCCATCTTGAGGATACTTCCAGTGGTCTGTAGAAGGCCTCATCAACAGCTTCTTCCCATATATAGATAGATGTGATTTTTTTTGCAAGTGTTTAAACTTGACTAACTGCTTATATCCTGAGGACAAATCCATGGCCTGTGTCCATCCTCCTCCCTTTAAAAATGGCTATAATGTGTTGCCTAATTACCTCTTATTATTGTATGCCTGAATGACGTGGTATATGTGCTAAACTCAGACAAAATATGCCATAGGTTTCATTTAGTTAGCCTTCCTGAAGAAAGTATTTAAAAATAAAACAGCTCCAAAGGTTGCATGTTTAAAGGCCATCATGTGAATCATGTGCCAGGAACTTCAGAGGTCACAACTTTTCAGCTGGCTCTTTGAAGAGGGCCTCTAAAATTTCCAGTGAAAATCATGTGTTAGGTTGTTAATGATGAAAACTTCCATCACAGGCAGTAAAACTCACACCAGAGGTGAGATGGAAGGCCCAGGTCCAAAAGCAGTTTGAGTATGGAGTTTCTGTAGATGCTGATGTGAAACTTCTTGTTTTGAGAGCTGATCAAGAATCTGTGCCCTTTCCATATTTAAACAAGAGAGCTGTTTTTCTTCCTGCTGTTCGCATCACAATTATGCTATTTGCTTCAACAACTGTGTCAAGCTACTGCATAAGATTTTTACTTCTTAATGAAGCTATTTATTTTTTCCTTCATTTCTCACTTGATATTTTCAATTCTCTTTGTACAGACATTTCTAATTCAGTCATTTGTTTATGCACAAAGCTAGAAGTAAAAGTGAAGAATATCAAAGGGAAGAATACAAATATGTTAACTGTACTTCAGTTACAGCAACCATAAATAAAAATGTATTAACGTAATATTCATTAACTACCCTATGTAAATGTAAAAAAAGTTTTATCATTTATTGCAGATTTGTTAAAAGTAATTTAAAGTAATTCAAATTTACATACCGTTGCTGCATTACACCTTCATTTTTGATGTTTTAAGTTAGCATTTGAAATATTCTTTTGCCAGCAAGATAATGCACAAGAGCTGAAGAATAAATTATAAAAACAAGAAAAAAAGAAGAATGGTAAGGGAGTAAAAAATAGCCAGTTACATTATCCTCAAAACTCATTAAAAATATGTTGTTTTTTTTTTTCTTTAATATTCCTCTATGGAATGTTTGTTCCAATTTTAACTTAGTTTCCATTATACTGATTATCATACATCAACAATGAGTGAAAAGCAGCCCATTTCTTCGTAATACACGTGTGATGGTTTGGGTGTTTCTCACCCTCCCCCCTACTTTAGAAATCACCCAGACTACGCTCAGCCAGCTCTGGAAATATGAATGAAGCTTATATTTACATCTAGCACAATATACAAGCAGATATTTACAGTATATACAGTTACATACATAAATATAGAAGATAAAAAGGTAATACAGAAACACAACTCCCCTCCCAGAAACCTGAGTCCCTAGGAGGGGCTCTCAAACACCCCTTGACCTTCCCCCTACCCCTCTCAACCTTACCCCAGTCCCAAGGAAGAATGGAGGTTCAGCCAGAGGGTGAGGAAGCAAAGTGGATTAGTCCAAAATGGAGGGTGAGGTTAGAACGATGCATCTCAGCCAGCAGTCCCAGAGAGAGTGGTTATCTATGTTTTTATTTCTTGTTCCTATACATCTCAGCAAGCCTATGAGTGAAGTAGACATCACCATTGTTTTCTTTCCACAGCCTGTAATCTAGTTCTTCTCATCAAAACATTCTAGCCAGCTTCAAATAAGCACAATATGAGTGAGATTGTTTTTTCAAACTGAAATGACTTTTTCTCCCTCTGTCTCTAGAAACAACAATCAATAGCCACTGTTTGGAAGTTCTCATTAATTACTTTAACATGCAGGCTGCAGTCCTATGATAGTTTCTGAGGAACTGACATAGAAATCACATAGAACTCCATGACTTCAATATAGGTTTGATCATATAGATTAAAATAGCTAGGTATCACAACAGTCATTATGTAAAATATTATTTTCCTAGTGCTGCTACCATTAATTTTCCAGAGGGGAGGTCTTTAAAGAACCAATACCTGTTGCTGGAAAATATCATAAGAGTGAAGAAATCTGACCAACTGTCCAAACAGGATCAGTCCAGCAACTGGAATTGCCATGCCAGCAGTGATCAACTTGCTTATCTGACCTAATACCAGGTTGGAAGTGACCTCCAAGATAATCCAGTCCAATCTATCACCCAACCCAATACAATCAACTAGACCTTGGCACTAAGTGCCCCATCCAGTCTTTTTTTGAACTCTTCCAGGGACAGCAACTCCACCACCTGCCTGGGCAGCCCATTCCAAAGGCAAATCACTCTCTCTGGCAAGAGCTTCCTCCTAACATCCAGCCTAGACCTCCCCTGATGCAACTTGAGACTGTAACCGCTTGTTCTGTTGCTGGTTGCCTGTCAGAAGAGACCAACCCCCATCTGGCTACAACCTCCTTTCAGTTAGTTGTAGACAGCAGTGAAGTCACCCCTGAGCCTCTTCTCCAGGCTGAACAACCCCAGCTCCCTCAGCCTGTCCTCATAGGGTTTGTGTTCCAGGCCCCTCACCAGCTTGTTGCCCTTCTCTGGACATGTTCCAGTATCTCAACATCTCTCTGGAATTGAGTGGCCCTGAACTGGACACAGTACTCAAGGTGTGGCCTGACCAGTGTTGAGTACAGGGGCAGAATAACCTCCCTTATCCTACTGGCCACACTGTTCCTGATACAGGCCAGGATGCCATTGGCTCTCTTGGTCACCTGGACACACTGCTGGCTCATCTTCAGCCTACTATCCACCAGTACCCCCAAGTCCCTTTCGTCTTGGCTGCTCTCCAGCCACTCTGTCCCCAGCCTGCAGCACTGCTTGGGGTTGTTGTGGCCAAAGTGCAGAACCCTGCACTTCGCCTTGTTAAATCTCATCCCGTTGGCCTCTGCCCACCCATCCAGCCTGTCAAGGTCCCTTCTGCAGGGCTCTCCTACCCTCCAACCCGCTCCTAGTTTGGTGTCATCTACAAACTTACCGATGCTGGACTCAATCCCCTTGTCCAGATCATCAATAAAGATATTGAACAGTACTGGGCCCAGCACTGATCCTTGGGGAACACCACTAGTGGCTGGTATAACCAGATCTACCTACGTATATCTCATGTGATAAATCTGGAGATCTGAGGTGAGATGTCAAAAATGAGGTGACAGGGAGGTTAGAGGAAAAAGAAAAGGGGTTAGGTGGATTAGAGAGTTAAGGCAGAATCAGCCAGAGACCAGACTGCCAGAAAGAAGGCACAGCCTGAAGAGAGAGCTGAGCAGTGTGTGTGTGAAGTGATCTTATCTATATTTTGACTAGTTGTGTTTCTCAGCGGAAGAATGGTGATATAGGTTGCTATTGTTTTTTCTTTCTTCTCACAGCTAAGGATTTAATTTCTCTCAATAAAAATTAGTCTCAAACCACCACACAGTGTTAAAGTCCCAGCAGATGTCTGGCATGTTAAAGTCACTCACAAGAACAAGAGTGGGTGATCTTAAGGCAGCCTTCAGTTGTTTAACCCGCTGCTGGGTTTGCTCCAATCAGGAGAGCCCCAAAGCAAAGGGGCTTCGAAAAGGCTTCGAAAGATGCACGTTGCAGGGGAGCTAGCCTCGGTACTGCTCTCTTCCCGAATCTGTGTGTTTTGTTTCTGACCACTGTTGCTTCTCTTAAATGGAAAAACAATAAGAGAGTAAAAATAAACAAAGAAACAAAGAAACAAACAAAACCCCAAAAAACCCAAACCAACCAAACACCCCCCCCCAAACAAAAACAAACAAACAAACAAAAACACACACAAAAAACCTCAAATGGAATTGTTTGGCTGGTATTTGTGCATCCCATCTGTCAAGGAACGGAGTTTAGGGGAGTTTTGGGGAATAACATGCGAGGCTGATTAATGAAAAGGTTTAAGTGATTTATTACTAAAACACCAGAAATCCCCTTCCCCAAACTTATTTATAACTATCCCACAGAAGTTCTTGGTTCGCGGTTGCAGATTAAAATACAGAATAGTAAAAATGAAGAGAGTCTGTGATTTTAAGAGCGTTTGTTTGAGTCCTGAGAGATTATTCAGTCTCTAAATAAAGTTTGTCAGTTATGCACTGTCCAAATGCAGTTCACAGTATCACAGTATCACCAAGGTTGGAAGAGACCTCACAGATCATCAAGTCCAACCCTTTACCACAGTGCCCAAGGCTAGACCATGGCACCAAGTGCCACAGTCTTAGCGTATTGTGAATTTAAGGTGCGTTGTCCGAGCTGAGCCCTTGCTTCCGAGGCTGACGAGGATCAGGCGCTGCCGTGTTCATGCTCTTCCAAACTGGCCATAAATTCAATGCTGCGGTGCGAATTCCGAGTGATGCGTATGCAGGCAGGGTATCATTCAGAAGGGGAGCAGGAGGATGAAGAGCTCTCAATTAAGGCTAATGCAGCATTTTTATAGTGTTCAAAAGAGGTGTGTTTAGCCAGTTCAGGTGATTTTACATTAATTTTACAGATTGGCACAAAGTTATAATCAATTCATACAATTGGACAATTATTACCAAAAACAACCTGTAGGACCACCCAGGAGTCAGCCCCCAACAGATGTTCAGCGGGTGATGGGAACCAAGGTCTTTGTCCCAAAACATAGCCTATGTTTACCCTTTCTGCCCCTCTGGGGGAGAAATCTTCTCAGAGGCCCTGTAGCTGCTGGGACAACAGATAGAAATATTGTTTTGATTTTGCGATGGCTTGGCCTTCATGTGAGCCACAACCCTGTGCACAAATGGGGCCTGCAAAAGGGCTCTACTACCTTCCATGACACCATCCTACTCCCTTCTGCTGCTCAGTTAGCTGCTAGTAGCCAAGACAGAGGAGTCTAAGCAGAGACTATGTCTGCATTTGTTTGTTTATACAAATGTATGAAATGGCTTTTGATCAGCTTAGTTTGTGGGCATATTTATTCTAACATTAAAGGGTCTTCACCAGGCAATGTGGTCCACTTGGGAGATGCATGTGTAATTATTCTTTTTCTCCATAATAAATTTTTCACATGAGCAGGGTATGTGTAGCTGCTTTGGGATGCTGCTTCTGTGGCCTTTGTGCCTCTGTGGCTTATAGAAGTGACTTTTGAATAAAAGCCTTAATAAGACTTTAAAAATCATACATTAAATTATTTTTCCTTGTGTGTCTGTGGAGCTGTATTCTAACCAGATCATTGTAATTCAGCTTCTCTTTCCAACGTCCAATCTTGCCTTGAACAGCCCCAGGGACGGCGACTCCACCACCTCCCCGGGCAGCCCATTCCGGTAGCCAGTCACTCTCTTGGTGAAGAGCTTTCTCCTCACCTCGAGCCTGGATTTCCCCTGGAGTAGCTTGAGGCTGTGTCCTCTCGTTCTGGTGCTGGCCGCCTGGGAGAGGAGAGCAGCCTCCCCCTGCCCCCAGCCACCCTTCGGGTAGTTGTGGACAGCGATGGGGTCACCCCTGAGCCTCCTCTTCTCCGAGCTGTACATACTTTCAGCTCCCATGGCCTCTCCTCATGGGGCTTGTGCTCAAGGCCTCTCACCAGCCTCGTTGCCCTTCTCTGGACACGCTCAAGCATCTCAATGTCCAACCAATGACCAACGTCCAACCAAGGTGTTCAAGAAAAACCTGGCTGAGGCATTTAGTGCCTTGGTCTAGATGACTGGCTAGGGCTGGGTGCTAGGTTGGACTGGATGATCTTGGAGGTCTCTTCCAACCTGGTTGATTCTATGATTTTAACAACAAAGAATCTGTTCACACTTGAAATTTAATTCTGATTAGAATAGATTTAAATTTAATTTCTGTAGCTACTGCTGACTGACTCCACTTGTAGATGTTCTTATTTGAACTCTGCTTATTTGAAATAACTGTCAAATGATGAAATAACATTAAAGTGATCAGACAAAATCAGAATAAGAGATAATTCTGCAGGAAAAGTTATGTGAAAACACGAAGTTGTTCAGAATACCCGTAGTTCATATTTTGAACAAATTGCGAGAAGTCATTTAATGTGATACTGTTTTAGCTTTCTATGGGAGTTTCATGTGATAAAAATTTCTCAAGTCTCTTTGTTGTTCTCTGATGTCACTTACATAAGAAACCTTTAATTTGAAGTTGAACTAAGAGAACTACTTTCTTTGAAAAAACATGTGGTAATTTCTAGAGTAAGTTATTTACTGCTTTTCAGAGCCAGAAGAAAAAATGCATGAAGAACAGGATGTCACCAGCTAATTTGCTGTGCTGGATAATGGATAGACAAGTCTTTGCACAGAGAGTGATACTGTCTGCAATTTTACAGAGAAACATTATAATAGAAATATTATAATAAAAAAGATGTAATATTTTTCTGAAGTTCTAGAGAATTAGAGTCCTAAAAAGAATTTTCCCATTACAATGTGGGAAGCTGTCTGTTGTAGATGTATAAAGTTCATTTTCTGTGCATTGCTGAAGGATTCCTGGGAAATTGGCAGTGGTTTACTTCCAAGCATAGCATACCATAGAATTTAGTCCTATCGTTTTTTTACAGGACACTAGAACTTGCACTGAAAGTTTTGTAAAAGATGGAAGGCATGGAAAAATAGTATGTCACAAGTGCAGAAGTTGCTCTTGTTGGTTCTCCTGACTACTTGAGTGATGTGTCAACCTGAAATCACCAGTTTTCACAAAAATGTTAGTCTTTCTGCTTCTGTAACAAACAGAAGCATGAAAACACTTCAAAATTCTGAGGTCCTCAAATATGCCACTCTTGAAAAGATTCTGTGTCAAGATCTACCTTTATTTGAAGATGGCAATGCTGAAATTACCACTATGAAAATGCTACTTTTTTTCTGATGTTCTGTCACAGAGGGGTACTCTGCCACCTATGCTGATTTTGGCGGAGAGGAGAAATTAATTGGTGCGAGATAATATTCTATAAAAATAGATATTTATTAAACTCAATATTCTGAACTCTCGCCACCCCCAACCACTGTATATTAATATTAAAAGGATTCTACACGGTTATGAAAACATTCCAGGATAAATATCTACAGTAACTTATTAATAACTAGCAACATTCAAACTATAAACAGAGAGGGGATTTTTCCCTGTGGCTTAATGCCGCATGGGGTCTATATACTATTTGTCCATCAGAGTGGGCTGGAAACTGTTTCCTGCTCTATGGCAGAGGCAATAGATATTACAGAGGCATTAGAGCATTCACTTACAACTCTTATTTATCAATAATCACCCGCCAGGGCTACGTCACAGCCTGTTACTAGTGTCCAAGATTCAGGGAAGTTTTTGCCAGTGGACTTTGGGGGCTGGAATCCTCCCAGTTTCTGGAGAAATGATGGTCTCTGACCTTGTTCTCCAGGCGAAGGGTACAATCTTTGCCCTTGTATCCTGGCTTCTTCTGGATGCTCTGTCCAGGGATATGTAGGCAGGATCTCAGGTGCAGAAGTAGACTGTCCTGCAGTCTCAGCATGGTCTAAAGCTGGCCAGCAGGTCGATCACATGCAGACAACTGCTTCCTGGTAACTCAGCAGCAGTGGCGCTTACCAGGCAATGATAAGGCAGCGGACATGCAAGGTGTGCATGGCTGCTCAGGAGTCTGCGCTCCGTAGGTAAAGGCAGACAATACAGGATCTGGTCCTGATAGCACAGTGGCATGCAAGTGTGCACCGCTGGCTGGGAGACTATGGGCTCCATATATATATAGGCAGGCTTAAGTGAGCTCTGCAAGTAAGTACACAGACAGGGGAGTCTGAGTGTAAGCAATGGCGTCTGAGCTGTGCAGGGGAGTCCGAGCACGTTGTTTACCTGTGTACCCCTCTTTATTGAATGTGGGCTGAGATTAATGGCCCCTTGGCCACTAGAGTGACCAATCAGGTTGACAGTTAGCCAAACCTTACCATAATAGGTAAATGCCCCAGGTCTGGACTTTCCCCAAATATGGGAATCCCATGGGCCTACACTAGGCAGACACGAGCTGAGTATGTGGGGGCTTACACAACCTGTTTACAAACACCTTATACAACATAGACCCTAGGCAGGCTAGACTCCGTGGTACCAGGTCTGTTGTCCCCCTTTGTGCTCGTTATGTGTTTACCTCTGGTTTGGACAGAAAAACATGTCCAGGCAGGGCAAGGCATAAACAAGCCTATTTTCAGGCCTACAGGCCCTCCACAACATATTCCCTGTAAATGTGCAATGTTTAGCCTATCCTCTTGGAAGTTAACTGATGATGGTCTGTGCTTGAAGGGGGGAATGTGGCTGTACCATCCTTATCAAGGAGAAGCCCTTTTGCCTTTGAAGATGTGCCATTACCTTGTGTTTTCCTCTCCAATTGCTTATCAACATGTGCCCTGCTGAAAGTATGTACAAAGACTGCACAGCACTTTAAGACAAGAACGAAAGGGGTGTACAGAATCTTAAAAAAAAAAAAAAAAAAAAAAAAAGGCAGTGGAAATTCAGGTTGACAGAATGCAATTGCAAAAAATGTGATTTAAGTAGAACTCCAGGGACAACCTTGTTCACAGCACACTGGAGATCTCTGGACTGCAAATATTTCAGATATAGGTCTAATACTACATCTTCAAGACAATGCTTCCAAGAATTCAGCCTGACACCATGCTGGCAATCTATTTAATTCCCTCCACCTCAGGGGGAAGTGTGCTGCCTGTGGAGTCACTGGTGTTAATGCCTGCTATCTTCCTAGAAACAGGCTCCCTTTGGTAGTTACTTGTAACCTTAAAAAGAAGAAAACAGACAGCACATATTTTATATAACTTAAACTTAGCAATCTTTCAGATTTAGTAGTCTTTTGGAAGATTAATGTATACAGCAGCACTAAGAGCAAACAAGAATTTGTTAAACTCCAATGCCAGGACTGAGACAAATCCATTATCTCTGAGTGTGCAGGAAGGCTGCTGGGACATCCATCTCCCATTTACCTTTCATATGAATATATCTTATTTGCAGGTTTATTTGCAGTTCCTTCACTAAGCCTTGTAAGAGCAGCCTGAGCTGGCAGGGTTCCACTGGGAACTATCTGTAGTGTGTCACAAGAAAAACAGCTACAATTCGAGAAGCTGGAGTTTGCATTATACATGTTTTTTCTTTCTGTGATTCTGTTAGTCTTGTTTTCCTCTGCCACTGTGGTTTATGCATGGGCCATCTTCCTTTGGGGATGTCCTTACCCTGGTGTCCCTACATTAGTGTGTGTTGTTCATGTGCCTCAGGCTCTTCAGGGTACCCCCACTGTGGGCTGCACTCCCTTCAGAAGTTCACCTCCTCTGGCATGGAGCATCTCTGAAGAGCACACTTCCATATGTGCCCTTAGCAGTGTCTTTATCCATATGTCTCCTGTTTCTGCTCTTCCAGCAGCTGCTGCTCATGCTTAAACGTATCTCAACGAAGGCATCACATGGTAGTTTGAAGTTTTGGTGTGTGACATGAAGTCTACAATGATTTCAAAGCCAGCTGGAAGCAGTTGCATGGGACAGCTGATGGATTCCTCCTTGCAGGGCACCCTTGCAGCCCTGGCTACAGAAATCCTTACATTTGTGCCTGTTTGCAGCTTAGTATAACGTGCTGTACCCTTGCAATAAAAACTCTTACTGAGTGGTCTCCTAAAATATCCCAAGATAATTCAAGGTCTGTCTAAATAGGGAACTGTGCTTTACAACCTTTTGGTTTGTTTATTCTGTGGTTGTATGTTGTTACTTGGTATCTGTTAAATACTTCTAATGAAAATAGAAAAAACCCTGATACTTCCCGTTTGTGAGTAGCAAAGTCTTCTGAAAATTACACCTTCTCAAGGATGCCAGAGTGTCCACTGGACAGAACAAAAGTAAAGCAAGTGGAACTGAAAGTGAAGGTATTCAGAAATTAAATATATCAATGATTTGTTGCAATACTGGCTTTCTTAGAAGGTGTGTGTTTTCAGTTACCAAAGACAAGTATTGAAAAGCTCTGACTTAGCATGAAGTCTGAGGAGATGCTTTCTTTCATGTCTAGCTTGCTAGACAAGAAGTGTTACTTTTCATCACAAGGAAGTACTGACTACAATCCATTCCTATAATCATCACCTCAGTAAAGACTGACTGATAATTATTTTTATCTGAAGCTTGTGGTAGGCACCTGGTATAAATGCAGTAGTTACTGTTCAAAAAATAGAGTATCAACAGTTTGCTATAGTTCCCAGGATACTCCACAATGTTTTATTTGACATCTAGAATCCATTCAAGAGCCCCTAATCTGTTTTTCTTCATTTACAGCTTGATGCAAAAGCTATGCTCTCGAGTAGTCAGAAAGCTCTGGATAGATGAGGAAGGTTCTTGAAGGAGGTCACCTGTCTGCAGAGGGAACTAACAGATGAAACAAATACTGATTTAAACTGTGATTTGCAATACTTGCCTGCTAGGAAAATATTTTCTGTGTCATTGCAGATACAACTATATTAATGGAAAGGTCAGGAATAAAAGAAATCTTCAAGCAAATGAGAATTTGAGTATACTTGGCTTGAAAATCCATGAGGGACAGATAGACAGCAGGGTCCATTGTGAAGCATTTGTGTAGGAATTTTGGTGATGGTTGTCTTACAAAAAGCAGAAATAAAGGTAACATACTTAATTCAACTGTTAGACATGGGAATTTAACAAGAAAATGTCTTACTTTTCCTGACTGCTGATCACAATCAATAGGACCTTTTTTTTTTTTTTTTTTAAAATTTTTTTACTGCTGAGAGGATCATTAACTTTGAGAAACAATTAGTATCAACAAAGTTACAGCCATGGTGGTCCATTTCTTTTCCTGTTCTTTTCTTGTGTAGGTGTTTAGTATAGTATCCACTTGATGTGGATATGGTTCCACCTAGATTTTAAATTGCATAATCTGACCTCCAAATTGAACACCATTTTGAATATTGTCAGTCAATAAATCCTAGGCCTGTTCACATTATTCTAGAATAGAATCAACCATGTTGGAAGAGACCTCCAAGATCATCTAGTCCAACCTATCACCGAGTCCTGTCCAATCAACCAGGGGTCCTCAAACTAGGGCCCGCGAGATGGATATGGCTCCTCAGGGGTTTGGGGGCAAACCAAGCAGCCACTTCCTGCCACTTAATTTGCATGCCAGCCTCTGCAGCACCCAAGCACTCGCTGGGACTAGGCTGGAACCAGCGCCTCATCCTTGACCTGCCCCCTCCATGAGGAGCATCTCGACCACAAACTGCACTGCTGCCGCCCTGTCCTCCTCCTCCTATTTCTCACTGGCACTTGACAAAAGCAATGATGTTCGTGATTCTGCACAACTTCTGATTTTCATTTGTGGGACAAATGATTCTTTTAAAGTCACAGAGGAGCTTGCTACACTGAAAAACATCAAAGGAACAACTACTGGAGGGGATATCTATGAGAAAGTTTGCCAAACTATGAATGATTTGGATCTGGACTGGGGTAAACTATTCAGTGTGACAACTGATGGTGCTCCTAGTGTGGTGGAGTCATGCAAGGAGTGGTTGTATGCATTAACAAAGAGATGGACAAACACAACCATTCACTTCCAATAGTGAATGGAAACACTGCATCATCCACTGAAGCTGGACTCTGTAATGAAAATTGTAGTTTCTTGTGTTAACTTCATTAGAGCTCATGCACTAAACCACAGACAGTTTCAGAAATTTCTGTTTGGGCTAAATGTTGCCTATGAAGGTATTCTGTACCACTCAGAAGTCCGTTGACTGACTTAAGGGAGAGTTTTGAAACGATTTTATGACTTACTTACAGGTTTCTAGAAACAAAGAAGTACCAGAGCTCAAAGATGCAGAATGGAAATGGCACCTTGCGTTTCTGACAGATGTTACAAAGCTACTCAACAATTGCAGCATCCAACTTCAAGGAAAGGGGAAGCTCATGTGTGATATGTATTCACATGTGAAAGCATTTCAAGTCAAATTAGACCTGCTCATTAACCAAGTAAAGGAGGAAAACTTCTGCCATCTCCCCACAACTCAAAACCTGTCTGCAGAAAAACCAGCAGTTGCATTCCCAAACAAAACATGTATGGATGTACTAAAAATGTTGCAAAAGGAATTTCAAATTAGATTTAAAGAGCTTTGTCTCCATGAGCAGTACATACAGCTTTTCCAGAACCCAGTTTCTGTTGACATTGAAACTCTTGATCTGATTTACCAAATGGAATTGGCTGAACTACAGACTCGTGACTCACTGAAAGATGCATTCAAATCAAGCTGCCTTACTAATTTCTATGCATCTCTCCCCTCAGAGACATACCATAATCTCAGGAACCAGGCACTCAAAATTGCAGCCATCTTTGGCAGCATCTATGTCTGTGAGCAGACTTTTTCCCAAATGAAACATCTGAAATCTCCAATCAGATCCAGACTAACTGATGAACACTTGCATCACCTGCTATGACTAGCAGTGACAAATATGGAACCTAACATTGACCATCTCATTAGCCAAAAGCAGGCCCGTAGTTCACATTGAAATGTTATTTGGTTTTGTTGATTACAATTGTTCTTCGTTGTAAATATTGCATTCTCTTTCCTGTTTGTGCACTACTACAAATAAAGTGTGTGCAGTGTGCTTAGGAATTCGTTCATTTTTTTCCAGACTGTAGTCTGGCCCCCGACAGTGTCTGAGGAACAGTGAACTGGCCCCCTGTTTAAAAAGTTTGAGGACCCCTGAACTAGACCATGGCACTAAGTGCCCCATCTGGCCTTTTCTTGAACACTTCTCTGAGAAGCCCATTCCAATGTCAAATCATTCTCTCTGTGAAGGACTTCCTCTTAACACCCAGCCTATACCTCCCCCAGCACATTCAGCCGAGGCAGGTTAATTTTATTGACAAGAAGCTGGAAAGTACACACTCAGAACAGCCAGCTGAGCCAGCCAGTTGGGTATCTGATACCTTAAATGTTGTGCCTGCTATATAAAGGCAGTGTGTGAAGGCGCTGGTCTGGGCAGGGACTGCATCAGTCAGGGTGTTAAGGGCTGCGTGGAGTGAGCATATAGTTTTTTCTATTAATAGTTTTAGAGTAGAATAAAGTGTGTGTGTGTGTGTGTGCATGTGTGTGGACTCAGGGAGTAGCTGCATGATTGACTGCATGGGGCTTGGCTGTGGCTGGGCTTTAAACCATCACCAATACGAGTAAATGAAAAATTTCATGTGAAAAGGGGCCAGAGTGAAAAAAATTAGGTAAGTTCACTTGACATTATTTGCTGTCCTTAGGACCTGTAACCCAACCAAGGGGAGACTGAGAAGGATTGGCTTTATAAGCACTTCCGAGTTGTTATGGAAGTATAGGCAAGATTATTTTTTTCAAAATTAATATTGTTTATTAATTTTGATATTCAGAACTGACTAGTGTTTTTTTTTTTTTTTAATAATAGGGTCTTAGCAACAGTCATGAAAAGTATTACACAGAGGAAAGCAGAGGATCATAAAATCGTAGAATCAACCAGGTTGGAAGAGACCTCCAAGATCATCCAGTCCAACCTATCACCCAGCCCTATCCAGTCAACTAGACCATGGCACTAAGTGCCTCATCCAGTCTTTGCTTGAACACCTCCAGGGACGGTGCCTTCACCACCTCCCTGAGCAGCCCATTCCCATGCCAATCACTCTCTCTGTCAAGAACTTCCTCCTAACATCCAGCCTATACTTTCCCCGGCACAATTTGAGACTGTGTCCCCTTGTTCTATTGCTGGGTGCCTGGCAGAAGAGACCAACCCCCACCTGGCTACAATGTCCCTTCAGGTAGTTGTAGACAGCAATGAGGTCACCTCTGAGCCTCCTCTTCTCCAGGCTAAACAATCCCAGCTCCCTCAGTCTCTCCTCATAGGGTTTGTGTTCCAGGCCCCTCACCAGCTTTGTTGCCCTTCTCTGGACATGTTCCAGCACCTCAACATCTCTCTTGAATTGAGTGGCCCAGAACTGGACACAGTACTCAAGGTGTGGCCTGACCAGTGCTGAATACAGGGGCAGAATAACCTCCCTTGTCCTACTGGCCACACTGTTCCCAATACAGGCCAGGATGCCATTGGCTCTCTTGGCCACCTGGGCACACTGCTGGCTCATCTTCAGCCTACTATCCACCAGTACCCCCAGGCCCTTTTCCTCTTGGCTGCTCTCCAGCCACTCAGTCCCCAGCCTGTAGTGCTGCTTGGGGTTGTTGTGGCCAAAGTGCAGAACCCTGCACTTGGCCTTGTTAAATGTCATCCTGTTGGCCTCTGCCCATCAACCCAGCCTGTCCAGGTCCCTCTGCAGGGCTCTCCTACCTTCCAACAGATCAACACCTGCTCCTAGCTTGGTGTCATCTGCAAACTGACTGATGCTGGACTCAATCCCCTTGTCCAGATCATCAATAAAGATATTGAACAGTACTGGGCCCAGCACTGATCCTTGGGGAACACCACTAGTGACAGCTGCCAACTGCATGTGGCACCATTCACTACCACTCTCTGGGCTTTGCCATCCAGCCAGTTCTTGACCCATCACAGAGTGAATCTAGGACACTTATAAAATAACTACCAATAATATAACAAACATTAAACTTAATTGAACTGGAAAGAGTTTTTTTGTGGTCGATTATACCACTTGTCCACTAGAAGGACTTGAGAAGCTCTTTCTGCTTAATGCAGAATGCACTTGGATTCAGTTAGAATTGACAGAGTTTTTCAAATGGGCTTTTGAGTATTTACTCACAAAAGTTATCTCTGGATTTTGGGGTCTAACTACAGTTTCTAGACTCTACCCAAACACTTGAATGGATTTCCATCAGTGTCTTGATAGCCATTGAGGCTTCGCGTTCTTCCCAGGCTCTAACAGGGTGCTGGGAGAGAGGCAGACTATCTCTGATCTTATCCTGGTTCTTCTTGACTCCAGACATGGCATGGAGTTTTGCAAAGGTGCAGGTGGGATGTCTTGTGGATGTGCAAATGGGCATGATTTCTTGCTGGCTAAATGAGCCTGTTACGTGAAGGCACTTGATGCCTAATCCTGGTAAATTTGAGGCAAGATAGGTTTCCAGGTAGACCCAAAGTATCAGGGCTTGTTATTATGTAGCGCGTGGAGCATGGCAAGATGCAACAGCAGAGAGCAATGCAACAGCAGAAGCACAATAAGGCAAAGCACGTTGTCTTTACCTGCTCATGTCTTTATCATTGCATCCTGAGACTAATGGTTCCTTGGCCACAGATTAGCCAATCAGAGTGGCACTTTGCCAAACTTAACCATATTAGGTACAGTCAAGGCTTACTTTTACCTTTTCAGGGCAGAATACAAGTGTATAAACACGTGTGGGGACCCTGTTTACAAGTTTGAAAGGTGAGAAGGAGACCAGAAGGCACCAGGGCCTTTGTTTTCCTTTCCTGTCCTAGCTTCCACCAGCAAGAGAGAGGGAGAACAGGGAAACATGTCTGGGAAAGCCACGACATGTTTACGCCTATTTTGGCCTTCCACAACATGAGTACAGCTTCCTTCTAACAGCCTTTTGAATTCAGAGGAGCAAATGCACCTTTACAAATGAACCACTTGGTGTCACAAAAGCATAGCCCAGCACCGCTCGGATGTTGTGATGTCAATCAGGCTGACTGCCTAATACTGTGTAAGCCTATTTTTGAGATGTGGCTTCAGTAAAATGCTGTCTCTCCTATTTCTTTATTCTTAATTTTCTCTCCTCCAACATTTAAATTTTCATGATTCATCCCCCTTCCTATCTTTATCTTGTTCTTTAGCTGCATGCTTTAATTTGCTAAAATCCTGATACAACAAAATCCTGCTGAAATGTTTTTGCCAGGAGTTGTACGCCAGAAACACAAGCCTTTCCTGGAGTATTTTAGGTGATCAGAATTTGTCTCCAGCATTGCAACTTGAAAGAATGAATCTTTAAGAGAATCTCTCAGGCCTTAAAATGATTTATATGGGGGAATAAAGAATTAGGTTACATATCTACTCAAAAATTAACAAAACTCTCCCCTGTTTTAATTAGGAAAAAGGATGCTAGAAACTAAGAAAATAACATCATCAACCTGCTATTCCTTTTAAGGGTTTAAATTATTTTTCCCCTTCCCTGTGTTACTTTGTTTCTAACCTGTACACAACCATTTAGCAAGATACTGAACATTCAGTCTGCATCATTCTCACCCTAGGAACATTTTGCAAAGTGGCAGCAGCAGTATTTGTCCTGGGAAATTTGCAGTTCATGTTACAGCCAGCTTCTCTACCAATGTGCTGCTTCAGGCATGGAAGGGTGAATAAGAATGTAAGAAACAGATCTGCTAAGCCAAGTAGAGAATGTGATGTAGAAATGTGGAGTAGTATACACACTTCCAGCAAAGACTTCCTCTGAAGAAATGCAGTGTGCTGTATTTCAAGTGTAAAAGAATCATATCTAATACCATGGTGTCAAAGTATTTTAGACTACCTGAAATCTAACTCTGTCCCAAAGTTTACCAGCTTGAGTTCACCTTCAAAATTATTTCAGCTCCTCAGAGAACCTGACTTCTCCCTCAGCTGGAACAAAACTTACTTTGAAACCAGGTAGGCTCATCACAATACTCAGTTGTTTACTTGCTCAGTTGAGTTAATTAGTGCTCATGATTTTGCACCAGTATTTGTCAGCAAGTCTACAGTTTCCTGCACTTTGTGCAAATTCCCCTTGCAAAAAAATGCGATTTGTGTTATGGCTGCCTCTTCACGGTAGATTTATTCAACAGTGAGTTAGACGGAGACTTACTGAAGTGATGCTTTGAAGGAAACACTCTTTGAGAGCACAGAGGTACAAAACCAGAGCAAAGCAGATTGTATTTACTGTAGTTTCATAGAACCATAGAATGGCTTAGGTTGGAAGGGACCTTGAGATCATCTACTCCAACCACCCCACCTTGGGCAGGGTTGCCTCTCAATTAGACTCTGCTGCTCCAACCTGGCCTTAAACACTCCCGGAGAAGAAGCAGCCACAGCCCCTCCTAGCAGCCTATTCCAGAGTCCCACCGCCCTCAAACTGAAGAACTTCTCCTTAAGATCCAGTATGACAGTTTGATATATCCTGAGCTCAATACTGTCTGAATGCTAATTTTGTCAAGCCACAAGCAAACCCATCAGAAAAACAAAAATACACTAAGCTACTTCTGTGTTAATAAGTGAAAGCTGTAGTAAACTCCAGAAAGTCCTTTGTCTCTACTGCTGACTGATGCTCTAGCTGTGGTATTATTCAGAAAATGTAAGGAAAAAGTGATATATGCTATTAAGGCTTGGATGTTGTATATGTATTCTCTCTAGTTAGCTAAATAATTGGCTGTCATATCACTTGCTTCCTATCTCCTAGCTAAATCCTTCTGATAATTTAGTGTTTGTAATTTTTGAAAACTAATGCAAATAAATTTAGAATGCAGCTATGAGGTTACAAAGCACTATGGCTTGCAGGGAATTTCCACTACAATTTTAATGAAGCTTCCTATCCATTTCCTTTATGATATAATTGATCACCCCAGCCTTTGGCACAGTATTCTGGTACTTGGCAGCTTTTCATTTTTCCTAAATCAGAATTAGCCCATGGGTATCTTAACCATTTGGATGTGGAAATAGCATTTTCTGTCCTCCAACACTATAAAAATTGGTCCAATTTGGGAAAAAAGTCTCCTTGAAATAAAGAGGAAAGAAAAGGGATTTGTAATACCATAGAATAATCTTGCACTCCAGTATATGCCATATCCCTGCCACTTCCCTGGCTCTCTACACATCTGTGCTAAATTAGTTTAAATAGTCCTTAGCATTCCACATAGTGCAGTGTGTAATAGAGATTCAGTGCTAATTCTAGATGAGTGGCAACGTGAACTTCAGGGAGTTGTTTAATATTCACTGTACACACTTTGAAAAAAGACAGAACATGTTTTCAAACTTCACTGCACGTCTATGCATCATCACATGTGTATTGGTGGGCCCCGGTGGCCACTGAACAAGCTGGACCAAATCTGCCCTCAGTTGCACTGTTAAATATGCAGATGAATTCTGATCTTTTAAAAACAAGAGATACTCTGTTTACACTACTGTAGCAGAAGGCAAATCAGTCCCACTCATTGTTTCTGACTGTCAGGATCAGCTGATGGACTGTGCTTAATCATATTACAGGCCTGTAGGGTATCTGCAACAGTCTTGATTCAATTTGCTGATTTTAAATAACACTGCACTGTGAGTCTTAGGAAGCATCCAAAAAAAAAAAAAAAAAAAAAAAAAAAAAGAAAAAAAAGAGTAAATGCCCACTTCCTCTGATTTAAAAAAAGAATTTAACCTTTCATGTTCTTCTGTGTGCACTTACTCCCCTGGGAAGCTCCCTCATCCCCAGAGTTAAAGCCTTAGATCCTCTTCGATTTTCTTGATTGTACTGCTGGTTTTGTAGGTTAAAAAATTGCATGGTAGTGTATAAATGTACTTAAAGCACTTAATCCTAGCTACTGCAAATAATTTCTTGCCGTGTACATTCTGCCATACTTCCTTGCCGAGTTCTAGAACTGAGCCCAGTTTTCACATGGCAGAACAAACCACTACATGCGGGTATGTATTTCAGGTAGTCTGCTAAATTTATTTAGCTTTTTATTTATTCTAAGTTATGTGATTCTGGTTGCCCTCTTCTAATGTGCTTAGTTTATGTTATAGAGCATTGATATAACTCTTACTGTAGCTATAAAATTTTCAGGGTTAATACATATTGAACTGTATTTGAAGGAAGCAGGTCCACAAGAATGTTACCAAGATAAGTGATTTTTGCTTGTTCCTGTATGTCTGTTGTCAGTAGAAATGATCCTAATAAAGCATGTACTAGCTAAGATTGTTTACTTCACGTCCTACTGTGACACACCTGTGAATCTTCTGATGACATCACCTTGCATCAAGCAATGGCTACTTTCACCCTTTTCAGTGGTGGTAGTCTACAGAAAAGACTGCAGCTACCAAGTAATCTCTTCAGTGCCTGCACTGTGCATTGATTAGAAATAGAATTCTTTATTTTTGCCTAACGAGGTGTTGAGATACTGGAACGTGACCAGAGAAGGGCAACAAAGCTGGTGAGAGGCCTGGAACACAAACCCTATGAGGAGAGGCTGAGGGAGCTGGGGTTGTTTAGCCTGGAGAAGAGGAGGCTCAGAGGTGACCTCATTGCGGTCTACAACTACCTGAAGGGAGGCTGTAGCCAGGTGGGGGTTGGTCTCTTCTGCGAGGCAACCAGCAACAGAACAAGGGGACACAGTCTCAAGTTGTGCTGGGGAAGGTATAGGCTTGAAATTAGGAGAAAGTTCTTGCCAGAGAGAGTGATTTCCCGTTGGAATAGGCTGCCCAGGGAAGTGGTGGAGTCACTGTCCCTGGAGGTGTTCAAGAAAAGCCTGGATGAGGCACTTAGTGCCATGGTCTAGTTGATTGGATAGGTCTGGGAGATAGGTTGGACTGGATGATCTTGGAGTTCTCTTCCAACTTGGTTGATTCTATGATTCTATGTCACTGTGTGACCTTGAATTCATCTTTCCTGTTGCAATGGGTTTATCTCCACTCTCATCTCACAATGCAGCCTCATTTACTTACTTTTCTAGATGACTCTGCAATATGCCTGGAAACCCACTTGCCTCATTTCCACATGGTGCTGATTTTAATCCTTCCTTCTTGCATTAGTTGTCTTGATCACACAGTGACTGCCCGTTAGATTAATTCTTGTCTGAGTTCAGCTTTCATAAGCTTTTCTGCAAAGTGGTTTTTTTTTTTAGGTGAAGAATTATGAAACTTTTATGAGCAGAGCAATTTCTTTGAGAAAAAAAAAATAAAGTAGAGGAAGATGCAGTCTTTTGTGCTGTTGCTTTCTTTGGCACAGCTCTAGCTTACCAGCTGTCCCAGTTGACAAATTTAGGGAGTGATAATGCTAGAGAGGGTACTGGACTTTTCATGATTCATAGTGAAAAGGCTTTAGGGCTAACACTTATTGACTCAGAGAGGAGGGAAAGAAGATTGGGAGCTTGCAGCTTGGAGGTTATTCAGTACTGCATCAAGAGGATGAATACTTCCTTCATCTTTTAGTCAACTTTGTAGGGAAAAAAGTAAGTAAAGAAGCTGAAGTTGAAGTGCAATATCTGGAAATTACTCCAAATGTTGAGAATGAACAGACACCAAGCAAACAAAAAGCCACAAAAGGAGTAAGAACCGGAAGAACTATATTGTTTTTATTTCTTTGGTGCTAATGGTGATATGACTCACCCCTCTGTGGCTTGCTTTATTTGGTATTTGTTAATCACTCCACAAATAATTCCCTGACTCATCTGAGCTTCAAGCTAAACATCTGGTTTTGTAAGAAATTCCATGTCTGAGAAAGGCACCAAGCTGACAAAATTATACAATATCTACAAATGCATCTAGTAAATGATATGTCTTAAGTGGGAGAGCTGCTGTTTTTCCCTGCCAGTGGCCCACTGCTCTTCAAATCTGCTGAAGGATACACCTCTCTCAGCATGGTGAACATTCAGTCACCTTGCTTGTTGAGTGTGGCCCTACATATGAAACGGAGCACTTTAGCAGTCATTTACTTCTGGTAAAACGGGACAGAGAAATGCGTTTGTGTGTTTTACTTCTGATTGGCAGTAGTGCTGTGAAGGTTTTTGTCTTCCCAACTAAGATATCTCAATAATTACCTTAGCTGTAACAAGATATCTACCTGTGCGGCCTCTGTTTAAGGCTCTCTGCTGTTTATACATCTCAGAAAACTTTTTGCGTTTTGTTTTGTTTGTTGTTGTTGGATGTCAACACCGCTTCCAAATAAAGTCCATCCCGATGAAAGCAAGCCTTGACATCGCTGCGGCTTGCTCTGTGCGGGACAGCTCCACTAGATGGCAATATTTGTTCAGATTTTGTTCCCGTCTGCTGTGTGGGATATCTTCCAAGTGCCTCAGCAGATTTCGTTGGTGGAATAAAATACGGGAAAATTCCATATTACAAAAAGCCAAAACAAAACAACAAAAAAACACCCCCAAACAACACCCAAACAACAACAACAACAAAAAAACCGAACCCAAAACCAACCCCAACAACCAACCAACCAACCAACCAACCAAAAAAAAAACCAGCCCAAAAGCCAAAACTCAAACCAAAACAAAAAAACCCACCCACCCTTATTTAATTACATAAATTGTATTGTTTTGCTTGTATTAAAACCATCATGTGCTGTTTTAATGTTGCCAGATTAATGTGCAAAAAAGGGATTGTTTTGTAAAACGTGTTTTCATTCCCTGACCATTCTATGTCATGAAATGTATCTTTGTGCACACTATATTATTTTACTGAGCGAGATGACTCTGTATAGCACATACAAGTAATTATGAAGTAATTATGTCTATTCATAACTCAAATAATACCTTCCCCTCCCCCCCTTCCCCCAGTGAAGGAAACATTGCAGGTTAATTGTATCTGTCTTTGTATTACTTTCTCTGCTCTACCCTAGCTTAGCTGAAGATTGCTTTTGAGAGCATCTTGACTCATACATGTAAATTTTAAACCACCAGTTATTCCCCTACAGATTAGGAAGGTCTTTGTGGGGCAGAGAAACGAGCAGAGGGGAGTTCTCTTGTTAAAAGAGATAAGACAGGAAATACTTCCCCAGTGATGAAAGGTAGGAATAACTCCCTTTTCATTCTGCATTGAAGATATTACTTTCTCTTTTATTACTGTTGGGCTCTGGTGGCTTTCTCCTTTACTGAAGTAATGGATAACTAGGGGCACTTGGTCTCCGGGGCTGAATGCTGTAACACACAGGGAGCAGAAGGACTCGGTGCACAAGAGGCTGCATTTCACCGTGAATATAAAGTCGAATCAGGGTGATATTGTGAGACTCTGTTTTATCAGATTTATATCAGTTCATAACACACACACGCGAAATGAAGCTCATTTAAGAGACAATGAAGGAAGAGGGAGTAGAGCTGTGGGAGAAAGAGAAAAATAGTTCCTTCAGGGACTATTTTTCTATCAAGACTTGGTTCCCAGTGGATGTCTGCCTTACAGAGTCTACTAGGTATGAGCACAAATCCAATCTTTGCTAGCAATTGAAGTATTCAGAGACTTCTAAGAACCAACAAGTTTCTCTTTCAAGAGGCATCTTAGGTGACTAATAATGTCAGGATGCATACTTTAGCCTCTCCATCTTTGAAGCACTAAACAGTCTCTTTTTGTTGCTTTCCTATTACATAGGAACTTCTTTATCTTATTTGTCTGAATTGAGATATCTTTATCTTATTTGTCTGAAATTGAACATAAAGTTAAAATATTGTCGAAGGGAGAGAGACTGAGAAAAGCAGACAGAGGTATGCCACATAGTAAAAGTACTTAAAGGCAAATTCTCATCCCTTATGGAGATGGTGGGGAGAAAAAAGCTAAAAAAAAATCAACTTCTGTTCCTCACCTCACAGTTTTGAAGAGGTAGAAGGCCAGTACTGAGGACATGAGGCTGAACTGTGCCTCCTACCAGGCATGAGATTTTAAAAAGTGTAAATAATTTCGGTGATGATCATTAATTTAAATATAATTCCTTAGGATAAATGGAAATGGGCTTTATTTTACATGCTGGTTGGATGCTTGTCTTTTCTTTTATCGTCCTTTTCACCACTAGAGCATCTGAACATGTTTTACCAGACACAGTCACCAACTTTCATATAACAAAGGCAGCTCTGTAGATGTGTCCATTACTGAGGAGATTTGAAAGACTTGCTTCTGTGTAAATCAATCTGTGATCTGTAAGCATGTCTTTGAAGTCTTTGTTCTAATATGTTGTTCAGTTTGTTCTGATTACTTTAGTGAGGTAAGAAGCTATTCACAAAATATCATTGCCCTGCCTATTGGCAGTTTGTATTTGGAGAATACCTACAAAACGTGCAATATATTGGAGCACCTCCAGTTTCAATTTGTTAAAAGCACTGTGCATTTTCACATCAGTGTCTCAAAAATATATCTTTCAGTCTGCTGTTTCCCTGGGGCAAAGGTCAAGAACATAAAAAGAAAACTTCCCCTCTCTGCTTCAGCCCTCAGATTACTGTTACTAATTTTTCAAGTAGTGACGAACTGTAATCAAGAAGTGTGTGAGCAATGAAGAGAGACTTCAAGGCCCTGAGACAGCTGGTTAAGGGATTGGAAGTGCAAGTAGTGTTCTCCTCTACTCAACCAATTGCAGGGATTGGTGAGGACTTTGACAGAAAGAGCCATCAGATGAATTCTTGGCTTTGAGCCTGGTGTCAGTGGCAGAACCTTGGGTTCTTCAAGCATGAGCTGGTCCATAAGACACCTGGCCTGTTAGCAACAAGTGGGGTTAAGTTGTCTCAAAGTGAGAAAAGGATCCTGGGACAAGAATTAGCAGGGTTTAGAGGAAGAGCCAAGGGGACACAGGGCAAAATCAGGCCTGCCTGCGACAAGCAGAGGGTTATGTCACTGGGGGCTACTGAGGCAGTAGAAGCCCACTGATGAAACCAAGCCTCTCCTCTCCTCTCCTCTCCTCTCCTCTCCTCTCCTCTCCTCTCCTCTCCTCTCCTCTCCTCTCCTCTCCTCTCCTCTCCTCTCCTCTCCTCTCCTCTCCTCTCCTCTCCTCTCCTCTCCTCTCCTCTCCTCTCCTCTCCTCTCCTCTCCTCTCCTCTCCTCTCCTCTCCTCTCCTCTCCTCTCCTCTCCTCTCCTCTCCTCTCCTCTCCTCTCCTCTCCTCTCCTCTCCTCTCCTCTCCTCTCCTCTCCTCTCCTCTCCTCTCCTCTCCTCTCCTCTCCTCTCCTCTCCTCTCCTCTCCTCTCCTCTCCTCTCCTCTCCTCTCCTCTCCTCTCCTCTCCTCTCCTCTCCTCTCCTCTCCTCTCCTCTCCTCTCCTCTCCTCTCCTCTCCTCTCCTCTCCTCTCCTCTCCTCTCCTCTCCTCTCCTCTCCTCTCCTCTCCTCTCCTCTCCTCTCCTCTCCTCTCCTCTCCTCTCCTCTCCTCTCCTCTCCTCTCCTCTCCTCTCCTCTCCTCTCCTCTCCTCTCCTCTCCTCTCCTCTCCTCTCCTCTCCTCTCCTCTCCTCTCCTCTCCTCTCCTCTCCTCTCCTCTCCTCTCCTCTCCTCTCCTCTCCTCTCCTCTCCTCTCCTCTCCTCTCCTCTCCTCTCCTCTCCTCTCCTCTCCTCTCCTCTCCTCTCCTCTCCTCTCCTCTCCTCTCCTCTCCTCTCCTCTCCTCTCCTCTCCTCTCCTCTCCTCTCCTCTCCTCTCCTCTCCCCTCCCCTCCCCTCCCCTCCCCTCCCCTCCCCTCCCCTCCCCTCCCCTCCCCTCCCCTCCCCTCCCCTCCCCTCCCCTCCCCTCCCCTCCCCTCCCCTCCCCTCCCCTCCCCTCCCCTCCCCTCCCCTCCCCTCCCCTCTCCTCCCCTCCCCTCTTTGACCTGCATGCCTGCCTGATAGCATCATCCTTGTTCCTCCTGCTCCTGTTTTGCCATGCACCCACCCTACCACATGGAGGGACAACCACCTCGTGAATCTATCTCCATCCATTGCCATCAATCTAGTTGTATATATATTTTGTATCTTGTTTCCCTTCCCTATACCTTTTTGTAGCTCCCCTTACCTTAAATACCTTTTATTTATTGTTAATTTTTTTCCTTTTAACTTCCAAATAGAAGCAAGACTTTCCCCCTCTGCATCTAATTTCTTTCTTTCCAAAAGGGGAAGTGGGGAAGGCATACTATTATTGTGTTGTTCTGTTAAGTATTTTGGGCTCTGGGAAGCTAAATCACACCAATACATATCCTTAGGGACAGTGCAGCTGGCCTTAGAGCACAAGAGCTCTCCATATTCATGTGTAAGAAATTGGGCAAGGAAAGGAAGAGATGAGCATGGCTGAATAGAGACCTGCTGGTTAAAATAAGAGGAAGAGGGAACCGCAAAGATAGTGGAAACAGGGACAGGTAACCTGGGAGGAGTATAGAAACACTACCTGGTTGTGTAGAGATGAGGTCTGGAAGGCCAAGTCATGGCTAGAGATGAACTTGGCAAACGATGCAGAAATAACACGAAAGGCTTCTACAGATGTGTTAACCAGCAAAGAATGGTTAAAGAAACTGTTTTCCCCTCTAATGAGTTGGAGTGGAGAGCTGGTGTCAACAGAAAAGGAGAAAGATGAGGTACTCAGTAGCTCTTTTGCCTCAGTCTTCACTGGAAGTATTGCTCCACCCCCTTTCCTGAGATGATGGACCACTGAACAACCCCAGCTCCCTCAGCCTGCCCTTATGTCAGAGATACTCCAGCCCCAGGATCACTTTTATGCCTCTCTTCTGAGCTATCTTCATCAGGTCCACATCCTTCTCTTTAAGCGATGTGGGCGTGATGGGTGGATGGTCCAATGGATAAGGAATTGATTGGGTGATCACATAGCAATGGGTAGTGATCAAAGCATTGATGCTTAGATGGAAATGGGTGACAAGTTGTGTCTCAAGGGTCTATAATCGGGACCAGTTCTGTTCAGTATCTTTACCAATGATGCAGACAGTGAGAATGACTGCACTCTCAGCAGAAAAGGACCTGTGGATACTGGTGGACAAGAAACTGGACATGACCCAACATTTCACACTTGTATCCCAGGAGGCCAGTGGCATTCTGGGCTGCATCAAAAGAAGTGTGGCCAGCAGGTTGAGAGAGGTGATTCTGACACTCTGCTCTAGTGAGATCTCACCTGGAGTACTGTGTTCAGCTCTGGGGCCCTAACAATGAGAGAGACATGGACCTGCTGGAGCGGGTTGATAGGAAGGCTACTAAGATGATCAGAAGGCTGAAACAACTCTCCGATGAAGACAGGCTGAAAGAATTTGGGCTCTTTAGCCTGGAGATAAGAAGGCTCCAGGGAGACCTTATAGCTGCATTTCAGTATCAGAAGGAGACCTAAAGGAAGGCTGGAGAAGAAGGTCTTGCAGAGACAGGACAAGGAGCAGTGATTTTAAGCTGGAGAAGGGTAGATTTAGGTTGGACATAAAGATGGAGTTCGTCACAATGAGAATGGTACAATTCTGGAACAGGTTGCCATGGGATGTGGTTGAGGCCCCATCTCTGGAGACATCTAAGGTCAGACTTAATGTAGCCATGGGCAACCTGATCTAGTTGGAGGTGTCCCTGTTCACAGCAGGGGAGGTGGACAACATGGCCTTTGAGAGTCCCTTCCAACCCAATGCAACCTATGAATCTGTGAAATGTGTAAGGTTACACTTGAGTTTGAGTCATCTGTGCCACCTGGTTATTGGTGTTTGTGTTTAACTGGTGGTGTAACTGATTTCTGTACTGATATGAGACCGGCAATGTGATTCTCCATTTCTTACACTGTCTAGCTGATGCAAGCCTAAAGTGATGCTTCTTGATTCTTGCTGTATAAACAAAATTTATACTTAGAGACTTCAACAAAGTAACAACAGAATTCTCACCTAAGTCAGTAGTGGACAGGATCTTAGCCATACCATGTGACACAGTTGTTCAGAAAGGCTTAAAACTAACTAGACAAAAGGAGGCATGCAAAAACTCTTTTTTTTTTTTTTTTTTTTTTTTGTCTGGTCGTGGGTAGCAGAGGCAGAAGGAAGCTAAGTGAGACTTTTTGAAAAGCACGTAGATGTCATGTAGGGCTACTTGGGAGGTATCAGAAATGTCTACGTATAATGGCAAACTAAGAAAGATTCTTTCCAGTGCTTCTGTACTTCCTATATTCCTCTAGCAGCTCTAGTCTTGTGTGAATTTCTTGATGACACTTGGTGGATATAGGCATTGAAGCATTTTCCACAGACATATCTTGACAAAAACACTGAGTTTTGCTTTCCTATGCCCTGAAATTGTGTGTTGAATCATCTTGTTCAACACAGATGCCTCATTCAAAATAAGGCATTGTAGTCTTGACTGTTTTGTACTTGAAAAGTTCTGAACTGCATCTCATTTCTGCAGAGATTTTAACTCCAAGCACTAGAATACAAATACAGAAATAAAAATCATACCTTGAAACTACTCTGGGAAAAACAAACTCTAGCATGACCCAAGGAAACAGAAAACCCCTTCCAATCTGCCACTCAGTGCCCTATGCCTAGTACTGCAGTGCAGTCTCCAGTGCAAACAAGACACCTTAAACGCACTGAAAGTTCCAGCCTCACACAATGCAAAACTTCAAATAAGCCCTATTCAAAAAAATACCAACCCAAAACTGAAACCCTTTTAAAATCTGGAGATGTAGCAGATGACAGCATCAGAAACATGTCACACAGTGTATGAATAAATCAGATCCCATCGATAGCTAATGAAAAGCTTTTCAATATGCTTAACACTAAATTACTTTTGATTAAAAAGCTTACTGGGGAGACAAATGCAATCTATAGCTAGGTGCACTCATGTTATACAGTTATGTGCTGAATCTAATTTCAAATGGGTAAGTGCTAACACATTTCATTTCCTGCAAACTCAGTGAGACAATGTTTGCATTTTTTAAAACAGTAATTTCGATTGAGTCGTTCAAAGTGCTAGAGTCAGCAAGACAGCAAGAGTGTTTGAAAAGATGGCCATGCAAATGGAACTCCAAGTGATTTAATACGCTTACCATCGCGGGGAGATAGCTTGATCTATGGCATACTTAGAGTGATGGAACAAGCTGTGTACATCAGTGGCGTATTTCAAGCTGTTAGCATTCTTAGCAAATAATGTTGAACATGAGTTTATCTTTAGTCTGGAAAACTTTTCAGGAAGTGTGATGAATAGTAAAATTGTGGAAGTGACAAATAAGAGTGGATATCTGGAGGTAAGAGCAGAAAGGAGAGAGAAAATAAGCTGACTGGGCTGCATCATAACTATTTTTGAGCTCCTTATTCTGAATTGTGTCAGACTGTGATTTCTTGTGAGTATTTGTCAGACTGAAATCTGGCAGTCTAAGAGGGATAGCTGTGTGGTACTTGTTATTAAAGGAAGAGAAACTGTGGGAAAGGGTGCACCACCAAATTCTGAGACAGTCAAACAGGAGAAGCAAGTGCCTCACTAATACCCGAGGTGATAGAAATACTGGAAATTGGGTAACTCCACCAGGAAAGGGAGTTTCCGAATGTTAAAAGCCTTGAGGAGAAGGAAAGAAATGTTGTTCACTGATAAAATTTTTTTTGATCCAAGCAGGAATAATACATTTGAACAGCTCCAAAACAGGTTTGGTTGGGTTTTTTTTGTTTATTCCCCTCACCCCAGAAATTTATCCTTCAAAGTAGTAAGTATTCTTGGTAGTATTTTTTACTTTTCAACCAATCTACTTACAAGCAAATTAAAAAAAAAAAAAAACAAAACATTAATTTCCAGTAGGATGGAAATTATAGAAAAGTCTACAGGGACCTCTGGAGATCACCTTGTCTAACTTCCTTTTGAAAATGAAAGAGCATTGTCTAACTTCCTTTTGAAAACGAAAGAGCATTGTCAAACTGAGTCTTCATTATCCCCAGAAAAGGGTATTCCACTACTTCCCTCATTTACTTTTCTCAGAATCAAAACATGGTTGACATGGGAAGGGGCTTCTGGAAATCATGTGGTCCAACCTTATTGCTTAAATGGGTTGGCTAGGAGTGTAGCCTCACAGTGAAGTATGTTTTTCTTATATCCAGATGGAATTTTCCTTGTGTCTTATGTATTTTCTGTCACTATGCATCCCTGTGCAGAGGGTACCTTCACCTGTTCTTTAGTTATTGAAAGACTCTCATTAGGTCTCCCTTGAGCCATCTCTTCTCCAGGATGAACAAACCCCATTTATTTCAAAGTGTTCTAATGAACTCCACAGCTCTTTGTTGGGCATTTTCAAGTACTTTTGTGTCTTCCTTTAGATGCAAAACAGGATAAATTATTCCAGATGTGGTCTGTCAAGCACCAAGAACAATGACAACTCTCAGGCTGTTGGCCTACCTCAGGTTGACACAGCCCAAGCTTCTGTTTACCTCATTGTGCCTGGGCACACTGCTTTATGAGACTGAACTTGCTGTCCCATGGGGACCTTCTCAGAAAGGAAGGTAGGTGTTCCCAGGCATGCAGTTAGATCTGTTACTGGGCTTATCCATCTGTCTGATCTGCTGACACTTCTTACTCGACATGTCTTCTCAGGCTCCCCATCACTACTCTGTACTGTTTGTGTGTGGCTCCTGTGTGAGAAACATCTAAAACACAAGTTAAATGGTTACATTTTTCTACTCCAAAGGCAGTAAAAATACAATGCTCCTACTGATGGTTTAGAAAAAGGGATAGGCGTGTCGTGTCATGTTGTAGCAAGTTTCCTGTTGTAAAAGAGATACCCCAAGCCCAAATTGTGGTTGAGCCTAGGTATTAATGAGAAGTTAGCCTGAATACTTAACCATCCTATCTCTGAGGAAAGGATGACAGGCTGTTCTTTTTCTGTTCAGTGAACTATTTAATTGATGATGGATATGTGCATTTTACCTACCATTTACTTAACTGCTGTGATTTTCCTACCCATTTTAAAGTGCAGCAGAAGAGAGCAAAATACAAAAAACATACAATAGAGGTGCAAAAGAGGTACAACCAGCTTGACAGTCCCAAGTGCCAGCCTCTGGATTGGCTTGCTTTTAGCTCCTCTGTGTGAAATATCCCACTAAACTGTTACCTTAGAACAATGCTTTTTTTCTCTGACTTCTAGAAACTGCCAGCAATTTAAATGCATTAAGGGCATTATAACTATGGACCACTGATTCTAATGTTCATGTAAAATATCTAGCCCACTGAGACAAATGTCTCTTTTTCGTGATTTGTAATTGCACTTGTGGAAAAATGTGTATTCTTTTTGTACTGAGCATAACTTCAGGTTACAGAGTACTATTTTTAAAATTCCCTAGGTCAGTCATGGATATATTGTTATTAATCTTATTTTAGTAAAGTTTAGGTAAATCTGTATAAATATGGTTTAAACTACCGTCTAAATTCCCCACAAACCAGGGGAAAACGTGTTGCTATCAGGATAAAGAATATGGATTTGAATATAAATTTTGTAAATCTGAACTCTGCATCTTAAAGAAATACAAGGCAAAAGTTAACGTTCGAGAAGGAAAAAGTAGATATAAAACATTTTGCATGAACAAGGTTTCTAGAGTGTATGGACCTTCTTATCCCAGCTGTTACATGGGTCTACCAGGGGTGCAGCCCTGCTTGAACTGCTGTTCACAAATAGAGAGGGGCTGCTGGGAGATGTGGTGGTTGGAGGCTGCCTGGGGTCCAGTGACCATGGAATTACAGAGTTTTCAATATATGGTGAAACCAGGAGGGGCATCAACAGAACCTCCACAATGGGCTTCCGAAGGGCAGACTTCAGCCTGTCTAAGGAACTAACTTGAAATGTTCCTTGGGAAACAGCCCTTGAAAACAAAGGGGTCCAGGAGGGTTGGACCTACTTCAAGAAAGAACTCCTGAAGGCACAGGAGCAGCTGTGCCATTGTACCGGAAAATGAGCCGATGAGGGAGGCAGCCAGGCTGGATGGACAAGGAGCTGCTGAAGGAATTAAAAAAGAGGGTGTATCACCTTAGCAAAAAAGGGGAGGTATTCCAGAAAGAGTTCAAGGATGTTTCTAACTCTTGTAGAAAAAAATTAGAGAGGCAAAAGCCCATTTAGAACTTAGGCCGCCACTGCTGATAAGGAGAATAAAAATGTTGCTATATTAATGGCAAAAGAAGGGCCAAGGACAACCTCCAGTCCTTATTAGATAGAGAGGGGAATATAGTGGCAAAGGATGAGGACAAAGCAGAGGTGCTTAACACCTTCTTTGCCTCAACCTTCAATAGTGGGACAGGTTGTCTCCAGGGCAGCTGGCCTCCTGAGCTGGCAGATTGAGTCAGGGATCAGTATAGTCCCCCTCTAATCCAGGAAGAAGAAGTGAGGGACCTGCTGGGCCACATGGATCCTCACAAGTCCATGGGACCAGAAAGGATCCATCCTAGGGTGCTGACAGAGCTGGCAGATGAGCTGGCCAAGCCACTCTCCGTCATTTACCAGCAGTCCTGGCTCACTGGAGAAGTCCCCGGAGACTGGACACTGGCCAATGTGATGCCCATCCACAAGAAGGGTCAAAAGGAGGAGCCAGAAAATTACAGACCTCTCAGCCTGACCTCAGTGCTGCAAGGTGATGGAACAGGTAATCTTGGGTGCCATCACAAAGCACCTACAGGATGGCCAAGGGATCAGGCCCAGCCAGCATGGGTTTAGGAAGGGCAGGTCCTGCCTCACCAACCTGATCTCCTTTTATGATCAGGTTACTGCCTGGTGAATGTGGGGAAGGCTGTGGATGTAGTCTGCCTGGACTTCAGCAAAGCCTTTGACACTGTCTGCCACAAGAAGCTCCTAGCCAAGCTGGCAGCTCATGGTTTGGACAGATTCACTCTGTGCTGGGTCAAGAACTGGCTGGCAGAGCCCAGCCCAGAGAGTGGTGGTGAATGGTGCCACACCCAGTTGGCAGCTGTCACTAGTGGTGTTCCCCAAGGATCAGTGCTGAGCCCAGTCCTGTTCAGTATCTTTACTGATGATCTGGATGAGGAGATTGAGTCCAGCATCAGTAAGTTTGCAGATGACACCAAGCTAGGAGCAGGTGTGGATCTGTTGGAGAGTAGGAGAGCCCTGCAGAGGGACCTGGACAGGCTGGATGGGTGGGCAGAGGCCAATGGGATGAGATTTAACAAGGCCAAGTGCAGGGTTCTACACTTTGGCCACAACAACCCCAAGCAGCACTACAGGCTGGGGACTGAGTGGCTGGAGAGCAGCCAGGCAGAAAGGGACTTGGGGGTACTGATAGATAGTAGCTGAAGATGAGGCAGCAGTGTGCCCAGGTGGCCAAGAGAGCCAATGGCATCCTGGCCTGCATCAGGAACAGTGTGGCCAGTAGGATAAGGGAGGTTATTCTGCCCCTGTACTGAACACTGGTCAGGCCACACCTTGAGTCCTGTGTCCAGTTCTGGGCTCCTCAATTCAAGAGAGATGTTGAGGTGCTGGAACATGTCCAGAGAAGGGCAACAAAGCTGGTAAGGGGCCTGGAACACAAACCCTATGAGGAGAGGCTGAGGGAGCTGGGGTTGTTCAGCCTGGAGAAGAGGAGGCTCAGGGGTGACCTCATTGCTGTCTACAACTACCTGAAGGGAGGCTGTAGCCTGGTGGGAGTTGGTCTCTTCTGACAGGCAACCAGCAATGGAACAAGGGGACACAGTCTCAAGTTGTGCTGGGAGAAGTACAGGCTGACTGTTAGGACAAGTTCTTCCCAGAGAGAGTGATTTGCCATTGGAGTGGTAGGTTGGGATGGATGATCTGGAGGTCTCTTCCAACCTTGTTGATTCTATGATTATATTATAGTTATATAAATTGTGTTAAATGCTTTACAATAAATCATAGTTTAAATATATATCAAAGGCTGTGGTTTATCACATCAACTTCTGATCTGTAACTGGATATAAATGCTGAGTTAGGTAGTGTTTAAGAAAGAAGTCAAGATAACTTCTAGTGATGTAACATTGTGCACCTCATAAACAAGTGCTGGGATTCAGCTGGATGTTTTTCAGATGGAGTTGTGTAGTTTGGCTTTAGAATATCATTCTTCCATGGCACTTCCCCCTCCCAATTCTCACAGAGGTGGAACTTGGTATGCAAACTGTCTGCACAGCACACAAGTCTCACCAATTATTTCTTATTCTATGGTACTGCTTGCTCAGCTCAGCACTTTGATTGCAGCAGTCACTAGATCACATGAGCATATAGATCCTCATTTGAGGATATGCAGTTACACCAGGGATGGGTACCATCTTCTTGTCACCTTTGCTACAGCTATGCTTATGAAAATTAACAATGTAGGATAAGTGCAGAAATATACTCTGGGAGATGGGCAATGTGGAGCCTTATAAGTGGTCTGAATCAATTCTGACATGAGAGAAAGAGATGAGATATAGTTCTCTAGTGACAAAGGGGAGTGTATACTGAATGTGACAATGTCATTTTCAGCACCTGACAAGATAGATATATTTTCTAAAATAACAACATAATTTATAGTAGGGGGAAAAAAAGGCAAAGATTTAAACTGTATGCTGGTTTCTGATATGTGCAAATTCATTTCATAAAACTACAATGTGAAAAAGCTGCAAAATTCCAAGTCCAGTAATAGAAAAGAAGTGTCAATAGATATACATGAGTTATTACACTGTTGAACTAATGACTCACACTAATGCCTTCATCTAAGCTCTTCAGTAACCTGGCAGTATGTGGAATAGAATTTGATCAGTAAGAATAATCATGTTTTCAAATCACCTCCCACTCTCTGTTTTATTTGTAAACAGCTACTGTTAGCCTCTTTTGTGATACAACTCCCACAGAGTGCATAAAGAACTGCATTGTCAATTAATTTGCCTGGCTTAATTTCCCAGCTGTACATCAGTGTCATGCTATGCAGCAAAATACCTGCCTTCCAAAACTTTCCAGTAGGAAATAAAACTATATCCGAGGCTGTATCAAAAAAAGCACAATGAGCAGCTTGATGGAGGTGATTCTCCCCATCTACACAGCTCTCTTGAGACCCCACCTGGAGTACTGCATCTGGCTCTGGGGCTGCAACATAGGAAAGAAAGACCTGTTAGAGAGGGTCCAGAGGAAGGCCACAAAAAAAACAACCCAACCAACCAAACCAAAATCCAAACCCTCTCCTCCCCCCGCCCCCCCAGACAAACAAACAAACAAACACACCAACCCAACCCAACAACAACAAACCAAAACACCAACCCAAAACCTTGATGGGATAGAGTACCTGCCATATGAAGACAGACTGAGAGTGGGGTTTATTTACCATAGAGAAGACAAGGCTCTGAGTAGACCTTATTTCGGCCTTCCAGTACTTGAAAGGGACCTACAAGAAATCTGCAAAGGGATTTATTTTTATTTTTTACAGGGTGTGTAGTGATGGGACAAGAGATTAATGATTTCAAACTGAAGGAAGATAGGTATACATTAAATGTAAGACAAAAGCTCTTCATTGGGAGGGTGCTAAAGCACTTGCACAGGCTGCCATAAGAGCTTGTGGATACCTAATTCCTGCAAGTGTTCCACGGTCAGGTTGAATGTGGCTTTGAGCAACCTGATTTAGTAGAACATGTTCCTGCCTATGGCAGGGGAGTTGGGACTGGATGATCTTTAAGGTCCCAACCCAAATCGTTCTACAATTTTATGATTATTTGAAAAAGAGATTAGTATTTTTTGAACTCTCAGAACTGATAATACAGACATACAATGTTTTCACTGCTGCAAAGAGAAAACTTGCTTTGCATACAGATAAAAATCCCTCCCGGCAAAAATGAGGAGCAAGCTCCCTGGTAATTTTTAACTAAGAAGCTTTGAAATTTGTTTTTCTGAGGACTTCAGTGTTCTCTACTGTGATGCATGCATCAATATTATTACTATATAATTAATTTCTACTCTTGGATTTTAAAGAAAATCAACTCTTATCATACAGTATTTTCTTCAACTTTCATGAAGAGATTGAGGTTTTAACCTCCCCAGATTAGGAGAGGGTTATTCTACTTCTTTTTAAAAAGAATTCTCCCAGATCAGAATCCTCATTTTAGACAGCAGAGCTGTCATTACTCAGAGAACTACTACCCTTTGGACTAATGCATTAACTTGGACACTAAACTTTGATCTGTCTAATGGGTTAAATCTCCATAAAGGAACTGCTGGGAGAAGGTGTTGTAATGCTAATGCCAAATGGCTAGAGGTGACTCACTGAGTGTCTCATCCCTGGCTGTTGGAGAGTGGCTTCTAAAAAAAGTTACTCTTCGTACAAACTGGTTTAATCTTTGGCTAATTTGCTGATACTGCCAAGAGACAGGTGGGTGTGAGCCATCTACAGTGGTCACATTCTGATAGACTTGCTGTAGGATCTGATCTGAGATTACCAAGTCATTCTGCATAGATGACCCAACAGCCTTCAGATATACCAGCATTGGTTGTTACTGGCCTGGGCTGGATTCAAACTGTCAGTTAGAGCATGAAAAGCTCCATATGCCAGAATCTCCCCTGAGCCATTAAGTGACATATGGTTTCATTCTAAGAAAAATGATGCTAAGCTGATCTGAAATTCTGCATGCAAAGGTTAAAGGCTTCTTCTGCTACACCCCTCGTGGGAGCTTTGTAAGAAGTATTTATATCACAGGGAAGAAATCCTTTGTGTGGAAATTATAAGTCACTTCATTCATTTAGTAGGCATATTCATATTAAATTATCAGTGGTATCCTACAATGACTCAAGAAGCCTTCAGGCCTTACAGTTGATTTATTTGTTTCCTTATTTATTTTATGGGGTTTTGTTTGTTTGTTATTTTTTTGAGGAATATGAGAGTAAAAATGGTTACATACGTATTTGATCTTTTGTCTAGGTTCTAGTTTAAATTCCCAGAGACTCAAATAAATTTGATAGAACCAATAACATTTTTTATAGAGTGCCCTTCCCTCTTCCCCCTTCTTTCCCAAAAGAAAGAGATTAGATGTAGAGAGAGGAAAGGTAAGCACACCCAAAGAAATGAATCTCACTCGATTTGGAAGTCAAAAAGAAAAGTTTAACAATAACTTAGAAAAAGGTATCTGAGGTAGGGAAGCTGCAAAAGGCATAGGGAAGGGAAAGCAAATACAAAAGGTTGAAGTACAACCTGATTGTGATGGCAATGGCTTTGTCTGCTTAGTGGGTGATGGCCACGTGGTGAAACAAAGAGAACCAGGAACAGGATGGTGATGCTGGTAAGCAGGGAGGGATGGAGGGCACAGAGAGAGAGCAGGAAGTCCCCCTGCTTTTATGGATCTTTAGGCAGGAAGGGGGAGTGGGCTAACCATCACCTGGTAATGTTCAGACCCACCCCTGGGGAGGGGTCAAGACCACCTAGGGTCAGGTTCAAGGTTACTCCCCCTGGAGGGAGTAACCCTGTACATCTTTTAAAAAATTAATCTGTGTTAATTTCATGTGAAAAATATGTCAGTTAATTGAATTTTCATCCACAGCTGTTGTATCACCTGTTCAGAGTTCTTGTATAGCCTGACCAACAGGACTACTAAATGTAAATTTTCTGCTTTTATCTGATAGGCACAGCTGAACTCCTGCTTCTGTACTACTCCAAAATATGTTCAGAAAATCTTTTGAGAAAATTGTAGGAGATGATTGGAATAAGCTATCTACAATTGAAGACCCTGTTGAAATTGTAATATCTTCCATGCTATGGAAAAAATGGAAAATATTCAATTTCTTTTTCCCATTTGACTGAGTCCTGGTATCTAAACAACACCACATAGATTACCTTGACCTAACTCACATTTTATGCAGCCCAGCAGAAAAATAATCATCAGACTACATTTCCTTCCCCCACTAAATTTTAAGAAATCTACTAAAACTGAACTTAAATAAACTTAGAATAGCAAGGAGACCTCATAGGTAGGTCATGACCGCTGGTCTGAGACACTTGACTGCCAGTCTGAAGGACACTGAAGTGGGGTAAAAAGCCCAGGTTAATTTTCTACTACTGCTAGCACTGCCCAAAAGTTTCCTTTCGAAGGGAAAAGAAGACTAGGGTCTGGACTGGCAAAAATCAGGTCACAAATGAATCTTCCAAGACTTTTGTTAGTGACAGAGAATTACTGCTACATTTACTCCTAATAGTTGTCATGTAAAATATTGTTGTGGTTTAACCCCAGCCCCAGTGGAGTAAGGCATAGACCCAAGAAGATAAAACCAACTTGTACTGAGAGACTGATGTAAGCTATCAAGAGAAAGAAGGAGTGGTTGTGAAGAATGAAAATACATATCAGACACTTGCTGGAAAGAAAGGTGTGACAGACTGCAAAGTGGTTCTTTCACTAACAAGTGGTTCTTTAGTCTTTACTGCAAATAAAATAAAACTGCATGTATTTTAGTTATTTAATTCCATATGTCATTTTTATAAACATACTATAAAAAGCTACTTAGTCAAAAAATTGGAGTCAGGAATTTTAGACTGTGGAGTATTACTGATGGATTGGAGTGACTGACTGCTGGAATAATTCTGAAGATTGAATGTATAAAATACACTACATGTACTACCCCGCACAGTATAATTTACTTCATTATATTTCTGTGTCATGTCAGTCCTCCGTTTCTTTTTCTATTCTACACTAACAGACATAATTAACTGCAGTTGGTGCTGTGTTTGTGCATTGTTATTTGAATTTTTTTTGTTTGCTTGGTTTGTTTTTTCTGTTATTGTCCTAGACCATCTACAACAGCTCCCACTCCATGTGTTTGTGTAGTTCTTTTAAGCAAAACCATAAAAATCTGTCAGAATAACCTGTCATGAGCTGAACTAGAGTAAATGCTAATTAGCAGAACTTGGAAGAGGAATAGTGTGATTTCGAGATCAAGTTTGGGATATGTGGGCAGAAGAGAGGTAGGCAGCCAGAGTTACTTCTTCTAGTATGAGAGCTCATAAAGCCACAGAGGAGGAACCTTCAATAGCAAAGATGCTGAGGTAAAACAGATGTGAGCATTTAAGTAGTAGTGCTCTTCAAGCAGGGGCACTGCCAGCCTGCTGCGTGGTGGGTTGTAAGGAAAGCAGATAGCACAAGAATAAGGGTCAATATTCAAAACTGGGACAGGTTTTTCAGTTGTTTAACGTTTTTGCAGTTTCATTTAATTTTAAAGATAAACAAGTACACTTTCACTTAGGAGAGGCTGGGAGACCTGGAGGTATATGCAGGGAGGGAGAGAATAGAGTCCAGTAAATGTGACTGCTCATAAGAGACAGAAAAGAAGTCACTCACAGCTCTTCTGAACAGAAATGGCAGCTGATTGTGTTGTCCCAAGACTGATTTGTATATTATCCCAAAGTGACTGCTTTCCATAAGGAAATTAATAATTTACATTTTGATTCTAAAACATCTAAACTATAAGAGACTAAAAATTACTTATGTCTGAGCAGAGTGTGACTAAGGGTTTTCAGCTAAACTCAATGAAGTCCAGCAAACTGAATCCAGAGGTAATATTAAATTAAGAAGTTCTGACACTGTGTACATTTATTTTCACACTTGCAGTAAAGAACAGAGTATTTGCCTTCACTACATGCTTACCCGAAACACAGAGACTTACCCTATATTAAACCTATTACTTTTGATTTTGATGGAATAAGTGAGCATCAATATGTAAAACCAACTCAAACCCATGCTTTGCCTCGTAAGAACTGTTTATAGACACACATTAAGGATCATTTTGGAACGTTCAGTGAGTTGTAGAAAGTCTGCCCTTTTGACAGCTGCTCAGATTTCTCCTTTGCTGTTCCCTTCAAATCATGCTTAGAGCACCTTAGTCTTTTTATGTTGTCGATATTTGCATTGATCTATCTGTCACACCAAGCTAAGCAACACTGTGGCTAAACCATGTGGTGTACCTTATTGTTAGTTTTTTAGGAGAGAATTGTTTATCCTAAGCAAGAGCTATGAAAGAAAGGCATCACTAGGGAGGAATCCTAATTGTAAATTGAACCACATCTTTTCCCCCATCCACAAATTAGACATATAAGGTAAGGGAAATTTGATTTCAACAGCCGTGATACTCTCGCCTTTGTCCCAGCTTACTTGTCCTTGATTCATTTGTAGAGAAAACAAGCATGTTAAAAGGCACTATAAATCAGATAACTACCATGCACAGACAAGCATCTCTCAGTATCATGATGGTTTGAAAAGTCCAGCTATTTATCATGTTACATTCTGGCTCCCTGCCTGGTTTCAAATATCACAGCAATATGATCACGCTTGTAAGGTAGAGGAGGCAATTTCTTGTGCTTTCCTAGTTATGGATTCAGTGTTTTAGCTTCTCCTGTGCTTCATTTGCTCACTGTTCTTACTATCCTACAAGGACTAAGATTTTGGGTTTTTGATTATTTGCTTGTTGTAATAAATCTGCAAAGTAGGTGCCCGGGCTGTGTAGGTTAACCCTGTCTTTTCGTCAGTGTTAACCAAAGTGCTTTACATAGGCTGGCTTTCTGTTACAAATTCAACTGAGAGTTTATGATTCAGCTACAGTGGATTTGGTTGCAGAAGTTCTGGATGCTACAACCACACTCACCTATTTCTCTTTATCAAGCTGTGGGTTACTTAATTTCCTAGCTAGGATAACGGAATGTATTGCATCTGTGCTTCAGTAGCCACATCAAAGACTTATTCTGGTGCAAAACCTTCGGTCTCAGCTTAGGCTAGTTCACCAGATTGTACCTCTATGCTTAATTGGACTGTTAGCTTGAGAATCTGAGAGACAGAAAAGTAGAACCAACAATTAGGAGCTGCAGTAATAAATCTGCCAAACCTTCTCTGTGGGAGACCTAGAAAACAGCAAAAAAAGTGGAACTTCTGTCATGTGTTGCACCAGTAAATCAGTTTTCATGCCACGGAGCAGCAGCTGTCTGGGAGTGAAATAAAAATTAATTTACCTTTTAGTTTTCATTTCTTGAAAAAGTAATTAAGTCTATTCAGGAATTCTGACTCTTCTTCTTCTCTCTCTCCTTTTGCTTTGAACTTGCCAAGAATTTAGCTTTTGGCTTGCCTGTGAATAAATCAGTGGAAGTCTGTATGCAGAATTACTAAAACATTTTACATATATGTGTGCTGTATTTACTATTTATGTACATTATGATTGATGAACAAAATGCAAAAAAATTTGGAAACAGTTTTCACAAAGTAAATTTCTAACAGAAAACATATGTTGCATTTGGTTGCATTGAAGACGTGAGCTATGTGAATGTCTCCGCTGTGGAAAGCAGGCTTGAGCTTTTTGGACAGATTTTTTTTTACAATAGAGAGTTCTCACAAACGAAATTTCACATTAAATTTTAGGATCTTTTTAGGACTTCCTCAACACTATGTATGCTCTTGAAGCTGTCTACGCTAACAAAACTTTTCTTCAGGGAGCAGGTTAAACAATGTCAGTATATTACCTGGCAGCTGGGAAAAGCTACTAATTAAAGCACGTATTTGGTTACTGAAGCTTATTATCCTATTCCTAACTAACAAGACAAAAGGGCCTGAGTTTTGGGAACTGAACTGTATTGTGTTACACTGTTTTCCCCTGTGAGAACTGCTGAGCTGTGTTTTTAAATGATGCTTCCTCTCTTTGGAAACAAAGAAATGTTTAATGTTGTCAGCACCCTCCTTTCCAGTTTCTCTTTTAGCTCTGTCTCAATAACTTTCTGCTTTTACCTATTTCCTTGATGCAATTTTTTTTGAAATCTCAATTCCTTGTAAATCAAATCTCAAACCACTGTTTGAATTTCATCTGGAAGAAACATAAAGCTGTTGAGTGACTGTTCATCCATATTTCTCTATTCACACACTCTCAGTGACTCCATAGACACTGAATTATTATTTTGGTCATTTTTGTGGCACCTTTGTTCTGCTAGCTGTCTAAGATATTTATGTCCTGTAGTATGACTTGAAGGTCATTAATTCTGGACTGTGAGAAATTGCCAGTGGAGGGAAATTTTAAAAGTCAGGACTCCTCACCAGTCCTGCTAACCTGAAGAAGGAGGCACATGTTATCGATGGAGACTCATGATGAGTTATGTTGGATTTCCTCTGCTGGTAGATATAGTCAGAACTAGTCTCACAGTTTTGAATCCCCTGAAAGAAGCAGCTTCCCAATCAGCCTTCACAGCCTAGCTAGGACTACAGCCAGGAAAGTCTGGCTCAGTGGTGACTGCTCATCCTCAGGTCACATCCATCACTGAATGAAAAAAAGCAGGGGGGGGCAACATACTGTGGCTGTATGTTCACATTTATCTCCACTAGGCTGGAAGCAGGAAACTTACTCTGCTTGATTGTAGAGTTAATTTCCAAACCTGGGAGACTGGTTCCAGGGTGCTTGCTAAAACTGTGCACAATTCTAAAGGCTAAAGGAAGTGAAGAGATAAGCAAACCTTCTGTGTGTATCTCCAGATATTGAAGATCATGTAATCAAAATATTTTTTCATATTAATTTATTACATAGTATAATAGAATGCTTTCGGTTGGAAGGGATCTTTAAAGGTCATCTGTGCCAACCACCATGCTATGAGGACAGGCTATGAGAGTTGGGGCTCTTCAGCCTGGAGAAGAGAAGGCCTTGAGGAGACCTTGTAGTGGCCTTCCAGTATCTGAAGGGGACCTACAGGAGGGCTGGGAAGGTGCTAGTTACAAGGTCCTGTAATGACAGGACAAAGAGTAATGGCTTTAAACTGGCAGAGGGGAGATTTAATGTAGATGTTAGGAAGAAGTTCTTTACAGTGAGGTGGTGAAACACTGGCACAGGTTGCCCAGGGAGGCTGTGGATGCTCCCTCCCTGGTGGTGTTCAAGGCTAGGTTAGATGAGGCCTTGAGTGACCTGTTCTAGTGAGAAGCGTCCCTGCCTATGGCAGAGGGTTGGAACTAAATGATCTTTGAGGTCTCTTTCAACCTAAACCACTCTAGGATTCTAGGATCTGCAACCGGAACAGGTTGCTCAGAGCCCTATAAAACCTGAATGATTCCAGAAGTGGGGCATCTACCACTTATCTGGGCAACCTGGGCCATAGTCTCACCAGCTTCATTGTAAACAAAACTCCTCCTCTCTAGTCTAAATCTCCCTCTTTCAGATCAAACCCCTTGTCCTGTCACAACAGGCTCTGATCAAAAGTCTCCACATCTTTCTGATCAGCCCTTTCAAAGACCAAATGGCCACAAGAAGGTCTTTTTGGAGTCCTCTTTTCTCATGCACCCAGGGAATTACTTAGTGTGTATGCAGCACACTTAATGCCCCCGGTGAGATGTGGCATTAAGCAATCTCATATGTGAAGATATGACCTCTTCCCCACTGCACTTCAACTCCCTATTTCAGTGTGCAGTGGTAGGAAAAAACCCAGAAGCTTGTAACTCCAGAACACTAAGAACTTCAGTGTTTTTAGTGACTGATCTCTTTTAAATTTTTTTTTTAGAGTATTATGAGTTTTGTTAGTATTCGTTTCATACATATCCACAAATTTTGAATGCCAGGAACTGGTACTACCAATTTTTTTTTCTCTTTTGCTTAGTTTAAAAACTATCTGTAATGAGGCAGTAATGAGAACTTTACCACAAATTCTGAGTAATGTTAACGTAAGCAAAAAGATCACTTGAGAAATCAGACTCAAAGAATGCATTCAAAATTGTCATTTGAACAATCTTTTATTTCCCTAGAGAAACACACAAACCCTGGATCTTCCCTTTGGCTGCAGAGCATTCGGTTATTTTGCTGTGCCCTGGCAGTGCTGCCTTGATTTGAAGTTTCACCTTCCAAATCATTCATGTTTATACATTCTGTGTGAGAGCTACCACTCTCACATAGCCTCCTTACTGAACTCCGTGTGTCTCATTGGCACGTGGAGAAGATGCTGGGGCCTGCCGTCAGTGACACGGATACAGAAGTGTAAAACACACCCTGCAGGAAAAGGCAAAACGTGGTCCCAGACAGAGGGAGCAGAAACTCAGCTTACCAGCAGCTATCATAGGAACCCAAGTGCTCCTTCTTTGACCTTGCTTCTCGGACAGAACCCCCACACCCAAAAATGGTCCCAAACCCAACAGAAGACCAAAAACAAATTGCAAAAATTCTTCTGCTGAGGAGGCAGCTTTGTTTTTTATTTTGAGCTTCCGAGAACCTGTGTGCCTGAGGCTACTGGGCAAACGTGCTGGATCAGTGTTTTACCTTCCCAATGTAGTTTTCCTTTCTGATGTATTCCTCCTATGGCTAGCAAACAGCTAGGTACAATTAAGCAAGCCACCAAATAGTAAGAAACCAGGTGACAGAGCACTACATCTGCCTTTCCTATGGATTGGAGGCAGGGCACTACAAACTGACATTTTCTTAAACCTAAGATAGATTGGAATTGCTTGAAGAATTTAAGATAGCATATCTGCATAGGCTCTTGTTTGGAACAAAACCTCTTATTTTTACTTGTAATTCTGGACTGCAATGCTCAAGGCTGTCATTTCACTTTTTCAGTCATAACTGATTAAATGATGCTGTGGGAAAATTTCTATGTTCCGCGCAAGTAAAATTCACATACATGTGCTTCACTTGGTTTACTTTTTAATTGACATGTTAATCTGAAGTAATTTTGAGCATTAAAAGGCATAATTGGATGCTTTTCTTTCTATTTGTTTTCAATGATTAAAATTTTGTTTTCTGAGACAAATACTCCAAGTACTAGTTTCTTGTTAGAAAATATATATGTACAAGTCAGTTTAGAAGACACAGCTTGCAGATCGGGGATAGATAGTAATTACAAGGCAGATCAAACCAAAGCTCAAGAAGACTGTCATGTTGACTAGAGCTCATGCTAGAAGGCCCTATTTTTCCCAGTTAAGATTTGATTTTGTCTCTTGACAGCATAGATGAAACTCCTGTGTTCAAAATCCTACAGCCTAGCTGTGAGTTCCTGTTGATTACTTGCCAACTGTAATGGGAGACATTCTTAAGCTGCATTGAGGACTTGTAGTCAGGAATTTGGACTTGTGTGAGATCCTTTGTGACTAAAAGCAGAGATTCTAAGTAAGAAGACACCTTTCAAGAGAGGGTGGCACTGATGGAATGAGGCTGTGTACCTGCTCAAATTTGCTGGCTTTTGTTAAAACAAACCTAGCAGTATTCGGGCTAGTCAATATTATATTTTTCAAAACAAAGCTTGCTGGGAGAGATGCTAGCCTTGTCATGAGGACTGGCTCCTTTTCCTGGTGATTGCAGTGAATTGCAGAATTCAGGTTAAACTATAACTACAGCAGCTGATGTAGTTGAAGGTATACTTATTCTCTGCATCCTTAATCTTTGTACTGATACAGTAAGAAAATGCTGTCAAAATCCATACCACAAAGCCATAAGATGCACCATGCACCTGTACCTACCTGGAGATCTTCTTCAGAGATGTCTTGGTATAAAAATAAAATTGCTTTTGAGGTATAGAGGATATTCTGTAGTGCATGCACTAATTAAAGTATTATAATATTCCACGAGACGTTAGTGTTTTGCCAGAACACAGCTAAGTGTTACATATTTATTCCTTTCACGTATTGCTCCTGATTACCTGTAATGGACGAAAACAACAAATTGAAAAAAAGAGCATGCAGGAACTGTCTTGACTGAACACATGCTGCAGACTGTTGAGATGGCTGCAGGAGAGCTTATTATAGGTTGGAAGCACTGGAATTTGTCTGTGGTTTAGGCATAAAACTTTTCAAAGGTGGCTGCACTCTGTTAGTTTGTTGACAGGCTCATTCCACATAATTGTCAGCTGCCTAGTATGTATTATAGAGGGGTCATTAATTCTGGGAAAATGGAGTATTTGTCATCACTGCAAGAGAAGTGTGTACATATCATAAATGGAGCCTGAAGGGATTTAGTTCCACATTAGTAAGTGTTCACCTGAGATTGTGGATAATGACTGCTGTTTCTGATATTTTAGATTCGACTGCTCTCACTGCTTGTAGGACTTATTTTCAGTGACTGTTTGGCTTGTTACTACAAATAGATATTTAATGATTGAGGCAATATCAACAAAATCTGCAAACTGATGTACTGTCCAAAAGCTGCAAAGCATCACTTCATTAGCGAGCTCCTTATTGTTAACTCTGACAAGCTCTGATAAGACTTCTTTTGCCACAATATGCAGTAATTAACAAGATAGCACTGTTACTTAGATTGTTTTATATGCAAAAAATGAATAATTGTATGGATATGTTCATGTAACAGAACACCTATAAAAACACTGACACAAATAGTCCAGAATAAGCTTCTCTACGAGAAACTGCACTGGAATCAGTTACCTCAGAAAAAACTAAGATTAAAGTATCAGGACAAACACAAGTACTTTTTTCATAGCATTTATCTGTGATTTGGTTGGGGATTAATTGGCTGAGGCAGGAATTATAAAAATAGAATTATTTTTATTTTCCTGAAAACCCCACTCCCAAACTATATACAGAACTAGTTAAGGTTTATTTACAGGTTCTAATAAGGTTGGGAAATCTTCACAAGGATGCTTATGAGCAAGTTTAGTAATTTAGGAAAGTCAGAAAATGGAAAAGGCTAAGCTACAGCACAGCTTTACCCCACTTACAAACCAGGCTGAGCAGAGAATCTAAGAGGACAGCAGACTTAACTCATGGAGGTGAGAATTTAGCAATGATCCCTGATGAATTTCTCTGTGACAGTTTTCTGAAACTGCAAAGTTATATCCAATTGTTGATACATGCAGCAGAAGTCTGAGGTGAACAAAACAGTGCCAAAGGCAGAGTGTCTCAGACACAGCTTCCACATGGTAAAACATTGTAGAAGCGGAACTGCTTTAGCAGTACAGGGGAAAGCCAAACTGCTAGCATCTTCCCCAGCTCAGGGCAGCAAGCAAGAAGTCAGGACATGGTGTGGTCCAAGAAAAGCCAGGTCTGGGTGTTGCTGGCAGGTCTCTCTCTCAAATTGACCCAAGGATTTGCTGAACTTGCAGGCTTGTGGGTGAGGGGCATGAACTGTGCAAGAGCAGGACTGCACAGGACGGTGCAAAAATGATAGCCGTGCAAAAGTGGGAACTGTCCAAAAGCAGGAACTCTGTAAAGGTGGGAACTCCATGCTTTTTTCCTCACTCTATTTATGATTTTGCCTAAACAAATTGTCCACTTGCTGTTTATATGGGATGTGAAGAATCCAGCCAATCACCAGCCGATTCCAACATGGGTTTTCCCACGAGTCAGTATACGTGTGCCTTTGCTGTTTCCTCTTTAAGCTCACAAGGCAGGGCAGGGAAAGCAATTTTCGTGCCTTCTTCTTCCCCCATTCAAACCTCCAGAGATGGAGGAAGAAGGGTTTTGAAGTGCCTCACAACAGTCTGAAATAATATTGTTGGCCTCTTGAGTAATGTTGTTTTCCTTGCCTAATTACATTCAACGTAAACTACAACCTCAAACTGTACGAGGACTATTGCAGTTGTTAACTAGACTAGCACATTAGAAAGAGAAAAAAAAAGAGTAGCTATAGCAAAATCTCTTTGAAAATATAATTTTCTGCTGCTTTTTTGAAAATAAAAAACACAGAGCTTTTTATATCAGTATTTTGTAGATAGAACTCTTCCATGTTAGATATGAAATAGAATAGAACCAAGAACTTTTCACTATTAAGACTGTATTTTTAACTGTTCCTGGTGGTTGAACAGTCAAAATACATTCAGAAGTTACAGTTCTGATCGAGTGGCACCAATATTCCTGTTGAATATTTTCCTGGAAGGCTAATAGACATAAAACATGTCCTGGCTTGCCCCACCCTTCTGCTGATGTGGGATGTAAGGGTGGGAAGAAAACAAAGGCTTGGCCCATTATGTCCCCTCCCAAAGTGATTAACAGGTACCCACAGGTGTTTATGCAATTATGTCTTGCCCAAATAGGGGTGAACAAGCCCTGGATTCATCTAATATGGTCAGTTTGGCAAAGTGTCATTCTGATTGGTGAATCTCTGTGGCCAAAGGAGCCATTACAGTATCACAGTATCACAGTATCATCAAGGTTGGAAGAGACCTCATAGATCATCAAGTCCAACCCTTTACCACAGAGCTCAAGGCTAGACCATGGCACGAAGTCCAGTCCTGCCTTGAACAGCTCCAGGGACGGTGACTCCACCACAACCAATTCAGATATGAAATGCAATCATAGAGGAAAATAAAAACAATTGGACAAAATAGTTAAACTAAATGTTATCTTTTAGATCTGGGATGATCAGAGGGCTGGAGCACCTCTCCTATGAGGAGACAGACTGAAGGAGTTGGGGCTGGAGTTCAGTCTGGAGAAGAGGAGGCATCAAGGTAATCTTATTGTGGCCTTTCAGTATCTGAAGGGGGCCTACAAAAAAGCTGGGGAGGGACTTTTCAGAATATCAGGGAAGGGGGAATGGAGCAAAGCTGGAGATGGGTAGGTTCAGACTGGACGTGAGGAGGAAGTTGTTCAGCATGAGTGGTGAGAACCTGGAATGGGTTGCCCAGGGAGGTGGTTGAGGCCCCATCCCTGGAGGTATCACAGTATCACAGTATCATCAGGGTTGGAAGAGACCTCACAGATCATCAAGTCCAACCCTTTACCACAGAGCTCAAGGCTAGACCATGGCACCAAGTGCCACGTCCAACCTTACCTTGAACTGCCCCAGGGACGGCGACTCCACCACCTCCCCAGGCAGCCCATTCCAGTGTCCAGTGACTCTCTCAGTGAAGAACTTTCTTCTCACCTCAAGCCTAAATCTCCCCTGGTGCAGCCTGAGGCTGTGTCCTTTCATTCTGGTGCTGGCCACCTGAGAGAAGAGAGCAACCTCCTCCTGGCCACAACCACCCCTCAGGTAGTTGTAGACAGCAATAAGGTCACCCCTGAGCCTCCTCTTCTCCAGGCTAAACAATCCCAGCTCCCTCAGCCTCTCCTCATAAGGCTTGTGCTCGAGGCCTCTCACCAGCCTCGTCGCCCTTCTCTGGACATGCTCAAGCATCTCAATGTCCCTTCTAAACTGTGGGGCCCAGAACTGAACACAGTACTCAAGGTGTGGTCTAACCAGTGCAGAGTACAGGGGCAGAATGACCTCCCTACTCCTGCTGACCACACCATTCCTGATGCAGGCCAGGATGCCACTGGCTCTCTTGGCCACCTGGGCACACTGCTGGCTCATGTTCAGGTGGGTATCAATCAGCACCCCCAGATCCCTCTCTGTCTGGCTGCTCTCCAGCCATTCCGACCCCAGCCTGTATCTCTGCATGGGGTTGTTGTGGCCGAAGTGCAGCACCCTGCTCTTGGAGCTATTGAACGCCATCCCATTGGACTCTGCCCATCTGTCCAGGCGGTCAAGGTCCCGCTGCAGAGCCCTTCTGCCTTCCAACTCAGTCACATCTGCCCCCAGCTTGGTGTCATCAGCAAACTTGCTGATGACTGACTGGATGGGGCTCTGGCCAGGCTGATCTAGGGTAGGGTGTCCCTGCCCATGGCAGGGGGATAGGAACTAGATGATTGTGCTAGTTTGAAGCAAGCTGGAATGTTTTGGTAACAGAACTAGATAACGGGCAGTGAAATGAAAAACAATTGATGTCAACTTCTCTCACAGTCTCGCTGAGAGCTCTGGGAAGAAGAAGAAAACATTCTCCATTTTGTTTCTCACTCTTGCTTTGGCCTTAGACCTGGTCACATCTCATTAACCCTGCTCCTACTAACCTTGCTCCCTAACCTCTTGGCTGCACCTCTTTTCTTCCTGAGAACTGGGGTAAGGTTGAGAGGGCCGGGGGGAGGTGTTGGGGTGGTTTGAGAGCCCCTCCTGGGGACTCAGGTTTCTGGGAGGGGAGTTGTGCTTTTGTATTGTTTATCCTTTGTATATTTCTGTATATAATTGTAAATAACTGTATATATTGTAAATAGCTGCTTGTAAATTCTGCTAGCTGTAAATAAATTGCTTCATCTATATTCCCAGGGTCCGTCTGAGTTAGCTGGGGCAAATTCAAAAGTGTGGGGGGGCGGGGTAACCCCCAAACCATCACATTTTTTATTGGCTTTCCCAACGTGGGGCTAGATATTTCAGTGAGTGGAAATTAGCTCTGGGAATTAAGATGAAGCTAATCAAGCAGCTATTGTATTTGGTTGGTGCATTGCTCTGGTCTGGTTTTGTTTACTTGGCATTTAATTGGATAAAAGCTCAAATTGTTGCTTATTTCATTGATCTGGCTTATAATAAGGCTAAAGCTAAGGTTTCAGATATGTTCTGGAGCTGGGGTGATTTTATTCTTGGTTATGCTGGTTTTAATATCTCTGAGAATATTACCAAGGACATTACAGGAGCTCTGATCAATAATGTGACAATCAATGGAAATTCTGCTTTAAATATGGCTCTAATGAGAGTTATTCAGCCTAAGACAGGAATTCCAACTGTTTGCCTAGGTACATGCTCGTGTAAAACTGTTTTTCTTCTCACAATTTTTAATATTTGCCTCATGATTTTAATATTCATATTAATTTTGGCATTATTGGTGAAAAATTCAAAACCAGCTTCTGTAAGAGCTAGGAAAACTTCTGTGTCTCAGAAGCAGTCTCTTTCACAGCAAAACAAGGGAACACAGTTGTCGGCTTCCCCCTTGCCAGCCTCTGCCCCTCCTTCTCCAAGTGCTGGGAACACAGCCAATGTTCCCGCCAATAACGTAAACAATGATAAGGATAACCAAAACAAGCCGCAGAGTTTAGCAGGAGCCCTAGGAGGACAGGCAGGTACCCAAAATCAGAATGTTCCCAGCAAAAATGAAAATAAGTCAGGGTTGGCAGGCATCCCAGGAGGACAGGCAAATAATCCCACTAATGCTAATGCTAATGCTGGTAACGCTAGCCCAGTCAGTCCAAATCCTAATGACACCAGCTCAGCCAATTCGAACCCCCAGCCAGCAGACCAGAACCAAAATCCTCCTGTTAAAAGCAAGGCAGATTTGAACTCACAAGCTCCAAGTCAGACCCCTAAGGATACAAATGCTCCAAGTCAGACCTCCAATAATTCAAATGCTCCAGGTCAGACTCCTAAGGATTCAAACCCTTCAGGTCAGACTCCTAAAGATTCAAACCCTCCAGCAGACACATCCAAGTCTGTTGCTGCTCAGGCCCTTCTGGCACCTGCTAAGGCAAAAGCTAAGACAAAGAGTGGTTCGCAGGAGGATGTAAGAGATGGAACCTCTGGTGATCAGCAGCAAGAGGAGGAAGAGGAGGCAGTTAGTCTGCGAGACCTTGTAGATGTTCTGAGACAACAATACTCAAGTGAGAGGAGCGCTGTGAGGTTAGCTGCCAGGAGAGAGGATGGTTCCAATGAGTTTAGGAATGCTATGAGGAAAATTGTGTTAGGCCCGGCACCACCAGAACAACAGGAGGAAGAGGAGGAAGATGACATCCAAGGCTCCAAGGATCCACTCAGAGAGGTCAGGGAAGTTAGGAAGGAATACACAAGGGAATCAGGTGAGCCAATCCTAAGCTGGCTAGTGAGATGCCGTGGCATTGGTGCTAATGCTCTGCAGGTAGGAGACAAGTCTGCCAAGCAGCTGGGACCACTCACTAAGGAGAGTGGAGTGGACAAACACCTAGCAAGTCCTTTTGGTAGGGTTAGCTTGTGGACACGCCTTCTGTTGGCTGTGGCTATGAGATATCCTTCCCGAGATGATTTGCCATGGGCTGCCAAGAAGTGGAACACCGTTGAGCAGGGAATTAAGCTTCTGAAGGAGTTTGCTGTGAAGGAAGTGCTTTATGGAGATCATGGCACTCATGAGCCCGATGATATTCCTTTGGGAACAGGTCTCATGAAGAAGCTTATTAAGCTTGCTCCTTCATCCTATGCTAATATCTTGGCCAGTAAATTTCTAGCAAGGAGTGATAATGGAAGATCTTTCACTGTTGGTGAATTCACTGACCAGCTCAGGCAGATAGAGGACAGCTTGTCACATTCTGGTATAATCTGTGCCATACAAACTATGACTGCTGAAATAAAGGGCATGAAAGATGGCTTTGAGAATACCATGAAAGAACTGAAGGAGGACCTTACAACCTCAATTTCCAATCTGGTAAAGGATACCATTCCTGCATCATCTGAATGGGTGCATGTTTCTGCAGTCAGGAACAGACGCCCACCTCCTGCAAGGCAATTCCAGCCCAGGAGGAGACAAATTCCACCCAGACAGCAGCAATCACGTGCGTCACTGTGGATACTTCTGCGTGACACATACGGGGAGAACATGAACAAATGGGATGGTAAACCTACTTCAGCTCTTTCAAAGAGGGTCAGGGATCTGCAGAGTGGCAGAAACAGAGGCAATAATGCCAGGAAAGTAGCTGTCACTTCTTCAGCTCCTGAGAGCAACTGCAATTGTTCCAACAGTTGCAATTCCTCTCACAACAACACCAATCATTGTGTACACCCTACATGCCATGTTCAGCATTAGGGGTGCCCTGCCTCCAGCCAGGAGGAGGAAAGGGATAGTGGAGAGAACCGAATCTATTGGAATGTATTCATTAGGTGGCCTGGCAGTTCAAGAGTTCGGAAATACAGGGCTTTAGTTGACACAGGTGCTCAGTGTACTTTATTGCCATCAAATTGTAAAGGGACAGAGTCCATTTCTATCTTTGGAATCACTGGTGGATCTCAAGAGTTAACTAAGGTACAGGCTGAGATCAGTTTAACTGGTAAAGAGTGGAAGAAACATACTATTGTAACTGGTCCTGATGCGCCTTGCATTTTGGGAATTGACTTTTTGAGACAAGGTTGTTTCAAAGATCCTAAGGGTCATAAATGGGCTTTTGGAATAGCATCTGTAGAGATTGAGGATGATAAATTGAAATTGTCTGTTAGACCTGAACTTTCTGATGAATCTGCAGTTGTGGGACATCATGACATAGAGGACCTGGAAGTGCCAATTGCAACTCAAACTGTTCATCACAGACAGTACAGAACTAACCGTGACTCTTTGTTGCCCATTCATCAGCTGATTCGTCAATTGGAGAGTCAGGCTGTCATCGAGAAAGCTCATTCACCTTTCAACAGTCCCATCTGGCCTGTGCGCAAACCTACGGGCGACTGGAGACTCACAGTTGACTTTCGTGCCCTCAACGAGGTGACGCCACCCATGAGCGCAGCTGTGCCAGACATGCTGGAGCTCCAGTACGAGCTGGAATCGAAGGAGGCTAAGTGGTATGCAACTATAGACATTGCTAATGCTTTCTTCTCTATTCCCATAGCAAAGGAGTGCAGGCCTCAGTTTGCATTCACCTGGAGAGGAATCCAGTACCAGTTCAACCGTTTGCCTCAGGGGTGGAAACACAGCTCAACCATCTGTCACTCAGTCATCCACAATGCACTGGAGAAAGGTAAAGCTCCAGAGCACATCCAGTACATCGACGACATCATTGTGTGGGGCCAAACTGCTGAGGAAGTCTTCGAGAAAGGTAACAAAATCATTGACATTCTGCTGCAAGCAGGTTTTGCCATTAAGAGAGACAAGGTCAAAGGACCTGCCAAAGAAATTCAGTTTCTGGGAGTGCGGTGGCAGGATGGTCGCCGTTACATTCCTCAGGATGTGATCAATAAAGTCTCTACCATGGCAGTTCCCACCAGTAAGAAGGACACACTTTCTTTCCTTGGTGTGGTGGGATTTTGGAGACTACACATTCCTGGTTTCAGTCAGATTGTCAAACCTCTGCATGATGTGACTCGTAAGAGAAACAATTTCGAGTGGGGACCTGAACAACAAGCAGCCTTTGATCAAATTAAGCGAGAAGTAGTCCATGCAGTGGGCTTAGGACCTGTGAGATCTGGCCCGGACATTAAAAACATTCTGTACACGGCTGCCAGTGACAATGGTCCAACTTGGAGTCTTTGGCAGAGAGCTCCAAATGAGACACGTGGTCGTCCACTTGGTTTCTGGGGACGTTGTTACAGAGGTTCAGAGACAAATTACACTGCAACTGAGAAAGAGATTCTAGCAGCCTATGAGGGAGTGAAAGCAGCTTCTGAAGTGATTGGAACTGAGTCACAATTGCTTTTAGCTCCTAGACTGCCAGTTCTTAACTGGATGTTCAAGGGCAAAGGTTCATCACCACATCATGCCACAGATGCAACCTGGTCTAAATGGATGGCTTTGATAACCCAACGAGCACGAATGGGTAATCTTGATCGACCTGGTCTAGTGGAGGTGATCACCAACTGGCCGGAAGGCACAGACTGTTCCAAACCTCCAGAGGAGAAAATAACTCGTGCTGAGGAAGCTCCTCCCTATGGTGATCTCTCTGATCAGGAAAAGAACTATGCTTTGTTCATAGATGGTTCCTGTCGTCTTGTTGGGAACAAGCGAATATGGAAGTCAGCGGTTTGGAGTCCAACCAGGAGAGTTACCGAAACGAAAGATGGCGAAGGAGAATCCAGTCAGTTCGCTGAGGTAAAAGCTGTTCAACTTGCTCTTGATGTGGCTGAACGTGAGAATTGGCCTATCCTTTACCTCTACACCGACTCGTGGATGGTAGCCAATGCTCTATGGGGTTGGCTGAAGGACTGGAAGAAGAATGGTTGGCAGAGGAAAGGGAAGCCTATTTGGTGTGCTGATCTATGGCAGGACATTGATGCACGACTGGAGAAAATTCCAGTGAAGGTGCGGCACGTAGACGCACACATGCCTAAGAGCAGAGCCACTGAGGAACATCAACACAACCAGAAGGCAGATCAAGCTGCTAAGATTGCTCAAGTTGATACCAACTCTGAACTTGACATTGACCTTGATTGGAAACACCGAGCTGAACTGTTCTTAGCTCGGTGGGCCCATGACTCATCTGGACATCAAGGCAGAGATGGAACATACCGATGGGCTCGTGATAGGTCAATTGACTTGTCCATGGACGCTATCACCCAAGTCATCTATGACTGTGACATTTGTGCTGCTATTAAGCAGGCTAAGCGAATCAAGCCCTTATGGTATGGTGAGAGATGGTCAAAGTACAAGTATGGTGAAGCCTGGCAGATTGACTACATCACTTTACCTCGATCTCGTTCTGGCAAGCAGTATGTGCTGACGATGGTAGAGGCCAGCACTGGATGGTTGGAAACCTATCCAGTTCCACATGCTACTGCACGTAACACCATTGTTGGTTTGGAGAGACAGATCTTGTGGAGACATGGAACTCCAGAAAGAATTGAGTCAGACAATGGTACTCATTTCAAGAACAATCTTGTGAAAAACTGGGCCAAAGAGCATGGTATTGAATGGATCTATCACATACCCTACTATGCACCAGCTTCAGGGAAGATTGAACGCTACAATGGTTTGCTGAAAACCACCCTAAAAGCCATGGGGGGTGGAACTCTGAAAAACTGGGACAAACATTTAGCACAAGCTACCTGGTTGGTAAATAGTAGAGGTTCAGTAAACAGAGCAGGACCTGCACAATCAGATTTGGTCCAAACAGTAGACGGTGATAAAGTTCCTGTTGTACGTGAAAAGAATCTGTTAGGGAAAACTGTTTGGGTATTTTCTCCTTCGGGCGAAGGGAAACCTGTCCGAGGGGTGGTATCTGCTGAAGGTCCTGGTCATACATACTGGGTAATGCAGGAGAATGGTGAAATCCAGTGTATTCCACAGAGAAATTTAACCTTAGCTGAGAGAGTTTAAATTCAAGCTGTTAGGAGTTTTCTGTTCTAGGTAACATCGGCGCCCAACACTGAGAGAATCTATGAGAGAATCTACAGTACGTGAGCATGAACCCAACATCACCTGGGAGTCCCTGTTCTGAGCTTTTGAATCACCTACATCTGATTGAAGTGTGAACTGAACTTGTACATATTGTTTTAGTGTAAATATTGGTTTAGATTAGATTGGATAATTCTCAGCGATACTCTGAGCGAAGTAGACAAGGGGTGGATTGTGCTAGTTTGAAGCAAGCTAGAATGTTTTGGTAACAGAACTAGATAACGGGCAGTGAAATGAAAAACAATTGATGTCAACTTCTCTCACAGTCTCGCTGAGAGCTCTGGGAAGAAGAAGAAAACATTCTCCATTTTGTTTCTCACTCTTGCTTTGGCCTTAGACCTGGTCACATCTCATTAACCCTGCTCCTACTAACCTTGCTCCCTAACCTCTTGGCTGCACCTCTTTTCTTCCTGAGAACTGGGGTAAGGTTGAGAGGGCCGGGGGGAGGTGTTGGGGTGGTTTGAGAGCCCCTCCTGGGGACTCAGGTTTCTGGGAGGGGAGTTGTGCTTTTGTATTGTTTATCCTTTGTATATTTCTGTATATAATTGTAAATAACTGTATATATTGTAAATAGCTGCTTGTAAATTCTGCTAGCTGTAAATAAATTGCTTCATCTATATTCCCAGGGTCCGTCTGAGTTAGCTGGGGCAAATTCAAAAGTGTGGGGGGGCGGGGTAACCCCCAAACCATCACAATGATCCTTGTGGTCCTTTCCAACCCTGACTGATTCTATTCTATTCTAGATCTACTACTGTATCACTTTTCCTATTTTGATTTCGGTGAGATGATTATAATTGCAGTTGTTTGAAGTTATAACTCTCCCTGATATGGCTGCTATTTGGTACGGAAAGAATAGTGCACCTGATTGTGGACCTCTGAAGTCATACCATTATGGGTCCACCCACTGAGGCTGAAAACTGGCACTGAGTATGCAGTAAAGAGTAGGTCAGTAGTCTATCACATTTCTATAGTCACTAGTAGGGAAGATGTTTCATTTATGAAATGGCATTAGAGAAAAGTACATTTGGAGGTAGCACATAGTAATCTATTGTAAAGTTTGGCTTCCCTGATAACATAGCTCTTTTTCATCCTACCTGTCAGACTGTCATTTTTGGGGATGGATTTTTTCCTGCTTTATGTTTGTCTTAGATTGAAATATATTTAAAACTCTGCACACTACATAAAGTGTGTGCACACGCACACACATTTATACAGCTGAAATAGATGAGAAGTAGGAGAAATAAGTAAATTTTTGTATTGTCAGTCCTGATGGCTGAATTTTTGTGTCAAGTTTTGTCTCAAATACATAACATCATGTATAATTCCTGTCCTCTGTAAGAAATAAATAATACAGTGATGCTTAATCAGTTAAGGGAATCTTCCTCAGGAAGTGTAAGATTTTCTATAGCTGCTCTTTGTTTTGTCATCGCTTATCTACAGATGCCCTTTTCAATCCACAAGTGAATTTAATGTGATTTATCGTTCCTCATTCACACTGTGGCAGTGAAGCCCCTGTCAAGCTCTGTTTAATAGGCAAGGAAGAGAACATCCCTCAGGACACAGTCATTTGTAATTAGGAGGAACATTTGAGCTAGGAAATTGACAATTATTCTCATATTCCTGACATTTAACTGTAGAACTGAATCACACATGTAAGCTAATTTTTATTGTAAGGTGGGTAGACTCTGTACCAACACATGCAACTCCAGCAGGTCAGTTGACTGAGCTGTGCATCTTTATGCATGCTAGCACATCTGCCTGGCTATGTAATTAAATTACCACTTCTGAGCTCAGTTCTATCTGTTAAGGTCCACCTTCACATCTACATGAAGTGTATTAATGTCACTTGATCTCATCTCTACACTTTTGGTTGGGTTATCCTCACCTACATTTGGAGATGACACAGCACATTAGCAGCACCTAAGTAGACCAAAGTAGCTGGTTCAGGTGTTTACGTCAGACACAGTCAGATTTAGTTGGACCAAATATCACCACTATGCTGGTGCCTCCAAACTATCTGAACAGCTAATGCTTGTCTTAGGTCCTTAGCAGTTTGAGTCATTTGCTGGACACTTGTAGCACAGCTTCTGGTCTGGTTTAGTTTCCTCTGAAAGAAATGTGGTTTGCATGCCTTAAATTTGCTTTGTGATCCAAACCAGTCGCTGATAAGTCCTGATAATCAAAGCGTTCACTTGAGAAAGGCTCTCCTGCACTGAATTTAAATGCTGATTCAAGTCTAGCCGCTAATAGGTGTTGCTTATTTGAACATATGCTATATGTGACTGATTATGTAAGTGCTTCTGGATGTTGTCCATATGAAATCAGAGTGCATCTCACTGTAGTTTATAGTCAGCCTTGATTTGAGTAAGCTGGACCCAACAATGGGCCACAGCTGAAGAAACCAATCATTGCTTTCTCTCAAGCATTAGTCACTGATTCCTGGACAGGACACAGCCCTTAAGAGTAGCTATGACCGTACTATGTGCTCACACTATCTGCCATGCACACCAATTTGGGCATGGTAAGTGGGTGTTTTGCAGCTGATATCAGTATGCCAGTTTCAGTGCATTGCCTCATAGATGTGTTTCACACCCATTGCATCATGCATCACATGGTTAAAGTCTCATGATCAAAACTATTACTCTGATCTAACCTGTACAATTTTAGTTGTTCTTTGCTGGCTTAGGCAAGTCCTGGATTTGCTTATATGCTGATGTAAGCCACAGTAACATCTTGGTAGTGCAGACCCATGGTGGTGCTGATTGTGCAGACTAGCTGATAATTAATTCTAATTATTTTTCAATAGAAATTAGTAATAGAAAATTCAACAGGCAGATTAATAAACTCCAAGGGAAAAAACAAACCTCTGCAGTTGATGTTCCATAGCAAATAGCTCATCCACCTTTCTTAATACAACTACTGTAATCTAAATTGTCCTTTGAATATCTATGGGGTTCTTTTTTGTTTGTCTGTTTGGTTTTGGCTTCTTTGCTTTTTGATTGGTTGGTTGGTTTGGGTGTTTTTGTTTGATTTGGTTTGTTTTCATTGGAAAGGAAGAGGAATTAAGGGCAAGAGAAGCAAAAAATACTGTGTTCAGCTAAAAGGGTCTACTCTTCCTACAATTTATGCCCAGTGGATACCCTGTTTTAACAATGGGAGCTGTATATATGAATGAAATATATAGACATATATATATATTTTAGTATAACAGCTCACCTTGAACTGACTTTGGACATCTGCTATTTTTAAAGGAAAAACAGACTTGATATTTTCAGGTGTGTCTAAAATGCCTAAATTTAGTCTTGAATTTCACCTATTAAGTAACTAAAGCAAAAAAGGAACAACACTATCCATCACCTTACTGTCTGCCTTCAGCTTTGCCATTTGTAGGAGGTATATGTGGCTATACCTGGCCACTGGATTTCATGATTTCTAATACTTGGCTCCATCCTCAGCCTGGCTGAATGTGCACTAGCAGTGAAAAACGGATGAACACCCATATTTGTGAACAGAGAGCGTCTGGTGTTCAATATCATGGAGATGCCAGGATGCTGCTGACCTGTAATACATATGCTGGAATAGGTAAGCATGACTAATGCATATGCACTTAAGCAACTCACAAAGGGCTTGTTTTGACTAAGAGTCGGAGGATTTTAGTCTTCCACACACGTGATATGCACACTGCACTGCAGTGGATGTATCAGAAACCCATTCACAACTCAATTGAGTTCTGTGTACTTGTGAAGATAAAACAATGCCTGCAGCACTCTCTCAGCATGCACTCAATATGATGCCATGTGCTTGGAGTGGAAGTAATTTCACTCAACCCTCGACCTTTTTGGAGCTCCTAATGGAAAAGCTACTGTGCAGGGATCTGAGGTGGTTTTCAAATACTGAGTAGTGCTGAAAATTGCTGTGTGTGGATTGCATCTACTTGTATTGGCTTTTCCTTCTGTCTTATGTAACTTCATAAACAGTGAGATATACTGTCACAAAAACCTTCCTAACAATTAAAAGCATTGCTATTAAATGTAGGAAAGAAACACAAACAAAAAACATTAAATGTTTATTGGGCAAAATTTTCTTGGGTCTCCTCCTGTCACACAGGTATAGAATAGGAGTAAGCTGCACTGATGTCAGTGGCATTACACCACCAAAAAGCAGTGGCTAAGTTAGCAAATCTAAGAGATCTGGTTTTCAAAAGTGAGGAATCTGGCATTTCCACCGGCCCTGTCTGTGTCCTTAAGCTCCTGATACAGAGGTGTGAACTACTATGCTTTTTATGTAAGCAGTAGCAGGTCCAGGTCATGTTTGATCTTGAGGAAGTTTAACTTGGGTGGCAGTGTGAGAATTTTCTTGACAGTAGCAGGAAACAGAACAAAGAAACCAGTCTGCAAAGGCAAAAGCAGCAAACAATTTATTATTTCTCAGCATTGCTTTTTTAACAGGAAAAAAAAGCCAAACCACTGCAAGAGACTGATTTTACATTTGTTTCAGTTTTCAATAGCCAAAGAATATTTCACAAGTTTTGAATTAATATAATTCTTAGTGGAATACCAACATTATTTTTCCTACATGAGCATGTCACTATGTAAAAGTAGGAATGTTCTTTGTTTAAATGAAATGCCGCTTTAAAAGTATATTAGAAAAAACTCAGTGGGATCAGAATGTTTTCAGATTCATTTTAAAATATATGAAATGTGTTCTTGCCTATTTCTTCAGTGCAAACAAAGACAAGAGGTAAAATGCCATCTGGCTCAATATTGCTAGAGATAAGTGACTGTTCAGATTTATGACTGTTCTCTTGCATATCTAAGACATAGTAAGTACATATTTGAATCCAAAAGTTATGGTATTTAGATATACAGACATGCAGAGACACGCTATTATTACGCTGTGCTTAGTTATTCTTCCACGTGTTTTACCTGACATAGAAGAAGATGAAATGTAGCAAGTATTTGGATTAGTGCACATCAGGTATGGCAAAATATCCCTGTGCTTTATGATGAACTGATTTGCTTCCTTCTCTTTCAAACTCTCTTTCATATTCACTTGCTCTGAGATTTCTTAGACTGGTTCATAATAATCCCAACTGTCTTTTTCTTAACCTCACAAAAGTCAAAATAATTTCCTCTGTTCACTTAATGATTAAGATCTGTAAATTCTCTTATATTCTGATTGAAAAAGGGTTTTTTGGTTCCCCCTCCCCCATGCTTTAAGGAATAGGTTTCTCCTCTGTCCAACTGATCAGACTAATTTTTAATACTCTTCACTGTGGCTTATCAACACATGCAGAACAGCTTATGTCTGCATTAAGCCACGCTTCATGAGCTATGTAAATGTACAATTTTGCATGCAGCTGTCTGAATGTATTATTCCTATTAAACTTGTGATCTTCTTTCCTGGGAACATTCTGCTGTCACTTGGAAATGTAGCATTATGTAAGAAAGTCCTGCTGCATCACAGTAACACTGTGTCATGGAGAAACTCTCTGCTTTTCATCTACCTCTTTGCATGCTTTTTTGAGATTATGTGCTGTGGCCTTACTCTTGCACTGAATTTTGGTAGAACTTTATTAGTAGCTCTAGTAAGCAGCCTGGAAACTGGCCAGATTTTGACCTTTTTATAGGTGCAAGCAGAAGGTCACAGTCAGGCCCAGCGCTGCCTGCGTTTTCACAGTAAATTAAGCAACAGTTTTATCTGGCGAGGAAAGAGCCTCGATGGGCGGCAGCGTCATTTGTGTCTCCTCCGTTTTCGCGTGCACCTGTGTCTGCTTTGCTCGGCCCTCCAAGCGCAGAGTCCATTCGTGGCGAAGTCTGCAAAGAGAGCACAGGCACTTAGGAAGTATTAAGTCAAATCCTTCGGATATATCCAGGACTTTTCAGCAGGGCTGAAGCTTTCCTCTCTTTCATCACCATAGCACTTGTCCTGTATTTATTTATGATCTACACATCTCTCTAGCTTGCTAGATTGGGAATGCAGAGGAGAAAGGGATAGTGCTGATGCCATCAGTGGTTGGCATTTCTGGATTCCTAATGAGTCAAACAACTGCTGAAATACTGTCAGTGTGAGGAGCTCTGTTTTTCCCTCTGGGGTGTTCTCAAAGTCACACAGAAGCACTGTCTACCCGGAAAGGTCATACAATGTGTAAATTAAAAAATACAATTACACTCCCCAAAGTTTCAATTTTACTGTAAAGTGCTGTGGAGAAGAGAAAGCAGAACTTTAAATATGTGTGTTTGGCTTTAAATAAAGGTATCCATTTTGTACTCCAGATCTCTGCAGTCTGTGTTTGTTTAGCAAAAGGAATTGATGCCGCATGCATGAGGAGTCATATGGCCTCAAGAGAAGACTACAGTGCAGATAGAAGAGAAAATTACCAGGGAGCACTACAAGATATTGTGATCTGGGTCATTTTTCAAAGGAAATGATGTTATGAAATACCTGACACGGCAATGCTATAGGATTAGGTATCGTATAGTAATGTGAAATGTGTTATGAAATGTGAAGGCTTCTATATTATACTTGGTGTGTTAAACAGAGCAACAGCCAATGATTTTATCTGAGAACAACTTAGCAGTAGCTGTTTCACATGGATGCTTGTGTTAATTTGGCTTCTGAGTTTGGTCTACTTTGTCTTGACTTCACTATTCTCTTGCACATAGTTAAGCCTGAAAAAAGAGAGATGCAAATAGTAAAAGTTTTCCATTGAAAGCATGGTCATGTTCCTTGTCACTTAGTGTCCTAGGTGTCACAGAGGAAGCCCTTGGCTATACTTAGAGCCACCTTCAAATTGTATGTTTTTCAAACTGGAAAGCACTTTATGAACAATATAAGCTTTGGTCACATGACTTTGAGTGGACTTGCTTGGGTCTATTTCAGTTATGACCAGAATTCCAGAATCACTATGGTTGCAAAAGACCTTCGGGATCATCAAGTCCAAACACTGTCTGAGACTTCCAGGACTACTACTACATCATTTCCTTGAGCAACATATATGGATAACTTTTAAATACATCTAGCAATGGAGATTCAACTACTTCCCTGTATGCCTGTGCAGGCCTAGGGCAGCTGGTTATTTCATGAGGATGCTATGGAGAAGAGTGTCAAAGGCTTCACTGAAGTTCAGGTAAACAACATCCACATTATTTCCCTCACCACCAAGTGGGTCACCTTGTCATAGAAGGAGATAAGGTTCATTAAGAAGAACTTGCGCTCCATGAACCTGTGCTGGCCAGGCCTGATTGCCCAATTGTCCTGGTAACTGGTGTGTTATGGCACTCAGGGTTCCATGACCTTTGCAGGCACCGAGGTCAGACTGATGTGTCTGTAGTTCCCCAGACCATCCTTCTGACCCTTCTTGTAGATGGGTGCCACATTTTCTGATGTCCAGTCTGTTGGGACCTCCCTGTTTATCCAGTATTGCTGATACATCATTAAGCCTGGTAAGCACATCCACAAAATCCTTCAGCAGTCTTGGGTGTAATCCCTCTGGCCCCAGAGTCCTCTGTATGTCTAGGTGGTTCAGCAGATCACTCACAATTTCACAGTATCACAGTATCACCAAGGTTGGAAGAGACCTCACAGATCATCAAGTCCAACCCTTTACCACAGTGCCCAAGGCTAGACCATGGCACCAAGTGCCACATCCAACCTTGCCTTGAACTGCCCCAGGGACGACGACTCCACCACCTCCCCGGGCAGCCCATTCTAGTGCCCAATGACTCTCTCAGTGAAGAACTTTCTCCTCAATTTCCTCTTGGATAATGGAGGTCTCCTTCTGTTCCACATCCCTGCCTTCCAGCTCAAGGGGCTGGTTGTGCAGAAAATGAGTTCTGCTATTAATGACTGAGGCAAAAAAGGCACTAAGTATATCAGACTTTCCCCAATCCTTTGTCACTAAGTTTCTCCTTACATCCAATAAAGGACAAATAATGATCACTGCAGAGGGACCTTGTCAGGACGGATGGGTGGGCAGATGCCAATTGGGTGTGATTTAACAGGGCTAAGTGCAGGGTTCTACATTTTGGCCATAACAACTCCAAGCAGTGCTGCAGGCTGGAGTCAGAGTGACTGGAGAGCAGCCAGGCAGAAAGGGACTTGGGGGAACTGATAGATAGTAGCTGAACATGAGCCAGCAGTGTGCCCAGGTGGCCAGAAGAGCCAATGGCATCCTGGCCTGCATCAGGAATAGTGTGACCAGCAGGACAAGGAAGATTATTCTTCCCTTCTACTCAGCACTGGTCAGGCCACACTTGGAGTACTGTGTCCAGTTCTGGGCCACTCAATTCAAGAGAGATGTTAAGGCACTGGAATGTCCAGAGAAGGTCAATGAAGCTGGTGAGAGGCCTGGAACACAAACCGTATGAGGAGAGGCTGAGGGAGCTGGGGTTGTTTAGGCTGGAGAAGAGGAGGCTCAGGGGTGACCTCATTGCTGTCTACAGCTATCTGAAAGGAGGTTGTAGCCAGGTGGGACTTGGTCTCTTCTGCCAGGGCCAGGTTACCCTCCTGGTGAATGGGGGAAAGGCTGTGGATGTAGTCTACCTGGACTTCAGCAAAGCCTTTGACACCATCTGCCACAAGAAGCTCCTAGCCAAGCTGGCAGCTCATGGCTTGGACAGATTCACTCTGTGATGGGTCAAGAACTGGCTGGATGGCAGAGCCTAGAGAGTGGTGGTGAATGGTGCCACATCCAGTTGGCACTGTCACTAGTGGTGTTCCCCAGGGATCAGTGCTGGGCCCAGTCCTGTTCAAAATCTTTACTGATGATCTGGATGAGGGGATTGAGTTCAGCATCAGTAAGTTTGCAGATGACACCAAGCTAGGAGCAGGTGTGGATCTGTTGGAGAGTAGGAGAGCCCTGCAGAGGGACCTGGACAGGCTGGATGGGTGGGCAGAGGCCAACGGGATGAGATTTAACAAGACAAAGTGCAGGGTTCTACACTCTGATCACAACAACCCCAAGCAGCACTACAGGCTGGGGACAGAGTGGCTGGAAAGCAGCCAGGAGGAAAGAGACCTGGGGGTACTGATAGATAGTAAGCTGAACATGAGCCAGCAGTGTGCCCAGGTGGCCAGAAGAGCCAATGGCATCCTGGCCTGGATCAGGAACAGTGTGACCAGCAGGACCAGAGAAGTCATTCTGCCCCTGTACTGAGCACTTGCTAGGCCATACCTTGAGTGCTGTGTCCAGTTCTGGGCCACTCAATTCAAGGGAGATGTTGAGGTGTTGGGACATGTCTAGAGAAGGGCAACAAAAATGGTGAGAGGCCTGGAACACAAACCCTATGAGGAGAGGCTGAGGGAGCTGGGGTTGTTCAGCCTGGAGAAGAGGAGGCTCAGGGGTGACCTCATTGCTGTCTACAACTACCTGAAGGGAGGTTGTAGCCAGGTGGGGGTTGGCCTCTTCTCCCAGGCAACCAGCAATAGAACAAGGGGACACAGTCTCAAGTTGTGTTGGGGGAAGTATAGGCTGGATGTTAGGAGGAAGTTGTTGTCAGAGAGAGTGATTGGCATTGGAATGGGCTGCCCAGGGAGGTGGTGGAGGCACCGTCCCTGGAGGTGGTCAAGAAAGGACTGGATGAGGCACTTAGTGCCATGGTCTAGTTGACTGGATAGGGCTGGGGCATAGGTTGGACTGGATGATCTTGGAGGTCTCTTCCAACCTGGTTGATTCTATGATTCTATGTTAATGTTTAATTTGTGTAACTAAGATATCTTTCTTGGGCAGTGCCCAGCCTTCCTCAGCTTCTTTGCCCTTCAGGATGGCCTCCCACAGGACACTGCCAATCAGTCTCCTTAACAGGCCAAAATCTGCCCTACACAGTGGCAATTCTGCTGACCCCCTTCTTACTTCTCTGAGAATCGGAAATGCCATTATTTCATGGCCACTAAGCCCAAGATGGCCTCCAAATGTTATATGATCGACAAGTCATCTGATAACAAGCACCAGGTCCAGGAGGGCACCTTCTCTAGTTGGCTCCTTCAACATGTGCATCAGGAAACTTACCCTCCACACATTCCAAGAATCTCCAGGTCTGTTTCCTTTCTGCTGCATTATATTGTCAGTGTGCGTGTGGGAGGTTGAAATCCCCCACAAGAACAAGAGATACCAATCACAAAACCTCTCCAACTACTGATAGAATATCAGCCTCACCATCTACTTTTGAAAAAAATCCCACCTCAATATCTGCCTTGTTGACCTTCCCTTTGGTTTTTACCCATTAACTCTCAACTCTGTCATCTCATCACATTAAGTTGTAGATGTTCTTATCTGTCCCTGACATAGAGACCCACCCTGCTACCTTGCTTTCCTTGCCTATGTCTTCTGAAAAGCTGGTAGCCATGAATTGCAGCACTCCAGTTATGCAAGTCATCTTATCATGTTTATGTGATGGAACCTATATCATAGCCTTTCATTGCATAATGGCCTTTAGTTCATCTTGCTTATCATCTATGCTGCCTGTATTGATCGTGATGCAGTTCATTTGGGCTAATGGTTCTGGCACCTTCTGGAGGCAGGAGTCCCAGTTTCCTTCAGACAGTTCTCAAGTACCTCAACAGCTACCAGCCCATCAATTCTTGTGTCTTTACTGCTGTATGATCATCCCTCACCTCCACTGAGAATCAGACATACTGAATATACAAGCCATACTCAAGTTCTTTTTCTGATTTTCTTTCTATTCAGAGAAGATCTCATGAAAGCTTTAAATATCTTAACTTCAAAAAGTTAAAAAATATTATTTGCATCAAACACTGTAATTGGTTTGTGATGCAGTAGTTTTAAGTTAAGCCAGAATGACAAAGATTTCCACTACAGCTGATCACTTTCCTTGGTTTTATTACAGAATCATAGAATTATCAGGATGGAAAAGACCTTCAAGATAATCAAGTCCAACCATGGCACCAGGTACAAAACCCAGTCTCTTTTTAAAAAACTCTTCCAGGAACAGTGACTCCACCACTTCCCTGGGCAGCCCATTCCAATGCCAATCACTCTCTCTGTGAAGAACTTCCTCCTAACATCCAGCTTAAACCCGCCCTGGCAGAAGCTTGAGACTATGTCCTCTTGTTCTGTCACTGGTTGCCTGGAAGAAGAGACCAACCTCCACCTGGCTATAACCTCCTTTCAGGCAGTTGTAGACAGTAATGAGGTCACCCCTGAGCCTCCTCTTCTCCAGGCTAAACAACCCCAGCTCCCTTCTCATAGGCCTGTGCTTCAAACCCCTCACCAGCTTTATTACCCTTCTCTAGACACATTCAAGCACCTCAACATCTCTCCTGAATTAAGTGGCCCAGAACTGGACACAGTTTTCAAGGTATGGCCTAACCAGTGCTCAGTACAGGGGCAGAATGACTACCCTGGTCCTGCTGGTCACACTGTTCCTCATGCAGGTCAGGATGCCGTTGGCCTTCTTGGCCATCTGGGCATACTGCTGGCTCATGTTCAGTCACTGTCAGCAGGTACCCTTTCTGTCTGGCCTCTCTCCAGCCATTCTGTCCTGCCTGTACCACTGCATGCAGTTGTTGTGGGCAAAGTGTAGAGCCTGTCACTTCAACTTGTTAAATCTCATGGCATTGGACTGTTCTCATATACAGCCTGCCCAGGTCCCTCTGCAGAGCCCTTCTACCCTCTAACAGATTGACACTTGCTCCCAACTTGGTGTCATCTACAGACTCGATGATGCTGGACTCAATCCCCTCATCCAGATCATCAACAAATATGTTAAACAGAACTGGGCCCAGCACTGATCCCTTGAAAATATCATTAGTGAGTGTCTGCCAACTGGATGTGGCACCATTCACCACCAGTCTCTGTGCCTGGCCATCCATCCAGTTCTTAACCCAGCAAAGAGTGCCCCTGTCAAAGCTGCAGGCTTCCATCTTTGCCAGGAGTTGGCTATGGGAGATGATGTCAAAGGCCTTGCTGAAGTCCAGGTAGACTACATCCACAGCCTTCTCTCCACAGTTTTATCTCTGGCAACTCAGTGATTTGTATTTGGGAGTATTACTGACAAGTTGAAGTAGGACACTAGGAGCAGGACTGTCAATATGTGGCTCTTTTGGGACACAAGGCCAGATCTTTATTTTGTCATTTTTAAAGTGGTGATAGTATCTTCTTCCTTTTGCACTTGGGTCGGAGTATCTGGGATTTTTCTAGAAATAAAGAACTCTTCATCGGTACAGCCCAGTTTGTACAAAGTTCATGCAGGAAAACCTTTGTCAGCTTCAGAAGGAAGGACAATCTGAAGAATGCAAGAGTCACAGATACATCTTACCCTTTTTCTCTGTCCATTACTAGTTAGGGTACTCATTTAGTGTGTGGGAAACTCCAATTCAAGCTCCTGAGGTGCAACAGATTAAGCAAGTATTTGAAGTAGTCAGCCACATTGTGCAGAATATATATACCACAATCATATCTCTTTCTAGGCTGAACCTGATGCTTCATACTGCTTTGTAAAGAAATACAATTACAATTGCATAGCCTTGGTTTTTATCTATCTGTCGTGTAGCAGGAATGCTAATGAAATTTGTTTCATGGGACAGGAAAATCTCAGTGTACCTTTTTTATCTTTGGGCCTATACCATATAAAAAGTCTTTTAAAGCATGGTAAAGATACTATGAACTTGTTCCTGCTAGGCTGGGAGGGGTGGTTTGCTATCCCTGTAATGTGCAACTCTTGTATTTATTTGTGTAGCTGTATCAGTTCTAGGTAAAAATTCTGATATTTTCTGGCTGTGACAAGTCATAGTGCCAAAGTACTTTATTTCTATATGGCTATGCTCCAAGCCCTTTGAAGAATGCTCATGATGGTCAGGAGTGAGGGGTGTCTGAGTTTCCATGCAGAAGAGCCATGGAAATATGAGACATGCAGCTGTGGAAGGAAAAGTGCCAAATATCCAGAACACTATCTGTGCTATGAATAAAGCAGTACAATAACAGGTTTCCTTATTTTGAAGCACGTGATGATGTATCTTGTTGTCTTGTGCCAAAGAGAAAATACCACTTACTTGTTCAGGGAGCTTTTGCTTAACCTAGACTCTTCAACTTCTCGTTGCTTAGTTTGCTCATGGATGACTTTTTCCCAGAAGTTCTTCAGCCCTTTTGCATCATAACTGCCCATCTTGTGGTGCACAAAGTTGGTATGCTTGCTCATTTTCTGAAAAGCAATTTGGAGGTCAGAGTAGTCAGGAGCCTAACCTGAGGGACATACTTCATTTCTCAGTCCATTGCAATTTCTTTCTCATGAAGTCCTATTGAAGTATGTCACCTGAGAAAAATAGGTAACTGATGCATACTCTGCCTTGAAGCTAAGTAAAAGGCATTGAAACAAACCTTGGGAGATAGTTAAATGGTTCACCTATATTGTTTGGTACTGAGTAGTAACTATGAATGGCACAGTTCACTGAAATATTGTGGCTGCCTCAGTATGTTCAAGATTTTAAGTGCTTTTGGAAGAACTTGGGGAATGTACTTTCAGATTTTAGTGCCATTAGCACTGAAGTTCAAGGGAGATGTTGTGAAAGTCTTTCAATTTTTCTACGCATTGTAATTTTAAAGGAGATCACGGATAGTTGTTATCCAGGGGAAATAATTTTGCTCTTAAATGATTCCTCTTACTACTCCAAATTATATAAAGCACAAAATATGCAGGGGAATTATAAATTTAAAGCTGAAGCACATGGAATGCAAAGTCTTAGGGAGCTTGTTAAGGCCTTGTTCTTGAATTTGTAAAAAAAACAGTCCTTAAATACTTTTAAAAGTGGAGCTCATTAGAGCTAGTTAAAATATATCAAGATATTTTCCAATAAATGAGAAAAGGGATAGAAATTATGTGAGTTCCTCCTTGCTAAATACATAGCACTGAAACACAGAAAGTTGAAAAAATAGCAGTATATACGAGGCTCTGACTGGTAATCCTGAATGGTTATCAGATCTTCATGATGCTTTGAAAAGTTAAGTTCTGCTCTTCATTTTGAAAGGAAATAGTCTGAAAAAATATTGCATCTTGTACTGTATTTGCTTCTGGACAGATATTGCTTTGCTATGATGTTAAAAAAAGCACCAACCTGTTATACTTGTACCCTGACTGTGAAGCAGGATTTCGTCTATTAGTCTCCTCCATTAAACCCCTCCAAAAACTGGTAGGATGCAAGGAATTAAAAAATCCAAACCAATGTTGATACACCTGAGTTTTCTATAGCTAGATCAGCACATAATTTTACAGTTGCTATAAAATCTCTTTACTTGCTTGCATTCATCTATATTCTGCTGTCTCTAGATACTTTTGCCAACTGTCCACTCAAGTGATGCTGATGTATTAATGCCTTATAGATGCTGATGTACACCAGTGAGTCTGCTTCATAGACAATATCCTACTTTGTGAGTTATCCTTCACAAATACTATGAAGACTATGCTAATGTAGGCCAATCTGAGGAAACCTTTGATTTATGCAATGCTCTAAGCATAGGATCAGGGAAAAAGAATAGGGCAATCAGATGCAACACAATGAAGAAGACTTGTGCAAGACAAGCACAGTATTTTAAATCAGGCATTGTATTTTAAAGTCCCGAGGTTTTAAAAATATATGTATGTAAGATTTTGGCATCTTCCAAAACTTAGTATTTTAGACCTGACATAATTGTCACAAACTCACTTTTTAGAAAGATCCATAATAACAAATCATTTTGCCAAACTCAGTGGTAATTCTGACAGCACTGAAAACCTGCCTAACAAGAAAAAAAGTCTGTGCAACATCCTGATGCAGTATTTTTCCATGAAGAAGTCCAGTTGCTTAAAGACCAGCACAGTTCAGCTGGAGTATTAAGTGTGAATTGAATAGTCCATGTAATATAATCTATGTGTCAGCATAACAGACATGCTCGAGTGGTTAGGATACTGGTCTTCTTCACAGCAAGGTCAACAAGAGCTGCAATATCACCAAACCAAGCAAATGTTTACCTCTGAGGCAAACAACAATTTTCTGTTCTTATTCTTGTTGTGGAGCAAGAGTACTGTAGATGCTGAACAATAGGATACAGCAGGAGCTGTTACTCCAGTGTGGATGCAGCAGTGGTACCACTATTTTTTGCTAAATGTCCTTTTGTTTATCAACAGTGGGAGCAATCTTTTCATAATATTTTGTCTCACTCTGAGGCCCTTAAAATGCCTGTATTAGGTAGAGCTTCATCTTGTAAAAGGGTATGCATGTCATGGACTCACTGAAATGTCTGTAGGCTTTGAGCAGTGTTAGAATAAATGATCTGGTAATAGCTTGTTACAGTGAGTGATGGAATATGATTATTTCAACATTCCTTGACCAGCAGGTCACCTGAGTCTTTGCACCATTTAAAGACTCTTCTATCAGTAACAGCTGCCCACTTGACACTCTTCAGATAATTATCTCCTTGCCTCAGAAGCCAAGTGCTAGCTGCTGACAAACTGCCTGAGCAGGTTTGCCCTCCAAACCCTATTATATTTTGCCTCATCTGAGAGTCTGCCATAACACATTAACCTTTCACTAGAGATTAAGTTTTTATGATTATTAAAGTTCTAGTAGATGTTCTTCTGGTGGTACAAAGAGGACCTGTGTTTTTTATCTGGGGTCTAAATCGGTTAGATTTTTTTTTAGCCACATGAGGGTTTTATCTGCCTTAAATCTTGGCTACTTAGAGTAACCTATGATCAGACAGGTACCAAAGGATGAAAATACCTCTGCAAATGGTGTGTCTATGGGACTGTTTTGCAAGCAAAAAAAAACCCCTGAGTTTACAATAGTTCCTAGAAATGTCAGTGAGTATTTCTAGTGGTATTACCATGGTTCTTGCTAAGACATTCTTCATGGAAAATTTCTGAAGGTAGTGCTGTCTGGCACTATCAGACAGCATCTCTCAATTCTGTGATGTGCAAAAGCAACTTTTCTTTGAGCATGAAATTACTATGGCTATGTATAGAGGTTAGAGCTCACATATACTGTGTAATGATTTTTTTCTTTTTTTTCTTTTTTTTTCATGATTGAGAGATTCTACTTGGGAATTTCTTTTGGATTTCTTAGTAATTAACTAGGTTTGTTTTCTTTGTGTCATACAAATTATCATTAGATGTATCAATAGCATAAATTCGAGTTACACTGATAATCTGACTTAATTTTGGTGAATTCATTCTTGATTCTTTTATTCATATATCTCAAGGTTCAGAAACTCTACACTTTGTTAAACTCAGTCGATCAATTTTGCTGGGTGGAAGGTAAGCAAGAAGAAGAGATTCTTTAAAATCTTTGTCTTCTATTCAGGTAGTAAAGCAATCATCCTGCAGAAATTAAAGTAAGGTTGAGGAGACATCTTTCTGGCTACTAATGACAGGTTGTTTTATCATATTTTCCCACAGATATGGAAGTAAAATAAGCAACAGCAGTTCCTTAGGTTCAAAATTATGCATTCAGAAGGCTTGAATATGTCCAAATATAACTCATGGATTGAAAACTTACATTATGAAACATAATTTTTTCTACAGTGCATTTCCTTTGAAGAAGTACTAAAATGTGTGTAACACAGGTGCAAGACAAAGTCCGTGTATGGGCTATGCAGTCCTATCTGCTCATTTGAACTATAACCGAACCAAGCCAACCATAGCATAGCTGGCTGCACCAAGCTGATAAAAACAACTTGTAAATAAATACTGGGACTAGATTTTAGCTAAAGTGGCTTGCCTTAGCCTTTAGAAACATATATGTGTGTGTGTGTATGAAAGTTTTTTTCACAGCATTAATTACTTGTAGGAATTAGTTTCTTTGTTAAAAAATAATTTATTTATAGAAAGTGTCCACAAGAAAAACTACTAATACAAAATTAGCAACACTGTAAAAGGACAATCTACATTTATGATCAAACCATAAATCACATGGCCATGCAATAATCTGTAGGACAGCCAATAACTCATGAAACACAGATAGCATCTACACAAAATACATTGATTAAAACTCTTTGAGCTGCAGTCCCAGAGCATGTACAAAGGAAGTTCAAAATGTGAATGATGAGTAGCTTTTCCATGACAGATCTCTACAGTGGCAGGGAGAGGAAATTTGCTTCTATCTGGAAGATATTATATATGTGACTTTTATTCTCTACCATGAAATTAATATACAGACAGCTAGAGGTTACAACTGTCTGTCTTTTTATCTGATCTGTAAGCTGAATGTGCTTTGGAAAGGTGCTAAGTTAGTATGCTTCCAAATACCCTCGTCTTAGTCCTTTTCTGATTTCTACATTTTGAATTATTGTAATCTCAGAAAACCTCCACTAAGGTACAAAAAGGAATTTGAACAAATACCTCATGCAACGAATTTATTTTCTACATACTTCATATTTTTGCTTTGGATTCTTGACAGAGAAATTTTTGGAGTCAGAAGTGACTCTTGATGTTTTGAATAAAAGTACTACTTTAAATAACATTCATCCAAAATAAACAAGGAAAATAATAAAACCTTGTCTGAAACTTCAGGAGGCATTTTTTACCCTTTTTGAGTTTTTCTGATTTAATACATACCTACCTTTCATACGCAGAGATATTACGTGTGCATACATTGTCTGAAAATCTTTTACTTTTTAATAAGAACCATTTAAATGCATTTGGTAAAGCTGTTAATGGAATATACTTTGAGAAAAATATCAAAGTAATTTTTAGTCTAAATTATGTACAATTACAAAAGAAGTCAGTTGGTTTAGCTATTAAAAAGAATGTCTTTGTGGGTTTTTGTTAGTTTGTTTTTAATGGGAAAAAAATAACTAGCAAAATAAAATTATGTCTTGGACATATCTAAGTATTTATTGCCAAAATGTGTCCCAAAGGAACAAAACTTTCATCAAGAATAATTATGGGTTAATATCTCAAAAAATGTTTTCTCTCCACAAGGTGAATATAGGGCTAATTTTAAACATCTTTAAAAAATGTGAGGATTCAGACATTTTTGACATTGAAAACAAACATGTTTTGGAAAGAATTTCCACAGTCACTTCAACGTTTTTTTGAAGATCATTGTAAACAATAAAAATATTATCTTTGACTTCAACTGAATTCAGTCCCTTGGGTCATACATGACTACAAGCTATTTTGTCTCTGTCAGGCCACTAATTGGTCTCTTATTCCTTTTGCCCTTCACTAGGGTTTGTTTGCCTAAGCATAGCACATTTTCCAGTGTAATGGAATTCTTAAAGTACACTACCTGAGTTCAAAGCCTATTCATTGTGCTCTTAAAAACAAAACAAACACCCCAAACCAAATAAAAAAGAAACTCTTCATTCTTAAAAGTTTTAAATTACACTTATAGAATACATCATCATTATGCATATCCTATTGCATGTTCATTTTGAGATGGTTTTCCTCCCAGCTGAAGGCTGTGTAATATAGAAGTTCTAGTAATATAAAACAAGGAACAAATAACAGACTAATAATTGAAATTAAGAATAGAGAAAAACAAGCCAGATGCAGGATACCTCTGCTATTTTATAAAACAGACAGGATCTGAATATCTCCCAGTAAAGTATGCTCAAGATCATGGAGGGAAGAAGAAGAAAGCATTATTCAAATTCACAGGATTTGACAAATATAAATTTATACGCATGTATGTCTAGGTGCATTTAAGAATCAAGATAGGAAGATAAAATTACTTTGGCCAAAATACAAGAATATAAATGCTTACTTTGATTGTATAGTAGCTTCCTCTTCTGTCAAAGTGTGGATTTCTTGAGTGATTACTGAATAGTGTCAGTTTTACCTCTGGACTCCCCTTTTCAAGAGGACTCAAACTGCCAGGAATAACTGATGAAATCTTTTCACCCATCACTCATTTTTATTTGTGAGTGATGACATCTGCTATTATGAATTAGTTTAATGGAAGTGGGGAAAAAAAAAATCAAAACCCAAACCCACAGTCTCATTTTGTGAAGTCTTCGACATAGAAAGTGAAATGACCAGACAGTCACAGGGCATGAACTCTGAATGCTACATTTGATCTGTGCTCTAGTTTTTGGCAAGGGCTGTTGATGTCATAGCTTGGCTCTGGAGAAATAGTTATTCTTTCACATGTGAAGATCCCTGGAACATAACTTCTATATGACTTTCAAAAAATTGATGTCATTCCCTACAATGAAATAGATAGACCTGAATAGAACATGTTAAATAACACAACTTCAGGACTGATGTGTCTCAGGATTGTACTGCTGAGTGACTGACAGATCAATAGATTTCACCCCTTTTGAAGTGTTGGTCTATAAGAGAACCTGGTAGGCTACATGACAGGATTCCAGCTAAGCTGTTAATATGCTGAATAGCACAGGAATCTGGACTCAGCCAACCACAAGCTGGAATTATATTGTATATAATTTGTTACAGAATGTGGCACTTCCAGTTCTGGAATAGAATCTTCCTCTCTCCACTGGTACCACAGGATGAAGAGAAAACCACAAGTTAGTGAGATGTTAATTGCTCTGTAGAAAAAAAAAAAAAAGAGAGTGAAAGAAGACTAAGAAGGAACTGAAGGGGACCTGCAGGAAGGCTGGGGAAGGGCTGTTTAGAAAGGCTTGTAACAATAGGAAAAGGGGCAATGTTAAAATAAAGCAGAGTAGGTTTAGGTTAGACATAGGGAGGAAGCTCTTTACAATGAAGGCAGTGGAAACACTGGAACAGGTTACCCAGAGATGTGGCAAAGGCCTCCATTCTTTGAGACATTCAAGGTTAAACTCGATGGGACCTTGAGCAACCTAATCTTGTTAAAGATGTCCCTACTTACTGCAGGTGGGCTGGACAAGATGGCATTTGATGGTCCCATCCAACATGATGCATTCTATGATTCTATCACCTCCTGCTCTCAGCTGCTACTGGCAACCAAATCCAACTGATAATTTGGCAATTTTAATCTCAAAATTAGTTGTGTTTCTTACTCCAGATATTTCCAGTGAAAGGTTGATACAGAACTTTTCCAGACAAAGTCCTATGAGTTTTGTTCTGATTTGCAAAATAAATTTATTCAAGACACAAGTTGACCTTCCTTTGGCTCCATGGTGTATATAGCAGTAAAGAGCTCCCCTCTTCTTTTTTTTCAAGATGAATTAGTTGAAGACTTTAGACTCTTTTCATACTCATTCTCTTGATAAGTCTCATAACTCTTGTCTGCAGTCTTATTAAACAGAGGCTATGAGAACTGTATGTCATATTCCAGTTGAATATTAGTAACTTATATGGTTCCTTAATTTGTTTAGATATAAACATTTGAGTCTAAAACCACGTTTTTGTTTGCCAGAGATATATACCATGTTCATCATCAGCCTGTAATTGATTAATATGCCAAACTAGTTCTCCTTTTATTTTTTTTCCAACTGATAAACTCCAGCTTATAACAGAAACTGTAATTAGATCCTAAGTCCATGACCTGCCTTTTGTGACACTTTCTCTATTTCAGTCCTTTGGGTCATCTGTTTCTTTTAGTTTTGAAATCCATTCCACTGTGCTGATGCCAATCTCTTTGTCCTCTGGAAAATTTCTTGAAGTCACAGCTTCATTTTGTGCCAAATGTCACCACTCAGACCGGTAGTAAGACTGCTTCTGAGACAACTCCAGAGAAATTAATTTTGTAACATTTTTCATGAAAAGATTTTAGCCATTCCTTATCCACTACATTGTCTTGTATGATTTTTTTTTAAAAAGCTTATATATATTTTTTTTTCTGTGTCATTATGTTAAATATTTTACTGAGATTCCAAGTTTATCTGGTCCACATATCTGCTCACATTTATCTTGGTCAAAGAGAAACTCTAAAGTAGTGTGTCATGGTTGACCTTTGGCAAACCCACTCCACATTTTCTAACCTTGCCTTCAGTACTTTAATTATTGTATCCTCTCAAGTTTGTCTGAAAGTCTTAAGACATGTAGAGTCAGACCACTATCTCTGAAATGTGACAGAATATGGCTCCACCTATAATATAGTAGGTTGTGTTATATTTCTCTGTCTGCCTGAATTTTGGCTGAGATTCATACGTACAGGTAATATCTTTTCTTAAATCAGCTAGTGTAAGCTGGGAAGAATGCACAATGTCTGAAATAGAAACACTGGGCTGAGTATCAGCTAGAAACAATCATTCTGAGTTTAAAAAGACGAATCTCAGTGAGACTCCTGGAGAGGAAAATTTGTTTCTCTGTAGGAAAGAGGGGGAGATAATAATGGAGAAGTAATAATGTTTTCTTGATCTCCTACCATAAAAAGTGACGTTCATTGTTTGCTGGATATAGTTAGTAGACAGAGGGAAAGAAGTGAGAGGAAAATTGTAATGTGTCATTAAGTATCCCTACTGAGTCTGTAGATAGTTTAGATGAACAGCAAAATTATTTTTTCCACTAATCATTCAATAAGACACTCAGCACCACTACTATTAGTGGAAGGTATACATGAAATGTAACATGAAGGTCAGTAATTCACTGCTTCAGGAAAGACTACTCTGGTAGCAGGTCCTGCACCCAAGTTGCTGATGATAGTGTCAGACTCTTACAGTAGGTTTCTCTTCTTGGAGCTGCTCCACTGCATATAAATAATACAATAATCTGGTTGTGAGAGACAAAGTCAACAGCATGCTTGTTTAATCTCCTATATGACTCAGAGATGTTTTGCTCTATCCCACATACTGGGTGGATTGATTTACAGTATTCTAAGGCATCTTTCTCTCTCTCTCTTTCTTTCTTTCTTTCTTTCTTTCTTTCTTTCTTTCTTTCTTTCTTTCTTTCTTTCTTTCTTTCTTTCTTTCTTTCTTTCTTTCTTTCTTTCTTTCTTTCTTTCTTTCTTTCTTTCTTTCTTTCTTTCTTTCTTTCTTTCTTTCTTTCTTTCTTTCTTCTTTCTTTCTTTCTTTCTTTCTTTCTTTCTTTCTTTCTTTCTTTCTTTCTTTCTTTCTTTCTTTCTTTCTTTCTTTCTTTCTTTCTTTCTTTCTTTCTTTCTTTCTTTCTTTCTTTCTCTCTTTCTTTCTCTCTTTCTTTCTCTTTCTTTCTCTCTTTCTTTCTCTCTTTCTCTCTCTCTCTCTCTCTCTCTCTCTCTCTCTCTTTCTTTCTTTCTTTCTTTCTTTCTTTCTAGCTTGATTTCACAGTGGCCCTGACATAAAACAGGTCTCAAATTCCTGATTGTGTGCTTGTGTTTGAAACTGCCCAAATTCAATGTGTCTGTGAAATCACCAACAGTTCTGCTGTATAATTTCAGTGGTGCCTAATGGCAAGAGTGCATAAGAAGCTTTAGACGGGGATAGGACGCTACTAGGTGCAAAGAGAAATAAGTAAGGCTCTTTGATACTTGTACTTAAAGTGGTAGAGATTTTTAAGACTCAGGCTGATCTTACATAGGTATCAACAATATAGTCTGTTCTGGCCTCCTTGTAGTGGAGAATCAATATCATAAACATTGTGTGTCTTTAGAAGTTGCACAGATTTACTCTATAGACTTGACAGAAAAATCAATATTTGGAGTAAAATAGTTCAACTTTAAAAAGAACACAGATACTACTGCATGTTTGGAGATTTATAGTCTAACCTGACAGTTTCACCCAAGAATTAGACAAGTCTACAGTGCACATTTTCCAGTATGGGTCTGGCAGTTGCTTTTATTTATTTGTAACAATTTAGACTTGTTAACACACCTCATGTGGTGTTGTCTTGCACTGACACAAGCTTTGGTATAACTGACTCTTTTGGATGTTACGCTGTAGTAATTCCCTTTGTTATGCTATCACCACCTTGTTTTGTTTTGTTTAGTTTTTCTTTTTTGCTGGTTGGTACAGAAATAGTTTATAAGAGCCTTTTTATTTTGCTTTATGTGAGCACATGCAGAATATGGCTGCAAACTATGCTATTTAGAGTAGTGTATTTTGGAGTGTTTCCTTATTGTAGTACTGGCAGTGCTCAGAAGACCTCAAAAGGCTTTTACAGACCTGCCTACAGTCACCTGAGACCCACACCCCTGTCCAAGCACCACATTTCAGCTCAGGTCCCGGAATCTCATTCCTGCATGAGATCTGTCAGACCAGTTCCTGTTGCCAGCCCTTTCTCTCACCTTGGCTGTGGACAAAACACACACAGTGGAGGCATCTGGCAAAAGTATTTCGTGACAGCATTGTAAGTAGCTTGTTTACCTACACCTGATGGTTCCAAACCTGTCTCCTGAATGTACATGAGACCTGCTTCTTCCCTTGCTATTCCTGGGGCTACTGATGGATGCTGTTATCAGCACATGATGCAGAAACCTGCTTGGCCTGCCATTCCAAGGTTCTGTGGGAGAATGACTTCTCAGTGAAAGCCTATGCTAGGGTCACACTTGCTTCTGGCACATTTCCTTATAATACTGCAGGTCTGCTTTTATTTCTACTAGACTGTTACCATGAATGCAATTGCATGAGTCATAGCAATGTAGGCTCATCAAAGATAATTGGAATACTTTCATTAAAACCAGGAAAGAGTAAAGAAGGAAAGAATGCTTTGCTTACAGTTGGGGTCTCATTAGTCTCCATACAATTTAAAAAATATATGCTGGTGTTGGCAGTACTATGTTCTACCATAGCTACAGACTGTCACTAAACCATCTTCTGTGTTGAGAAACCATGAACACATCTCCCATGATTGTCACTGGTGTCTGTGATTCACTTATATAAGAAGTTCAGAACAGTTATGTTTTATCTGAGTGACTAAAGAATACCTTGTTACTGTCAAGTACATTAAGAAAGTAGAGGACGTATGGACACAAAATACTCCCTTAGGGGTTATTGCATGTGGTCGGTTGTGTAGATATCTTTTTTTAGATACCTAAAAGCAGATTCCTAAAGCCAAGCAAAATGTTTGGGTTCATGACAAGAACACATAGATTGTGTTGCAAATGTAAGAAGACTATCAGAGAGGAGAGAACTGAGACTGGGGAAGGTTACACCTGTGGAGTTTAGCTCCATTGCTAATTCGATGCGAGAGAGCAAAAGCAGTGACAAGGTGCAGTGCCTTGGCCCTGAGACCATGTTAACAGGCGTTATGCTGGCTGATGTGACTCTGTTTCATATTTGTTGCTCCAGCTTGGCAAGCTTTTGTATCATGTCACTGGTACTACAAAGGCTAACTGAAGAAATGTAAAATTGTCGGACAAGAAAAGAAATTGGAGAAGCCTGATACCTTGAGAATTAGGACATGCCAAAATACTTCTGCAGTCTACAGCTTAAAGGAAGATTTGAAGGGCTGAACAATGTGAAGGAAAAGTCTAAATACTGAGAGTGTCCAGAATGGTAGCAACACAAGGACTCCGTAGAATGGAAGACATCACGGGGTCCCTGTATGAAGGAGGCTGAAGGGTCCAAAGAAGAATGGAAACAATACAATACCAAACTCCATGTGTTTAGAAAAAGTCCAGTTGAAATTTGGAAGGAACAGACATCAGAGGCCCATCATAAAATGTACCAGTGCAAAATTAACCTATTAAAATATTTTAAACTAATCTGATTTTGCAGTCTGAGTTTATAGTTGGTCAGTGCTTTCCACTGTGAAGTTGTATCACCAAAACTGAAAGACTGACTTTGCTATGGCAATGAAAAAATAGATTACAAATGCTTGCCTAAGAGGCTGGGTCAGGGTGCTGATTTTGTTCAAAATATGTGCCTAATAACTTAATAACTCTCCAAAGTAGAGAAGCAGTGTACAAATTATTATGACCAAAAAATCTGGGAAAATAGCCAGTGTAGATGAATCCACAATTCAGCTGACAACAAGAAAGGAATTGTATAAGAATTACTGTTTTTCAAGTTTTGTTCTTTCAAACATATTCACAACATTTAATTACACTCAGCTTGGTGAGGAAGTAGTACAGTAGTTTTCTTGTTGTTGCATTTTGTTTAGTTTTGGGGTTTTTTTGTTCATTTATTTTAATTAATTAGTTCATCATCAAGAAAGATTTTCTATTACTATTCCATTAAATTTTAAACCAACTCTGCTTCATGGTATTTGCAAGCTTTTCATGTTCTAATTTCAGAAAATCTCTTTATGGACATGAGCATTTAAAATGTAAATGCTTTCTAATAAATGAGTAAGTGATTCCCAGCTCCCAATTACTTATTGTGCTGAGCCATTCCTTTGATTTGTTCCTTTAGTGATTTATCACATCTTTACTCCTCAAGGCAGCAAGCTGGTCACAAACCATCTTCTGTATCACAGGATTTAACATGATGAGTTGTTACTCTTAATGGGTTGCTTGGTGCTTGATATGCTAATGTAATACAAATATATGCTATTTCTGTTAATAAACTTGGTTTTTTTAAAGTAGTACTTAAATATTAAGATGCTTTTAGATCTTGACTGTTGTCTAGAAATATCTCAGAGCTTACCCATGCAGATAAATTACCCATGGTCTCTGTTAAATTGCTATTTTGGGCTGCAGCAGAACTCATGAAGATCCATGAGGTTAATTAATATGCAAGGAACAGTCTAAGTCAGTTCTTACACTAGCAAGTAATGCATAATGAATAAGCATCATTAGTGCAAAAGAATTGCTACTGGAACCCTAAATTTCAGTCTGTGCATTTCAAGCATATTTAATAGGCTTATAGGTCTTTTACAGGCTACTTCTACTCTGGTTTGAAATTCAGGTACTTGGTTGATGTGCAATGGGTGGGGTCTTGTTGTGTGTCCTTTTATTTAGCTTCCATCCCCCCCTGCCTGCTTTATTTTTGCAGTTCTGAGAAGTGAATCGAAGCAGTTGGGGAAGGTAGAGGAAGGGGATAATTCGGTCTTTTGAACTGCTGCTTCTGCATTTTGCTGAGCTTTTCTGCAAATAGGCTAAGGTAATTGTGTTTTGTATAATTTCCAGTAAAACTCTTATCTCAAGACAGAGTTGGGGTTTATTTTGTGTTGCTTTCCATCTCTTGTTTCTAGTAGAGAGAGGAGGGCTTGTGAGAGCAAGCTGTTTTAACCCAGTGCAGGGAAGTCACTTTATCACCATTTAAGTTTTCAGGGCTGAAACCCCTCAGGACAGAATGTAGGTTACCCTGCTCCCCTATAGGGAAAAGATAGGCAGAGGAGGTAAGAGGTAAACAAAAGGACTTAAACAGAACTGGAAGTTAAAAAAAATATTAAGAAAAAAGGTATTTAGGGAAAAGGGATGTGGGGAGATATTGAGGGGAGGATGTCGTGGAGGGCCCATAGGCCCAAAAATAGGCTTATATATGCCTTGTCTTGCCTGGACATGTTTTTCTGCCCACACCAGAGGTAAACATATAAACAAGGGCAAAGAAACACAACAGACCTGGTGCCATAACGTCTGGCCTGCCCAGAGCCTGGGTTGTGAAATGTGATTGTGTAAATGACTGCATAAGCCCCACACACCCAGCTCATGTTTACCAGGTGCTAGGCCCATGCTATTACCATGTTTGGGAGGTCCAGGCTTGTGGATTTTGCCTATTATGGTATGCTTTTGGCTAACTGGCAAGCTGATTGGTCATTTTGGTGTCCAAGGGGCCATTAGTCTCGGCTCACATTTGATAAATAGAGGTACACCAGTAAATGAAGTGCTTAGGCTCACCTCTTGCCTTTTGGCTGCTGGCCTGCTTGCCTGCCAGCCTGCTTACCCGCAGTGCTCGGGCTCCCAGCCAGCCGTGCACACCTGCACGCCACTGCGGTCAGTTACCAGGACTAGATCCTGTACTGCCTGCCTCTATGGAGCTCAGTCTCCCGTGCAGCCGTGCACCCTATCGCACGCCTGCTGCCTTATTATTGTCTGGTAAACTCCACTGCTGCCGAGTTAACCAGGATTGTCTGCATGCCATTGGCCTGTATGGCCAGCATGACACCGTGCTGAGACTGCATGATATCCTGCCTCTGCACCTGAAGGTCCTGCCTAAGAATCCCTGGATGGAACATCCAGAAGAAGCCAGGAGAGCAAGGTCAGAGACTGTCCTTTCCCCAGAAGCTGGGAAGATTCTCCTTTCCCCTGAAGCTGTACAGGCTGTGACATAGCCCCAGAGGGTGTTTGATAATTAATAAGAATTTGTGAGTAAATGCTTTAATGCCCCTGTAATTCTCTACTGCCTTCAGCCATAGAGCAGAAAGAGCTTCCACTGGGCAAACAGCATATTGACCCCAGGTGGCATACTGACCGCAGGGAAATTCCTCTGTTTATAGTTTGAATGTCTTCTAGTTATTAACAAGTTACTGTTTGGTATTATTCCTAGAATGTCTTCCATAACCGTGTAGAACAAATATAAATATCAAAATTCAGTGGCTGGGGGTGGTGGGAGTTCAGAACATTGAAGTTAATAAATAATATATTTCTATAGAATTTCATCTCACGCCAATTAATTTCTCCCCTCTGCCACAACTGTTGCAGGCAGCAGACTCCCCTCTGTGACAGAGGAATATGCAGAAAACCAGATTGCAGATGGCAATGGATTCCCCAGAGATAGGCCCAAACATGAGGAGCAGGCCTGACTGTGTGGCACGAGGCCTGACCAGGTGGTTAGCAGCTCTCAGGAAGGCAGGAAGGGGAGTTAGGAAAGAGCCAAGCTGGCCATGCCTCCCAGCTGTATAGAGAACAGTCAGGAAATGGTAGCGAATAACATGATCCGGGGACCCTTGCCCCAGGGGTCAGGTTTCCCATCCACCTTAGGATCTGCCTACAGGGAGTCAAGTTTCCACCTGCCGTCTGCAGGCCTTAAACCACAACACACACAATTAAAAAATGGTCTTTTGGTTTCAAGCACCAGTACTAAAGTATAATCAGTCTAAGTATATTTGAACTGCTGTTTGTGATGGGCTAAGACAGTCGATCCACAGAATTACCATGAGTCAGATAATGTATAGTAACTCACTACTTGTAGCAATATGTTTATGTATCCAAGCTCTTGAGGCTATTTATTTATTTAATACTAAACAGAGCTAATTCAGGTGGAAATAGGTAAGAACATAGCCTTCAGAATTACAGTTAGTATTTCTCTTTGCAATGGAAACCTAGAACCGAAACACAATTGCCTTGAACATTTCACATTAGACTGAGCAAACTGCTACCAATTGTGTGGAGTTTGAGTAAGATGACAAGGAGGTGGATTAAATGACCTCATAAGTTTTTTTTCCATTTATGATTTTTGTGGTTCTGTGTCCTTACATATTTGCATGCTTTTACTGTTTGTGATTTGTTTTGCATGTGTTTGTTTGGGGGGTTTTGGTAGTTTTTTTGTTGTTTCAGATTAGCTAAAGTTAGGGAGACAGAATTCATAGATTCATAGAATACCATGTTGGAAGGGATCTCAAGGATCACATAGTCCAACATCTCAGGGTAAAAATATAGTTTAAATGAGATGATCAGCACTCTGTCAATCTGGGCCTTGAAACTGTCTCATGTAGGAGGAGCCACCACCTCCCTTGGGAGTTTATTCCAGTGTTTAATAGTTGGAATGGTGAAAAAATATTTTTCTGGCATCCATTTCAAATCTCTTAAGTAGCATCTTGAACCTATTATGCCTTGTCTTTGCCATGTGACTCTTTGTGAAAATGGAGTCTCCCTTCTCATGGTAGCCATCTCTTATGTACTTGTACGTGGTTATGAGATCTATCCTAAGCCTTCTTAATACTGAGCAAATTAATTATTTTGAGGAGTAAAACTCAATAATGGAAGGGTCAGAAGTTTGGGTGTGTTGATCATGTTCAGCATTTCACAACTGAGCAGGTATAATATGATTTTTATTGTATTTTATTTTCTGTTGTTCCTGAGGCTTGGTATGAGTAACAGTAAGACCAATTACAAGCAAATGAAGACTCTGAAATGCTTGGTGTGGGAGAAATTTGCCCCTTTCAAAAAACAGCTCACCCAGGCAAAGATCCTGTACTTTCTGTAATGAAAATGCACAATTTTACAGTTATTCTGACAGTTCCTATAACTTGCATAGTTTCTTTATGAGATCCAGATAATGCTTGTTCTTGAAAACAAAACCCATCTTAGCTGACATTGCCTGGGTACCCAAGTCATAAATATTTTACATGCAAACGCTGTCAGTGTTGAAATTTGTGGTGGAATCAAAGCTCATTTTACAGTCAGCTATAAGTGACAGGAATCTCTTCTTCCTCATGTAAGGCCAAAGGAGTGCATATCACAGTCACTCTTGACTGCCATGCAAGAATCACAAGATATCAAAAGTTTTCTATCCCTTTCTAAATGAGCATTACTATCTTGAGCTGAAAATCAATTTTCTGCCAGCAGATGATTTGTTGACTTTTGTGATATTCATTTGTTTTGGCTCACCTTAAAATGTCTCATTCTGTAGCTTCCTCGTGGCATATTCAAGAACTCTTAGGCTCAGCAACTGCACAACCTGAGGCAATGACCATCACCATCCTGCTCCTGCTTCAGCTACTCATCATCTCCCCAGTGCTAGCAGCTACCTCTTCTCCTGCTCTACCAGGTGGATTGCTGAAGACTGCCCCTAAACTCTTCATCCAGTGGAGCCTAGAAGAGTCTGAAGTACATGTCCCTTATCACACAAATGTTTTGATGGAAATGACTGGGGTGAGATTTGAGAAGTACAACAGCTGGGTTTAAGTCAGGAATGATGAGAACTGTCACAAGGCCAGTTCACTGCAATTAAAATCACTTGTTTCAGCTTGTTTTATCTCAGACATGAAGGAGAACATATGTTTATATTTTTCTAATGCTTTTGTTTGCTCTCTCTGGTCCAACACTTGAGTTATGTGCTTTGTTTCTCTACTCCAATATGTGTTCAGTTTTGTCCTATTTGAAAACGTAATTTTCTAATAAGACATGGTAAAAGTAACAATATCTTCAAATGAGAAAAGCATCACCTGAAGGCGGGAGAAATGAAACTGTTCACAAATATTTAGAAAAAGCAATCATCTGTTATGGTGATGAATGTTTATAGATGGGGAAAAGGCTATGGCTAAGAGCATTTACTACTTGGTGTTGTGTGCAAACATGGATAAGATGGTGGGCATCCTGTTGCCAAAGCTTCTTTAGCTTAAATTAGGTTATAGTGTACAGTTTGAGAAGAAATATGAAATTAGTTATATCACAGTTTGATGTGCCTTTCAAAAGGTATAGGTGAGGACTAATGATTAAATGTTGACATTCACTGATTCTCTCTCAAGACACAGGTTGCTACTGAGAAGTTATGTCTTTGTGGGTATAGGATGGATGATTCAGTTAAATAAGGATTTTTTAAAGGAATACAAATATTTGTCAAAACTTTGAAGAATCTATTTGCTTAAACTCCCACTGCAGGGAAAAGAAGTTGCAAAAAAAATGTGGAGGATTGGTTCAGAAGATATTTTTAGAAAAAGATGCTTCTCACAAACCAGGCATTCTAAACGTTTTACTTTTCTGGCTTTATGTCCTAGTTTAAGCCACAAGCAACCCAATGCAAGAGGACAGAAAATGTATTTACCCCTTCCCAAGGAGTAAATAATAAAATCCTCCACACTGATTGGATGTTTAAATGAAAATGCTATCTACAAATAGATAGAAAAGGTGTTTAGGTAAAAGGAATACATTCATAGATTAGGCTCAGATCTTCATCTGGACCTACCAGGCAAAAAATCTTCCAGAGCCTTTTAAAAACCTCCACTCCACGCAGCCTCAACAGGCCCAAGAGCAGGCCAAACTGCCCCTCACCCCTGAAGCCTACCACAGGCTTCTACAGGCCTTGTAATGTTACTCAAAATTCCCTCACAAACCAAGTTGAGGCATACACTCTTCCAGAGGAGAGGAGAGGAGAGGAGAGGAGAGGAGAGGAGAGGAGAGGAGAGGAGAGGAGAGGAGAGGAGAGGAGAGGAGAGGAGAGGAGAGGAGAGGAGAGGAGAGGAGAGGAGAGGAGAGGAGAGGAGAGGAGAGGAGAGGAGAGGAGAGGAGAGGAGAGGAGAGGAGAGGAGAGGAGAGGAGAGGAGAGGAGAGGAGAATGGGGAAAATTAGCTGTGCAGTATCTTAAATAGAGATATAGAGGAAACAGGAATAAAGTAACAAATGACAACATCATGGGACAAACTTCCCGTCCCTCTTGGGATGCTATCTTTTAGAGGACTTTCTTAATGGTTATACCAACTAACCCTTAATTTGAATTAACCTACAACAATTTATCTCATTATTAATCCTTTTCTATGTGTATGCTATGAATGCAAGGTTATGGGCAGGGATGTGGATTTTAGAGTCTCCTGTTTCACAGCACAAAAGCTCCTCAGGTAGCAATGAATGTCAGTTTTTCAAAGTAATTTCCTTAGAGGAATATCAGGCAATTTGCAAAGTACAGATAGGATTAAAAAAAAAAAAAAAAAAAAAAAAAAAAAGTAATAGATATACTGGGGAGAAAACTGGGGAAAAATACCTTCTAATAATGTAGTGCAATTTTGTTTAGTTGGGAAATACATTTCTGTTGAGATGTTACATCCAAGGTAGTTTAAAATTAGATCTGAATCTAGTTATGTTCTGCCAAGCTTACTTTAAATGCGGCAATTTTCCTTTATAATCAAGTTACTAGAATGACATTAAAATGTGACCTCCTGAAACAACATAGTAATTTATCAAATGTTGTGTTAGCCTGCTTGACATTTTAATTTACAAGCTTTTTATGATTAGTTTGGTCTCTCAGTTATTAATTGCTTGAAAAATATGCCATTTTTCATATCTTGTATAAACAAATACAAGAAGGGCAACATTTTAATTTTGATGAAACCAGCATAAGTCAAAGATAATTGCACCAAGTCAGTGGAGTTACTCCAGTATAAGACTGAGAGACATCTTCCCTCTTATTCAAGCAGATATAAATGAAAGCTTATTTCAGTTGTTGTTTAGGAAAGACATGTCTTTACTTACATTAAAAAAAAAATAGGCTGTGTTTCTTCTGACAGCAGAAGAGCCTCTTCCCCCCCCCCCCCCCCCCACCTCTGTTTTCATCTGCTCTGATTCTTCAGTAGTAAAATCACATCATGAAATTTTCCAGCTGTTGTGTTTCTTCCTATCAAGGTATGTTTTGAAGTGTTTCCTATAAGGATTTGGATTTCAGCTTCTGAAGTCTGTAAATAAGGACTTGTGAAGAGGAGAATAAAAAAAAAGAAGTAAAATTACCTCATGTTCCCATTGGAAAAACACTGGACTTGTTGTTGTTTATGAGCTGATATGTATGGTACATATCTTAATTGTATTGAAAAATAATTAATTTTTGTTGAGAAAAAATGTCATTGATGTAGTGCATATCATCATGTAATTTCATTGTTAGGACCATGATTACCAGAGTGCTTAGTGAATTGCAAGCTCTACGTGAAAAAAATTCACCAAAATCCTCGTGTTAAACCATCAAGTGTTGATAGTAAGATGTTGAGCACACACAACCAAGCCATCTTGGAAAGCATGGTTCTGTATGTCAAATCAAAAATTAGGCTTTACATTTACATCTTTAGCAATAAACCTAAAAAAAAAAAAAAAAAAGAAAGAAAAGATAAGCTAACACTCCACAGGTGATATCAGGGGAAATGCAACTTTTTTTTTTTTTTTTTTTTTTTTTTTTTCCCTCACAGAAATTTGGAGGAAGTAAGCGTGAAAGCTGCCACCACCAGTGGAAGCAAAAGGAATGCATCACTCATGTATGGTGCTTTTTATTTACAGAACGTACAGCATTTTATTTGAAATACACATTCTCCTATCATTTTATAGATGGGAAGAATGAGATGAGGAGTGTAGTGATTTGTCTGAAGCAACTCAGTAACTGATCCAGGAATCCATTTACTAAATAACTGCAGTGTGCCTTCTCTATACCATACTTACACTGGAGATTGAGAGAGAAATTTTGCTGGCTTACTCACTTCCTCCCCATCTACTTTTTCATCTTAATGTGCTTTTTTGAACATCCCTTGGGTATGAACAAATACTCACATAAAATCTGTTGTCTGACATGTCTAATGAAGGAAAATGAAGAAAAAACAGAAATCTTTCTTACTCTGCTTTAACCCTGGAAGCTCTAGTAGGGCTAATGTGGCTGTGTTACAAGTGAGCAACAACTTTTCTCTCTGTTTCTTCTGGTTTAGTCGTGTTCAGCCTACTGTTTTCTGAATTGCCATAATGTGCTGGTTTGGCACTAATTGGAATATTTTAATGAGAGAGATTATAAACTGTGAAAAGGAAACAATGGTGATGTCTACCTCACTTACAGGCTTGCTGAGATGTATAAAAACAAGAACACAAACACAGATAAGACAGTGTGTGTCTCAGTCAGAGTGTGTGTTTCTCTTTGGCTTATATCTGTGTAACCCAACTAATCTTTCTGCTTCTAATCCCCCTTCTCAATCCTCGCAGCTCACGTTGACTGTAAGGAAAACTCTGGGATACAGAAGAGGGGTGGAAAGAAGGTGGAAAGGTGGTTGGGAGCCCCTCCTGGGGACTCTGGTTTCTGGGAGGGCTGTTGTGTTTCTGTATTACTTTTAACTTGTACATTTCTGTATATAGCTGTATATATTTGTAGCATATTGTAAATACCAGTTTGTATATTGTGCTGAGATGTGAATATAAAGCTTCAATCCTTAACTTCCAGCCAACTGAGTCTAGTCTGGGTGATTTCATAAGTGGGGGATGGGTAACTTCCCAACTATCATATCTTAATTAGGCTTTGATAACCTATTTTAAAGAGAGAGGAAACCCACATTCAGCATAGTATTGGACATCCTTCACAGCCTTAATGTGTATTTTAAAGAATGCCTGTATGTATTATAAGGGCAACCTTATTTTTACTGTACTGCAGGAAGTCAGGGCATAAAAGGTGTGTTATTAGTACTCTGTATTTTCTACAAACATGCCAGAAGAAGTTATTGACTTGCTGTGATTTATTGTTTTTAATTGTGTTCTCATATTTGCACTCTGTCCTTTTCGCTGGAACCCTTTATTTCCAGATAGGAATCAAGATTTTAAACTCCGCCCCTGAAAAAAACCCAAACCAGACAAAACCCCCAAACAAACCAAATGAAAAACCAACCAACCAACCAACAAACAAAAACTCCAACCAAAACCAAGCAAAGGCATTCACATAATTTGTTAAGAATTATTCATGGAACCTAACTTAATTCCAAACAAAATTTGCACATTTTACATCTGTTTTGTGACTTGTTTATTAACTTGCCTGATGTCCACAGCTTTTCTTTTTAAAATATCTGTCCCAGACCTCTCCAAGGCAATCAAGGTCTGTTTAAAGACCCAGACATAAGTCTGCAGGCCTAGCTGAACTCCAATATCGTATTTTGTTATGATTGAAATTCCTTGTTCAGCCCAGAGTCAATGGCACAATACTGACTGAATATGCCAATGCATTTGGTCTTGAATGTTATAAAAATTGGGAAGCTATCTCTTGTGGGTTTTCTGGACCACTCCAAATCCTGTGTCCCTTCCCTACCACAGGCAAGAGACTCTTATCCTCCTTTTCTTTGAAAGAGTTATTTCTCAGGCTTGGAAACAAAGGCAGAGAGTGGTAAACGCTGAAATGTGTCCAAATGGTGGGCATGGAAGTTAACAGGAACAAGGAGAAGGAGGAAAAAGAAAATCTATGAAAGTGGAAAAAATGAAGTGAGTGTTTTATTTATATGCACTGAGCAGCCTATGCACAGCTTGGAAAGTCTACATTCTCTGCCTCTCTGTTTCAAGCTGGGTTTTTAGACTTACTATAAATGACTGAACAGACAGTTTTAATTATAGTAAAACATGACAACAGAAATGAATCCTCATGGTTAACAGGTCATAAGACTGCCTTGCAGTCCTCAGGGACTGAGACAGTGAGGACTCAAATGCTTGTAAATAGTGCAGGTGCTGAAAATCAGTATGAGGTTATATAATTTCTTGACTAGAGAAATGCCAACACATGTCTTGCAGTGCTGTGTGACAGCAGATTTCTAGTGGTAATTTATAGGAAGGGAAAAAGGTCTTTGATCTCACTACAGCTGGCAACATTTATATTTAATTTTCACTCATCACCATTGGAACATGTGTTAGTTTTTAGACAGAAGCTGCAAGACTAAGAAAAAGTGGCCAGCTGTGCTGATAGTTTTTAAGAAGAGATCTGCACATTTTATGTGAATATATTTTAGCCCATTGTGTATGGAGTATTACAGTTCTTAGTTTCAGTTTGTTAATTATTCTTATGCTAGTGAAGATCTAAACCCCACAACTCTGCATTTGCTGTTTAAACAAGTGACCAAAACTTGACTGGAAAGCAGACAGAATGACAAATGACTAATGATAAAAGGCATCAGTCAGAGGTATTTGGTATAAAAATAGTGGCATTTTTGTGACTGAGAAATAATCCATTGTCATATGTCCGTTAAGATACAAGATGGTTGTCAAAAATAAAACAAAAAGCAAAGAAAAACAAACAAACAAACAAGCCCCACCCCAGCGTAGTAGTAACATAGGTTAATGCAATTTCTCTGAACAGATTTTTGTACTGCATTTTGTCTTTTTTGTTCACTATGGATATCCACATTTAAAGCCAAATTTGTTTGAATTTTCCTGGTAAAGCATGCTGTATCAAAGTTTGTAAAGTGATCCTCAAGACTCGATTTACACATAAGAAATAGGAAATTTTATGAGGTATTTGAAAAGGTATGCCATGGTCTCAAGGCAAGATTTTCAGGAACATATTCCTGTTTTGCTTTTTGCTTACTTTTCCAGAACAATTTGTGTTTCTGTAGTGCTACAGGAATATTGCTGCTGTAATAGCTCACTCAAGCACAAAATCAGACACACAGCTACACCAAGTGAAACACAAAGAGTTAATATATGTTGACAGGGAATTATCTGTCCTCTTCATAGCTGGACGTTGCAGAAGATGGGTTTGATAGATGATGGTCTGCAACACTTGGCAGCTATTCATGTATGCACAATAAAAATCTGATAGGAGACTTCTGAGTGTGATTTCTCAAATGACTTTCCCACGTGGCTTTTAATGCTAAGTTCATAAACATCAAGGAAACAAAAATCTTAGTCAAACAACACCTTTCCAGAGAAGAAAGCATCGTGGATTTTATCCTATGCTGTCACTATTTTGAATTGAAAATTCTGCTGTTTCATAGTACAACTGGTAAGATAGATATTGATAGCTTTCTTGGTGACAGTTGTAGTGTGTATTCTCAAACAAATGTGTATTTTTATAGAGTGGTCAGAAGGCCCTGAATCATCCAGAAAGACTTGATGCCTATTCAGTTGTTTGTGGCTTACTTGGACTCCCTGGCATCCATTCCTATATCCCTGCAGGAGAAAAAAAGCTGCCAAGGCTGCTTTTCTAATCAGAAGCTCTTGTTCCTGACACTGTCTTAGCAGATAAGACTTTGAGCAGGGCTTTAGTGTCTCCTAAAGGCTGAAATTTTCCAAGGTGCATTTAGCAGTGTTTCTGTTACAGGCTCGCTGAGCAAACCAGGTGCATTAGGATAACCTTTGTGGCTGAAAATCATAGTATAATATAAAATCTCCTCTGGGGAATGCAGGTACTGACATACATCTGGATCACTGGCAAAGCACACAGAGATACGTTTGCAGTCCAGATCCAAATCTGGGACCGTTGTTTGTCTACCCCTGTGCAGGAGCACGACAAGCTACACAGGAGAAATGGGCTCAGTGCCTTTCTGAAAGAGAGGGAGGATAGACTCACAGAACATTCATGGTTAGAAGGGACCTCAAAGATTATCCACTTCCAATACCCTTGACATGGGCAGGGACATCTCACATGAGATCAGTCTGCTCAAAGCCCCATCCAGGCTGGCCTTAAAAACTTCCAGGGATGGGGCTTCCACCACCTCCTTGGACAACCTGTTCCAGTGTCTCACCACCCTCATGGTGAAAAACTTCTTCCTAACATCCAATCTGACTCTACCCATTTCTAGTTTTGCTCCATTCCCCCTAGTCCTGTCACTACCTGACATCCTTAAAAGTGCCTCACCATCATTCTTGCAGGCCCCCTTCAGATACTGGAAGGCCACAGTGAAGTCTCCTCAGAACTTTCTGTTCTCCAAACTGAACAGCCCCAGCTCTCTCAGTCTGTCTTGATAGGAGAAGAGGTCCAGCCCTCTGATCATCCTCGTGGCCCTTCTGTGGACACATTCTTTATCTTTCCTGTAATAGAGGCTCTAGAACTGAATGCAGTACTCCAGGTGGGATCTCACCAGAGTGGAGCAGAGTGGTAAAATCACCTCTTTTGACCTGATGGCCATGCTTCTCTTGATGCAGGGTCATAAGCTTGGAATACATCCTCCTAGTTGCTCTGAGGATCTTAAATTCTATTGCCTCTTGGTCACTACAGCCAAGGTTATCCCTGAGCCTCACATTAGTCACTGGGCCTTCCCTATTGAAGCATAGCACCTTTTCTTGTTGGTTCAAGCATAGCACCTTTTCTTGTTGGTTCCCCTACCATTTGGAGGAGAAAGTTGTCATCTGTGCATTCCAGGAACATCCTGGGTTGCTGGTGCCTTGCTGTGTTGTCTCTCCAACAGATGTTAGGGAGGCTGAAATCCCCCATGAGGACCAAGGCTTGTGAATGCAAAGCCACTCCTATCTGCCTATGTAGGGCCTCATCTGCTTGGTTATAGGTAGCCTGTAATGGATCCCTACTGTAACATCACTGTCTTGTCTTCCCTTTAATCTCAACTAGCTCTTCATTCTTCTTCAGGTGGAGCTCCACTAATTCCAGCAGGTCATTGATGTAGAGGGCAACACCTCCTCCCCTCCTACCCTGCCTGTCCTTGCCAAAGAACTTGTGCCCATCTATCCCTACATTCCAGTCATGGGAATCATCCCACCAAGTTTTGGTAACAGCTACTATGTCATGGCTTTCCAACAGCACAGTGGCCCTTAATTCATCCTGCTTGTTGCCGAAGCATGCAAAGCTGCATGCATTCATGCAGAGGCAGTTCAGCTGGGCTGACTGTGTCACCCTCTTGTGCCAATCCCACTTGGTTCCCTTGTAGTGTCTTGGAGCGTTTGCCGTGGCTTGCCTCAGGGCAAAAAATTCAGAGTCTTTACTAGCACTGTGCCCCTTTGCCTCTGGTGACCTGGCCCACTCTCACAGGCCAGCATGAGATTAATAAACCCTTCACCCTTCAAATCCAGTTTAAAGCCCTGCCCCAGGGCTCTGCCAGTCCCTGCCCCAGAATCCTTTTCCCTCTCTGGACCATTTGTTGCTTGCAGCTTTGGTGCCTTGTAAACCAAACCATGATTGTAAAATTCAAACCTCTGTTGATGACACCCGTCTCGGAGCCATGACTTGACCTGTTGGCTCTTCCTATGTATTCCCTTGTCCATCGATGAGTCAGATATTGTGGTGGTTTGGCTGTTACCCGCCCCCCCACACTTTAGAAAGAACCCCAGCTAACTGAGCTGGACTCTGAGAATATAAATGAAGCAATTTATTTACAGCTAGCACAATATACAAGCAGATATTTACAATATATACAGTTATATACAGAAATATACAAGGTAAAAAGTAATACAAAAACACAACTCCTCTCCCAGAAACCTGAGTCCCCAGGAGGGGCTCTCAACCACCCCTGCACCTTCCCCCTGCCCCTCTCAACCTTACCCCAGTCCTGAGAAAGAATAGAGGTTCAGGCATGTAATCAATCTGCCAGGCCTCCCCATATCTATACTTTGACCACCGTCCCCCGTACCACAAAGGCTTCATGCGCTTAGCTTGCTTTATGGTGACACAGATGTCACATTCATGGATAACCTGAGTTATGGCCTCCATGGATATGTCCACGGATCTGTCTCGGGCCCATTGGTATGTGGCATCTCTTCCTTGGTGACCAGAAGAGTCATGTGCCCACCGAGCTAAGAACAGTTCACCTTTGTGCTTCCAGTCCAGGTCAATCTGGCAGATGTGGGCAGCCTGGTCAGCTTGGTGGTTATGCTGCTGTTCTTCAGTGGCTCTGCTCTTTGGGATGTGAGCACTGATGTGTCGGATTTTAACTGGCAGTTTGTCCAGGCGTGCAGAAATGTCTTGCCAGAGATCAGCAGCCCAAATAGGCTTCCCTTTTCTCTGCCAATCATTTCTCTTCCACTCCTTCAGCCACCCCCATAAGGCATTTGCTACCATCCATGAGTCGGTGTAGATGTATAGCATTGGCCACTGCTCTCGTTCTGCAATGTCCAGGGCCAGCTGGATGGCTTTCACCTCAGCATACTGGCTGGATTCGCCTTCTCCATCTCTTGCCTCTGCAACCCTGCGTGTAGGGTTCCAGACGGCAGCCTTCCATCTTCGCTTGCTGCCTACCAGGCGGCAGGATCCATCTGTGAAGAGAGCATATGCCTTTTCCTCCTCAGGAAGGTCACTGTATGGGGGGGCTTCCTCGGCACGGGTCACTGCCTTCTCTTCTGCTGGCTTTCCGAAGTCAGTGCCCTCTGGCCAGTTGGTGATGACCTCCACAATGCCTGGACGCTCGAGAGTCCCCATCCTAGCCCTCTGAGTTATCAGAGCCATCCACTTACTCCAAGTGGCATCTGTGGCATGGTGCGGAGTCGAACCCTTCCCTTTAAACATCCAAGTCAGGACTGGAAGCCTTGGAGCTAAAAGGAGTGGTGACTCCGTCCCAATCACCTCAGAGGCAGCTCTGACTCCCTCATAGGCAGCTAGGATTTCTTTCTCTGTGGGGGTATACTTGGCCTCTGAGCCTTTGTACGCCTTGCTCCAGAACCCGAGTGGGCGGCCTCGTGTTTCATCAGGAGCTTTCTGCCATAGGCTCCAGCTAGGACCATTCTCACCGGCTGCTGTATAGAGAATGTTCTTAATCTCTGGGCCGGTTCGAACTGGTCCCAAGGCCATGGCATGGACCACCTCTCGTTTGATCTGGTCAAATGCCACCTGCTGCTCAGGTCCCCACCCAAAGTTATTCCTCTTTCTTGTAACGTCAAAGAGGGGTTTCACAATTTGACTGTACCCGGGAATGTGCATCTTCCAAAAGCCCACAAACCCCAGGAAGGATTGTGTCTCCTTCCGGTTAGTGGGTTCCACCATAGTGGCCACTTTATTCACCACATCCATAGGGATGTGGCGTCGGCCATCCTGCCATCGAACTCCCAGGAACTGGATCTCTCTGGCAGGCCCTTTCACTTTGCTTCTCTTAATGGCAAAACCAGCATCCAACAGGATATTAATGATCTTCTCACCCTTCTGGAAGACCTCCTCTGCTGTCTCACCCCATACAATGATGTCATCGATGTACTGCAGATGTTCCGGAGCTCCACCCTTCTCCAGTGCAGTCTGGATGATGCCATGGCAGATTGTAGGGCTGTGCTTCCACCCTTGAGGCAGTCTGTTCCAGTGGTACTGGACTCCTCTCCAGGTGAAGGCAAACTGCGGCCTACATTCTTCTGCAATGGGGATGGAGAAGAAAGCATTAGCAATGTCAATTGTGGCATACCATTTGGCCTCCTTCGTTTCCAGTTCATACTGCAGCTCCAACATATCAGGCACGGCTGCGCTGATTGGAGGAGTCACTTCGTTCAGGCCTCGGAAATCCACCGTGAGTCTCCACTCCCCCGTCTCCTTCCGCACTGGCCATATCGAGCTGTTGAAGGGCGAGTGGCTCTTGCTGATGACAAGCTGCTGCTCCAGGCGGCGAATCAGCTGCTGTATGGGTAGCAGGGAGTCTCTGTTGGTGCGATATTGCCTGCGATGAACTACACGAGAAGCAATAGGTAACTTGACATCTTCCACCGTGTGGGTACCAACCACGGAAGGGTCATCTGACAAGCCAGGCATGATAGACAGCTGCTCTTTGTCTGCAGTCTCTACAGCTGCTATGCCAAAAGCCCACTTGTTCCCCTTCGGATCTTTAAAGTACCCTTCCCGGAGAAAGTCGATCCCCAGGATGCAAGGTGCATCAGGGCCAGTTACTATGGAGTGCTTCTCCCACACATTCCTGGTGAGGCTTATCTCAGCCTGCAGCACAGTCAACTCCTGAGACCCCCCTGTGACTCCTGCAATTGTAACAGTTTCTGTCCCCCTGTGGCTGGAGGGGATCAGAGTGCATTGGGCACCGGTGTCTACCAACGCTCTGTACTTCTCGGCTTCAGAAGTGCCAGGCCATTTCACAAACACGTCCCAATATACTCTGTTATCCCTGGCCTCCGCCTGGCTGGAGACAGGGCACCTCTAATTCTGAGCAGTGTGACTGCATGAGGCACATGGACCTGAGTTACTGGCTTCACCACCCCTTGAGCGAGAGGGCTGCCTGCGGGACACTGGGGCAACCCCTCTTCTGGAGGAGTTATTCCCTGTGTTTGTCCCCTGCAGTTCCCTTACCCTGGCCCATAGAGCTGAGGTGGGCTGGCCATGCCATCTATCCATGTTTTCCCCATGGTCACACAGTGTTCTCCAGAGTGACCCCCTGTGTGTACCCTGTCTGCTCTGGGCTGGTCTCCTGCGGGGAGGAGGAGGAGGAGCACGGCGTGTGTTCCTTACAGCTGAGACTTGCACCCATTCTGAAGGTGAAGAGCAGTCCTCCTCTGCCTTCTGCATTTCAGAGAAAGAGGCTTTTAGCTCGTTCATTTCTTGGGTGAGGGTCTCTACAGTGGCAATTAAGGTTTTCCTCGACAAACTGTCTTCAAACTGTCTTAGGTCATTCACAAACTCCCTGATTGTGGGAAGGTTGTTGGGGTCTCTGCCCAGCAGCAGTGCTCCCAATGTGGGGGCGTATGTGGAAGGGGCACTCTGAGTCAGTTTCTTTAAGAGGGCTGGCTTCATGCGGACATCATCAGGGTCCGAGGGCCTCTGGTCGGCTCCATAAATTATCTCTTGAACCGCCATTTGCCTCAGGTATGAGATCCCCTGTTCCATATCTGTCCATCTAAGGGGATGGAAAATCATGTCATCCTTAGTCGGGTACCTGTACCTCACAGCTATCAGAAGCCTGGCCCAAAGTGAGTGGGTACCATCGAGCCTTCCCAGCTCCTTATCCACACCTCCATCCCTCGACAAAGATCCCAGCTGCTTTGCCTCCCTCTGATCTAGGTCCACGGTTTCTGCTCCTGCATCCCAGCATTTCAAAAGCCAGGCTAAAAGGGACTGTCCGTTTGCCCTTGCATACTCCTGCCTTATGTGCCTGATTTCCTTTCTGGGCGTGGAGCTGATAAGGATCACTCCATTATCAGGTCCATTTCCAGCTGGTTGCTGTTGCTGGGGGGTGCTGGTTCCCAAAGAGGTTCCTTGCCCTGAATCGGTATCTGCGGGAGGATTTGCATTTGATCTTGCTGGCCACGTCGTAATTGGCGCCAGGTGAAGGGGGCTGGGCTGAGGGGGCAGGGTCCGGGGGGCTGCCCTGGGCGGGACCGGAGGCGGAGTTCGGGGCGGAGCCGTGCTAGGGGCGGTGCCTGTGCTGGGGGCGGCCGGAACGGCCTGCCCTGTCGCCCAACCCCCGCAGCTGCAGCTCGGGCAGTGAGGACCACCCCTCCCCCTAAGCACCCTAATGGCGGCACCCACCCGAGGTCCCCACGTGTTCCAGCTCGGAGCTACGTTGTAAATTCCCAAACCCACATTTACACACAGTGAAATAACAGCTATCCAGTACCATTTCTCGCCCAAAATATCTGGAGCTTCTGTGCTCCAATGCATATACTCAGATTGATTCCATGTTCCAGAAACATTTCTAAACACAGTGATATTACTAACAGAATTCAGGAAATAGGCATAGACTCGGGCAGGCAAATGCTTAGAATATTCCCAGAGCATATCAATGACAATCCAGAAGACATGGTAACTTATAAACTTTAACAGCCAGCCCCACAACAGCCATGCAAAAGCGTTAATGATTAAGACTTTCAGAATATCCATTTTTTAACTTCCAAATCTTCTCTGAAAGAATTCTTTCTACCTAGCCCCACGTTGAGACGCCAAATAAATTGTCTTGGGTTCAAATGCAAGTTCCCAGAGACTCTTATAAATTTGGTAGACCCAATGACAATTTATAGAATTTATAGAGTTTATAGAGTGCCCTCCCCTCCTCCCCCTCCTTTCCCCAAAAGACAGGGAGAGAGATAAAAGGTAGGGACACCCCAATAAATCAATCTCACTCGATTTGGAAGTTAAAAAGGAAAAGTTTAACAATAACTTAGAAAAAGGGATTGGAGGTAGGGGAGTTTACAAAGGATAAGGAAGGGAAAACAGCAAAATACAAAACAGGGATGGATACAACCCGAGTAGTGTGATGGTGTCTCTGCCTCGTGGCTGGTATGCAGTATCAGTGTGTGTGTGTGTGATCATGAACGCAGGTAAAGGAGAAACGAGCAAGAGAGAGTGAGGAGCAGGAAGTGCTCCTCTTTTATACCGCAGGAAGTGGGGGGAGTGGGCTAACCATCACCTGGAGTGTGGCCCACCCCTGAGGAGGGGCCAAGACCCCTAGGGTCAGGTTCAGGGTCACTCCCCCAGGAGTGTTAACCCTATACAAGGCAAGAGGTTAAGAAGCAAGGTTAGTGGCAGTGAGGTTAGGGAGCTGCAGCTGAGTCTAGAAGCCGGCCAGAAAGTGAAAAAAAAAAAAAAAAAATGGAGAAAGTGTTATCTAATGTTTACTTTCTTGTTCCCATACCTCTCAGCAAGACTGTGAGGGAAGGGGACATAACCATTGTTTTCCTTTCACAGCCAATTATCTACTTTCTCTCACCAAAACATTCTAGCCTGCTTCAAACTAGCACAGTTATTTACAGCTGAGGTGAAAAGTCATTAATTTTTACTTTTGTAGTGGACTTTGCCGTTATTTTTTCACAGTTGATTAAAAAATACTGAAAGAAATTGAAAACTCCTCTGTATTTCTATGCTACCAATGCTTCCAGTAAGCTAATGAAAAGTAAAAAACTATTCTTTGAAAGGAGACAGGTCACTTGGGTAATTAAATTGTTGCTAAGTGCCAGTTGTAATGAATAGATTTAATCAGAAAAGCAGAGGTACAAATATTTTTTGCCTTTGATACATCAGAATCTTATGCACTCTTGTCCCTTCTCTTGCTTAATGAAAAATAATGATAATTTACATGATAATGTATTTAATCTAATTTGGTTGTGACTAAGGCAAGTAGCATTTTCTCTCTCTGGTATCTCTGATGAGAGAGCTATCAGAATTAAGCTAGAGTCCATTGAACCACTGTTTCCACACTATTGTTATGTTTGCTTTCTCAATTTCTTTTATTTGTACACAGATAAGAAAAAATAAGCACAGAATGTATCTCCTTAAATGCTTAAACCTTACTAGAGAAAAAAAAAAAGAAAATTAAAAAAAAAAGAGTTTTAAAACCTATTAACATAACTCTCTGCTATTAACTATATGTCAGTGTTTGCTATCTTACCTGGGGTTGTATGGGTGTTTTCCTTTCTAGCCTGGAGCAGTGCCAGTCACTTAGACTGGTGATACTACTTTGTGTTTGCATGGTACGGAGAGGAGTTGTAAAGACAGATATTGTTGGCAAAGTTAATGGGGTGCTGTATACATTACTTCCAAAAAGCTGGCTGAAGACACAATTTATCCCATATTTACTAAGAGCTTCTTTGTCTCAGATTAGGCTGAGCAGGAAAATAAGTCGGCTTCTGAACTCTTCATGACTTCTTTGTCTTGAAAGAATTGGAGTGTTTTAATCAGGTTGCCATAATGGAGGAAAACAGAAAAAAATCTTAGGTCTTATGGGGAACTAGACAATCTTTGAAGAAAATGTTAAGATATTTTCAGCCTCCTTCCATTACATCAGCTCCAACAACACCAGGTAGCATGTTTTCAAGCAAGATTTCTGTATCTCATGTTAGGTGTAAAATTACTGTTGTGATGCACAAAGCTGTACCCTGTTGCTGTGGCTGGTAGCTGAGTTAGTGGTGATCTGTACGAGAGCAGTTATGCGGCTAAATTCCTACCACAGAAACTGTTGCTTGTGTAGCAGATCCCACCTGGGTGTGAATTTATGTTGTTTTTCATACACAAGCCTCCCTGTCTGTATGTGGTCTGGCAAATATTGAACTCTTCTGTGTGTAGATATGTAATGCGAGATACAGAACCATTTAAGGATATCTTGAACTTTCTGTGTCTGGATAGACAAAGTTCTCTTATCCTTTGATTCCCTTCTGTGAGAAAAACTCAAATAAACAGTAAACAAAACAAAACCAACAAATAATACTTGGTCTTGGGAGTAAAGAAATCAGTCACTTATTTGCTGAGAATTAATGAAACAACCAAGGCCCAAGGATGTTGTTTGTGTTCATAACCAGATTCCTAAGATCGATAAAAAGATCATTTTGTGCTAGTTTTAAAGACACAAGGCTTTATTAATAAATTACAATAAACCAATATTGAACACAGATTTTAGCATTTGGCTTGATGGGCTAGTTCTGTTGTGATATGCCTATCACAGCACAGTTCCAGGCTTTCCTAGAGAAAAAATAACCAACATAGAAGAAGTGGAAGTGAAATTGAATTGAGTGGCTTTTATTTGCAAATGAAACTCTTTAGAAAGTGAATAATTTGACCAGTTAGTCACTTACCAGAAAAGGCACTGAGTGTGCCAACTGAAAAGAAAAACATCTTATTTTAAGGTGTTACTACTTCTCGTGTGAATTTTCCAGCTCTGCTGAATTTTTTTGAAAAATATAACTGAGAAGATACCCAAAGATAAAAACGTTCAAGAAAACCAGTAATGCTCCTTATATTTGAAAGGAAGATTTGATACATTAACATTTCTGTGCTTTGCATTACCTGCTTAAATTACCTGATGTTCTCTATGCAATTTGTGTGTTTTGAAATTCTGACAAGCATTTAGTACCACATGCTTATCACTTCTAAGAAACAGAACATACTGAAAGCTTGAATTTATTTTGAAAAATGTTATTTACCCATGGCAATAATAACTACAAAGGCAAAAAAAACACACCTGAAAGGAAATTAAATGGGAAAAAAAAAAACCATGTTTTAAGAGAAATGGTTTTATTGAAAATTCCGACAGCTCCCCCCACACTACCCCAATAACTTTACAGATAACATCATGAAAGCAGTTTTATCTTTTCAGCAGCTGAAACAGTTAAACACCTAACAATACATTAGAAAATCAGCTAAGTATATGAAGTATTTTTCTTTCAGTGGAAGAAAGTGCTAAATACTAAACGATGACAGCTGTTGGGTGCAAGGTGGCCATTTCAAGATGCAGAGAAGTGGGTTTTCTTCCAGTTTCCAGCAAGCTTGCCATCCTTGTAGTGATCTAGCCCTTCCATTCGTGCAGCTAAAGGGGAGGTGGAGATGAAAGTTCCCTACAATTCTCTGACCACAGTAAGTCAAATCTGGAGCTGCCAGCTACCCGAAGCTCCAATGCGATCTGTTTTGTCAGCCAGGTTACCACTGTTTTGTTTCTCTGCCTCCCCTTAAAGAAGCTGCCAACGGAATGAGAACAGTGCTGGTTGATGCACTAAAGCGGCAGGCTTTATGCTGAAAGCTTCATTCTTCTGAGCTAAGTGCAGCCTGCATCCGATCAGGTGGATATTTTATTGTTGGGTTTTTATTTTTGTGTGTGGGTTTGGTTTTTTTGAGACCTGAAAAACCACAGAACTTCCATTTGAATATCTTTAAGAAGAAAGAAGACTTCTTTTCTTGGGTTGTTTCAAGTTCTTTATTGCTCTAAACTACTTCCTTTGAGTCTTCCCAGAAGCTACTTCAGCTGTGATGGAGGATCCTTAAAGACAATCCTCGCAGTTTCTAAAGAGAAGCAAGCAGCAGCAGCAGCACTCAGAACGTTTAAGAAATGACTGATGAGATTTTGTGGTGCTTAGGAGAAAAGTATCCGAGTATTCATGTGTAAATTTCAGATATTCACCAGAATGCTGCTTTTAAAGTACTGCCATATTTTCCTTTGCAAGTGCATATGGAGTAAGTAGCTGGAGGTAATGCTCCCGCTAGAAACTCAGAAATTTGTTTTAAAATGAAACGAAAATGTCAGAGTACTAAAGCTCTCAGGCTTTTTCTTCCTTTACAAGTAAAGTCCTCAATGGAACACGGATAGAAAAATTCATTTTAATGAGATTAACAAAATCCAATTAACCTGATAAAACCATTTAGCAAATTTGGTAATCAGAATGTTGTCCTTTTTTTTTTTGTTTGCTTAATCCTAGTATTAATAGGGTAACAGGGCAAATGTTTAACAAAGAAAAAAACTTTTTTTTCCCTGTCACATACAAACACAGATAAGTTAATGCATTTAGAAGACCTGTTCAAATTAAACAGCTTCTGAAAGAACTTCACCGTAATTACTCGTGAATCACATTTCATCACCCCACTTGAATATAGAAAGCTAGTGGTTTTGTATTTTAGTGTACTGTGTGTATACATACACTGTGTACATAGCTAAATAGAACTCTGTATTCATATCTCTGCTTGTGTACAGATATCTGTTATCTGATAGATCACACAAATTAGAATTACTTGTCACTAAAAGCAGGGATATTGAAGTGTTCTTCTCTGTTTACTTTGCCACAAAAAGAAAGTTTCACACTTTGGGCAAACCTGCAAACTTCATATATTTTTAATCAAACATTTCAAACTTCTCCTTGAATTTTATGTGATAAAACCCCAGAAACACATCTTCCCTATCCTCTCCCTTGTCTCAGTCTCTACTTGCTTCTGAAGATGACACCAAAATTAGAAACCACTGTCTAAAATTTGGATATAAAGGAGTTCTTGTAGAGCAGTAGACACTACACTTGATTTTCATGAGTTTCTCTACTAGTGTGATGGGCCAAATGTCACTGATCCTAATGTAGAAAACATTTTTCAGCTGCTGGAACCTAAAGTAAGTAGTGGCAGGCTAGAGCCCAAAGCTGGCCAGCAGAGCCCATTCTCACACCCTCAAGAAGTTTCCTGGTGGAGCACTTCCTCTGTGAAGACAGGCTATGAGAACTGTGGCTTTTTGGCATGGAGAAAGGAAGGCTCTGAGGAATCACAGAATCAACCATAGAGACCTCCAAAATCATCCGATCCAACCTATCTCCCAGACCTATCCAATCAACTAGATAACGGCACTAAGTGCCTCGTCCAGTCTTTTCTTGAACACCTCCAGGGACAGTGACTCCACCACCTCCCTGGGCAGCCCATTCCAATGGGAAATCACTCCCTCTGGCAAGAACTTCCTACTAATATCAAGCGCATACCTCCCCTGGCACAACTTGCTTGAGACGGTCCCTCTTTGTTCTGTTGCTGGTTGCCTGGGAGAAGAGACCAACCAGCCTTCCAGTACCTGAAGGGAGCCTACAAGAAACACAGGAAGGGACTTTTCACAACGGCTTGTTGCCATAGGAGGAGGGAGAATGTATTGATGTTTGAGGAGGGTAGATTTAGACTGGATATTAAAAAGAAATTCTTTACAGTAAGGGTGGTGAGACACTGGAACAAGTTGCTCAGGAAGGCTGTGGATATCCCCTCACTGGAGGTGTAAAAGGCAGTTGGATGAGCCCTTGAGCAAATTGTCTAAGGGAGTGTGTACCCCTGCTGTCAGGAGGGGTGGAACTAGGTGATCTTTAAGGTCCCTTCCAATGCAAATCATCCTATGATTTTATGATCCACACCTGACAACACCAAACCTCATGTGTTCCACTCCAATTTACCTCAAGCCATACCTAGCTTTTTTATGTAGGAGAGGTAAGCCGCCGCTTTTACCATGTTGATGATCAGGATCATGAAGATCTGATTATGGTCAGGGAGTAAGCATCTCCTTATGCTTTATCTTATTTAACACTTTGATGCCGCTGAAAGGAAGCCCACAGATTGTCAATGTTTTAGGCAGGTAAATTGATTCAGCAGCGTTCAGAGGTGTGAATAATAAGAATGGAAAGCTGAGTGCTGATTTAGCGACTGCAGACATAGTGTCTCTTACCACAGCCACACTCAGACCGTAAGAAAAACATTGAAGAACACCACAGACACACTGACACAGCAGGTAGCCATCTTTGATCTACTCTCCATGCCTCACCATCCCACAGAATCTGTCATGTTGTAACTTCAATAATAATAAAAAGCTCATGAAGTGGCCTTTAAGTTTGTCTTGAACATAAGCTGGTTACTATTTCTGGGAAAAAAAAAGAAAATAACACTGCACATTTTGCTCACCTGATACATTTATCAGGCTCACTGTCTCTACCAGTAAAATACTTCAGACACCCACAGAAAGCCCCAGGACACATGTTGTTCTATTTTGGCAGCAGTTCTTGTTCAACTCATGGAGTACAGTCAGAAATAATATTTTATTGTAGGAAATTTGCTGAGCAGATAAGGCAAATAGTTGGGACACCAGTTTAAGGCTGATGTTTTCTTTGTATTTGCTTTGTTTGCCTGTTGCAAAGACTCCACACAGTTATCCCTGCTTGTTAGCAGATTCAAAACGTCAAAGACTAAATTAAGCATCATCCTCATAAGTTTGAATTACTCTTTGAGTAACAGATACAATTGCCTTCAGGTTTTTGTTTTCATTCCTCTATTTAATCAGAAATTAGAATTTGTAAAGTCTCTCCATCAAGGACCTGAATTTTATACGTTCTTTAAAAACATAACAAGAGTTACTTTCTTTGATCCAGTTTCTGACTACCAAGTATGGAAAACACATGCTAACCCTGGTGTCTGAATGGGTGACTACAACTTTCAGTTAGATTATTTCTGGACTAGAGGGATCTAAATTCTTAGTAAATGGGAAATTCTTAATAAAAGTGGGAAGGTGGTACCAAAGAGATTTTACTAGTGGTTCTTTTCAGAGGCGTTTTGAAAGATGCCTCCAGATAAGTGAGGCAAGTGTCATATATACGTACAGTGAGCAGACATGTCATGTTTAGCTGAAGCTGAAGCTGGTAACACACCTCTTATATCAGTAAAAATTATCATACTTATTATGGGAACTGAGGCAAATGTTAGGAAACATAAAAGGAAATAACTCTCTGTGAATTATCATGATATTGTCATGGCAAATAAAGTTCACCAACATTGCTTATAGTGTTAAGAGCAGGCTAAGGGAGACATCTATCTCCATTACTGCTCTTTTCTCTTTTTGTCAGGAAATTCAGAATTAAAATGTCAGAATTTTCAACCCAAATGAGGTAAATAAGAGATTTTTATAGCTGGAAATAACTCGTTCTGCTGATTTGTGTGCCAGGGCACTGACCATGGGGTCTGAAGCTAGCCTGCTAACCCATGTGTATGAAACATGCAATTCTTTACACACCAGGTTCTTGATTTTGAAACTGCCCTCTCTTCTCAAAATTTGGACCACAAGAGATTATTTTTTAATTAATAAAAAACCTGTTATTAATCAGTTCTGCCTTTCTGCATCAACTAACAAAAGCAATGAAGCTATGATGTGGCACTTCCTTTTTCTCCATAGTGCCACCATATTTTAAGTACTTCCATGGATATTTTAACAAGCATTTGCAATGTTTTCAAGAAAGAGAAATGCATTTGTGTTCATGAAAATGCTTGCTAACTGTGCTGCAAATGCTTGCCTACATACTTAGGCTTCAGAGGTACAAAGACTCCCTGTTCTCTGCTAAAACTCCACACTGTGGTGCAAAGATCATTCTCATGGCATCTGCATGATTGCTTTACTATGCAGAAGTTTAGTTTGTCTGTAACTAATGTAGCTATCAGTATGTACCAATGTCTTTTGCACGTTTGGATGTGTCTTTAAAAAATGGTAACAAGATAAATCCTCTGTAAAATAAATAATTACGTGACTCTAGTGACTCCTCTTCTAGAAACACCTTCACAGTGGACATGTGTTGTGGAATGTAGTTTAGGGGAATTTATGAAGAAGAACATGCGAGGCCGACTTGTAAAAAAGATTGAATGATTAATTACTAACATAGGAGAAATCCCATCCCCAAACTTATCTATAACTATCCCACATAGATTCTTGGTTCGAGGCTGCAGATTAAAATAGAAAATTGCTAAAATGAACAGAGTTTGTGATTTTGAGAGAGTTCATTTGAGGCTTGAGAAATTACTTGGTGTCTAAGTAAAGAGTTTGTTGGTTAGTCACTGTCCAAAGCAGTTCAGCAGGGTTTTGAAGTATTACGAAGTTTAGGGTGTTGTCCGAGCCTTCTGCAGGACCAGGCCGAGGTGGGCCCTGGCTTCCGAGGGTCGGGCACTGCCGGGTTCGTGCCGAGCAGGTCGTAATTCTTAATGCTGCGGTGCTGCCGATCGATGCATGTGCAGGCAGGGTGCCAGTCAGCAGGGTTGAGAGCAAGAGGGTGTCGAGGTGCAGAAGAGGAAGAGGGTCTCGGCTAAGGCAAATGCAGCATTTTTATAGTGTTCTGAATAGATGTGTTTAACCAGTTCAGGCGATTTTGCGTTATTTTTACAGATTGGTACAAAATTATAATCATTTCACACAATTGGACAATTGTGTGAAATGAACAACCTGTAAGACCACCCAGGGGTCAGCCTCTAACAGGTGTCCAGCGGGCTATGGGAATCAAGGTCCCTGTCTCAAAACAGAGCTAATGTTTACCTTCTACCCCTCCTGGGGAGGAATATTCTCAGGGGCCCTGTAGCTGCTGGAACAGTAACTGGAAATATTGTTTTGATTTTTGTGATTGCTGGCTTCATGTGAGCCATGACTCTGTGCAGAAGTGAGACCTGCTAAAAGGGCTTTGCTACCTTCCATGACAACATGGAAATCAGTTATATGCTGCTCTGATGTACAACTTGCTGTGTATTAACCTAATCACAGAATGTGTCTGATTGGAAGAGACCTCAAAAATAATCCAGTCCAAACTTTGACCCAATATTGAAGGATCAACACTAAACCAAATGCCAGGTTCACACTCTGCTGGAGCACTTCCAGGGATTGTAACTCTACCACTGCCCTGGGCAGATCACTCCAATGCTTGATAACCCTTTCCTAATATCCAGCCTCAACTCCTCTTGGTGCAGCTTGTAGCCCATTTCCTTTAGTGCTGTCACTTGTCATCAAGGAGAAGAGGCTTTCTTGCTTCATCCTCCCTTCAAGTAGTTCTAGAGACCAATGAAGTCTGCCCTCAGCCTCCTCTTCTCCAGACTGAACAACCCCAGCTCCCTCAGATACTCCTCACAAGATGTCTTCCAGGCCCTTTATGATCCTCATTTCCCTTCTCTGGACATGCTCTAGCACCTCAGTGTCCTTTCTGTTGTGGGGATCCCAGAACTGAACACAGTACTTGAGGTGTGGCCTCACCAGTGCTGAGTACAGGAGTAATGAAACGTAGACACCAGAAGGGTTTCTTCTTTTACTCTCATATGTGAGGTAAATGTTTTCTATTCCTATTTCTTTAAAGGTATTTAAAGATGTACACCCATTTTCCAGGTTTGAGGACTTTACTTATAGTTTTCTGCTTCATATCCATTAAATACATAAATTTTAAAAGTCCAGTGGCATTTCTAGGAACAGAGTTAGCATATGATGCTACTTAGAAAAATTGACATTTCTTACAACATAAGTAGTAAAGTTGTAACTTCAGAAAGAGGGGCTGATTGTTTCGTATCTTATGTTAGACTTTTCTCTTACCACAGAATTCAAACTGTGTTATTACATTGGTTTGGGAAGAAAAATAAACCCCATGGGAATGGTTGAAATGTTAATTTTGTTATTACATGAAGAATAAGAAGGGATCAAGGTGTGTACTGTGGATCCTGAACAGGCAACAGACTGTATAACCTGATCTTTCCTGGTCTGAAACTCTGTGTGGATGTCTTGCATCCTTCATCATGTGAAAGATCCTGTTGCACTGAAGAAGCTGAAGAAGCATTGCAGAAGATCCTGAACCTATTAACGTGAGGGTAATGTCACCCACAAGAGTAACCCTATTCGTGCATGATGATATCTGAAAGCCAAGACCATAAGAGGGTTATTTTAATAGAGAAGGGGGAGGGAACAGTCTAATTCTATTCTATTTAACAGAAGATGAGGAAGAAGTCTAGTATTTTCATTGTGTGATAGAACCACTGTCCATAAAGAAAAAACGGTCATATCTTACTAGTGTCAACCTGGAGCACTTGTAAAGGTGATGGCATACTTAAAATTGCCCTGGAATGCAAAGAAAAAGATGCATGAATAACGAATTGACAAAAAAGCTATTAAGATATAATGTGAAATTAGTAAAATGTAACTATAATTCTGGAACTTATAAAGGGAAGGGAAGTCAGTCACCATTTAGGTTCAACACAAGTATTATTAGAGAAGTGCAGTCCTTACACCTGTTGTAAGTAACTACTAGATATAGAAGTGTGAAAGGTATAAAATACAAGAATGTACATTGACTTTTTTTTCTGTAAGTGCTAGCAAACATTTTAAAGACTGCACTCCTATTATGAAAAAAATAAAACAGACTGTAACCTAAAATGCTTCATATTTTTTCTCTTTCCCCTGCCTGTGTTTCACTCATTTCTTGAGTTTAAAATCTCTCTGCTATAACTTTGCACTGCAAGCTACAGACAATAGAATTAGTTTGATGGGGAGGTTTTGGTGAAATACAGAAATGAAAGTAAAGTCAATCCTCTGCTTATCATCCAAGAAAAAATTTGGTGCACTTCTCTGAGCTTTACTCCCTGAAGCAGGTCATTTATAGACAATCAACACATTTCTACTCTCACCTCCCATTTCTCTACTTGACTTCTCTTCATTAACCCAGCAATTTCCAGTGTCATTGAGTGGTGGATTTATCACAGGACCTTCTCTGGAGGCAGCTCTCTGGAGGAAACAGAGCTAAAGGCCTTCCTACATGAAGCCTTTTTTTTTTAAACATAAAATGATTTAACATTATTTTCTCTTGTCTTAAAATGTGATGTTACTGGAACTCAGATCTGGGTGATGACATAAATACAGAGCTCTATGGTCAACATACTGTACTCCTTAAAATAAATATTAATAAATGAAATGAAATAATGAGATGAAAAAATGAACTGATCTGAAAGGTGATATTTTAAACTTGATTTATTTTAATAATTTCTATTTTCAATGTGGGTTTTTTGGGTTTATATGTATATATAAATTACATCTATATTTATATGAAACACTATTTTCAAGACTGGTTTATTTTAGCTTGACAATATTAAAGTCTCAATATTACTGTTTTGGAAGGTGAGAAGAGGAACTTTGTACCTACTTTGTTGTGACCTAATCTAAAGCAAAAAGCCATTATTTGCAAGACTTTTCCTTGCTTTATCTGAAAGAACGTCACTAAACTGATGCAAGCTTCTGTGGAAACAGTTGTAATGAAAACTATTACCCTCCTGGCCATTTGCATGCCTCAAAGAGCTTGTCCATTATGTATAATTTGCAGTAATGTGAAATTTCTGTCCTTTTGAATAACTGGTTGACCTCAGTACAAAACTTTCTTCAAATAGCTGAATTAAACCTAAGCCTTTCAGCTTCACTTGGTTTGCATTCTGTTTCTTGTTATTTGATTTGTTTTCTGGCTTCAGTTGGTTTGCATTCTGTTTCTTGTTATTTGATTTGTATTCTGGCTTCACTTTCCTGAAGACTGCTCTGCACTCACAAATACAGTAGTCATTGAATTTCTGCTATATTAAGACCAGGACTTTTCACTGGACTGTGTAGTACCAGAAGTTTAGATTAATAGTAGAATGAAGGCACATTCGCTTTATGCACAGCAGATACTTTTCAGGGGTTTTGTTTGTTTGTTTCCTGGACTCTTGAATTTTAATCAGAGATGGACTCAGTGTAACTTCCATGTCATTTGTTTGGTTTTCCCTTTTGTATCCAATAGGTAAAGAAGTATCGTGAGTAAGAGGCATAATGAGCCAGGAGTAGTTTTGCTCCATTGGACTAATCTCCCAGGGCAATTAATTGTCCTCTAATGATTTACTCTTCAAAACTGATGCTATCCCTTCCCACCATACATTTCAGATACACACGTAGAAAGGACTTTAAAACAATTGCCATCCACAGCATTCTGGGACAATTTAAGAGGAATAAGACTTGCAAATCAAAGTGGCAGTCATTTCTATCAACTTTGATTTAGGTTAACGACTCCAAATAATAATTAGTAGCTGATATTTGAACACCTTGACATTGAAAGCTTCCTGGTGATTACAGCACATCTAGGTCGTTTAGATGAACAATTCCACTCATTACAAGGCAAATGAGGAGGATTTGTCTGAAATCTAGGGCCTTGAGCATGGCTTAAACTTTTGCATGCCTTGAATAATCCTGCTGGAACTGACTCATACACTATCAGATTTGTCTCGTGTGAATTACTGTTTCACCATTTCACCTCTCAAGAGAAAAGTTCTGGCAGCATTCATGATATACTTTAAAACCTAACACTTCCTTTTTGGCCTTTTTATCTCTATATATTTTAAAAATTACATTCAACTAAAAATTAGGGTAAATATGCAGTTGCAGTAGTGAGCCCCGAGATTACCAGAGGAATAGGAAGTGTGAAATGAGCTTGCTTAGTTACCAACAATTACTAGGAAGTTAAAATTCCTTGCTATACTATGTAAATAAAAACGTATTTATTTCCTCTGCTATCCTGTAATTTCCTGAAAGTTTGATTTTTGCTAGTATTTCTTTGTAGGGAATTTATTTTGACCGAATATTTTCCTGGAAATCTTCATGTAAAGTCACATTATCGAAAATTGCTTTGAAATACTAACTGCTGTTTTGAACTTCATAAATGAACAAAAAAACCCAATAAACCTGACACATAAATTTGCTTTTGAAACGTTCATGTTAAAATAAAAATAAATGTTTCTTAATCCCTCTTTCTTTCTTTCTTTTTTTTTTTTTTGTGTTAATTTTTTGTTAATAACTTATCTTCAAGGCAACATTGAAAGGTAGTGCTTTTGAGTAGGTGAGATAAAACGTATCAGCTTTTTAAAACACAATGGTTCTCGAAGTGGGAGCGGGTGTGTGTAGGATGCCAGGGAGGAGGGCAACAAAATAGCAAGGCCGTTAACACAAAAATATAGTCATCATGTTGCCCTTTGCTTGGCTCTGTGAAAACACAGAGTCACAAATTAGATCTTAAAATCATCAGAACATAACAGTAATATTTTTTCCCCAATTCTATCAAGATAAATAACAGATTTCCTTCATTTACTTACCTCTTACATGAGTTTTGCAGTTTCTCTACCGTTCATATATATTTATGCAGAGAGGATGGTCCAATACAGTATCCCTACAGTAAAGCAGTAATGAAACTCCCTCAGGTGCATTCTAACCACAACAGCACGAGGAAAGTGACTGAAGCTGGTTAATTACACCTTTCCCAAAGACATCATCCAGAAGCGCTAATGTTTCTTTTCCTGCATATGTCTGTGCTTCAGTTTCCCGCTTATAAAATACAGATGAAAGTATTGCATTGCATCAGAAGAGTGTTATGCATCTGTACTAATTTAGAAATGTGATGGCTTACATTAAGATGTTTGTAAACATGTTGCTGAGAATGCAGAGTGGGTGTCTTCAGGATAATGAGCCTGCCTGTATAATGGTTAAAACCATTTTCAAACTAGTTACTAAAATTATGGTTTTCATCTTTTTGCTATGCATATTGTACCAGGAAAATATACCTGAATTGAGAAAAGGTGTTGTAAAACTCCCTGTTCCTTAAACTCATTGCAATTTTCCCACGGGTCACTGTTGTCAAATATCAGTTTCGTATCCCACATACAGCTATTTTACAAACTCATTTGCACATTTTGTGTGCCCCAGTGGCACCACTCTGTAGGCATTTCTGCACGTGTTCTTTGAAGAAAATTAAGACTCCTGGGACGCTTGAGTCATTCAAAGTTAAAGTGCAGAAAAAGAGGGAATTTTAAGAGGCTGGAATTGTCTAAAAATAGATTCTTTGTGGAAGATAAATCCGTGGTCATGGTAGGCAATAAAAGACAAAACATAAACATCTGATGCTTAGGTTAAAATTGACAGAAAGAAGTCCTGTACATGGAAATTATGTCAGTAAATTTAAGCATACCATGATTCTTTGTGTTGTCAATTCTCTCAGGACAAATCTCCCTTCAATGGTGTTAATTAGGGAGAATCTATAGACTAAAAAAATCTCACTTTTTTCAGGTTTAGCTCATTCAGAAAATGTCTGATGCTACTCCTGGACTTTGTGAGTCTTTGAACTAACAGGATTTTCTTCGTAATGAAAGCAAAAGAGTCATCCACTTAAAAGAACTGGCACTGCACTTTGCACAGGACCCAACTTAACTCAGCATGGATGCTTTATGTTTTGTTCCTGGACTATGTCTTTTTCAAATGCAGATAAACCTCACATGTTTTCTTGTGGTGTACCACACTGTAACAGTAGACATGTATGATTTATTATGGCCATTGTCCAGTCAAACAAATAGAAATTGAAACTTACTAATTGGTGTTTAGGAAAATCTATTTCCCTGTCAAGTTCAAAATGAGAATAGAATGCCTTGTTTTATAAACGCTGCCTGTTTCAGGGAGAGGTCGTGCATGGTATTGACACAAATAAAGTGAGAGTTAATTTCTTGTTTAAAAGTCAAAGATGACAAAAGGACAATTGCTTTGGAACTCAATTTTCTTCTGCAGAAGCAGATGAAGAGTACAAGCACATCAGTTTAGGTTTTTGTCTTACCCAGTCTTGTTTTATCACAAAAAATGTCAGTGAGTTCCTCTTTTAGAAGTCTTTTGGGCTCACGGGTACTGTTTCTGAGAGAAACTGTTCACATTTATAACGACAGATATAACTTTTGGAGGTGTTTTAACACAGCTTGTTTCTGTGACATGTGTTCCAATTTGACTCAAAGACGTTTATGTCAGTAAGCTGAATGTGCAAAGAGCTGGACACAGGGCTAAAAGCCAAGATCTGGTCCTAACTTCATCCTGAAGTTGCACCAATCATCTTCAGGAAAAAAAAAAAATCCCAAAGGAGTTTAGTTGTTGAAAGATGCTGCTGAAGGATTCACAAAACGTTCAGATATCCACCCCACACTCTGCAGCTCCACACCTCGAGTGACCCCTCCTGGTGCCTCTATGCATAGCCTTTGTCACCTTAAGCGATGTTTTGCCCCACAAATTATCAGGCAGTGCAAAACAAGGCAGGATATCCACATGTCTATTACAAGTCACTGTCTTCTTCATCTCTACATGTGAAGCTAACTGGGGAAAATGTGCAAATGCACGTCTCCAGGGCATTAGAGTGTGACATGCTGGTCACATACAAAACTCTCTTATATAGTCTGAATGAAAATTGTGTAGAAGATAGATGTAAAAATGTTATAGAATTAACATTTTTTTCCCCTCCAAGTGTTTTATGCAGTGTTGCAGTACAACTATATCCGAGGTTTTCAGCTATTTCCTTCAGGGATTAATTACATAGTGTTGTAAGAGACAGAGGTAAGAATGTTCATCTGAATACTCACGGTTTAAACGTAGATGATGAAAATGGTATCTCCACCACTGGCTTGAAGGTTTGTACCTATTTCCCTAGTTTATCAGCTTCACTTTGTTTATACTTGTTACTTTTGCTTGCTCTGTTTTGTCTTGCCTGCCCTAGGACTTTGAGCCCATGTATGTGTCCTTGCCTGCATGTGTTCAGAAAACAATTTAGCATGTCTGGCAACTAATTATATCTCTGTATTATGTCTAGATAATAAGCAGATGTAGAAAGAGATCCTACAATATTTTTTTAAAATGAATTTAAAAGTACCTTGGACCCAAGTTTGGCTAATGCATAGAAGCTTTGCAGCAACTCAGATCCCATGAATAACATTTCTCCAGTCAATATCCTCATAGAGATTTTCAACTTCAAACAGTAATCAAAGAACTCTGCTTACTAATGCTGCAATTATAGAAAATGGTCTGTATTTCCATATCTATTCAAGAGAAAGCTTTTTCTTTGGGACTGGTTGTGCAGCCACTGTTTCTTTTGCTCCTTTTACCCACACTGAAGGCACACAATCCTGTTCCGTGCCAGTTTTATCTGTCTTTAGGATTTTTCAAGGCTGGACAAAGTCTCTGGATTTTCTGCCTTTGTATTTTCCAAAATGGTTTTCAAAGCCTTTCTATCTCCAGATATTCCTGCACTATTCTTATGTCTTACCCAGGCCATGAGTGGACATTATGTCTGCCAAGTGCAGAAAATTTCCCTCCAACTTGCTGCAAAACAGCCCTCACATAAACAGAAACAAGGAGCTCTATCCATTCCTCCTATCTCCACCTCACAACAATGGCTATATCTCAAGACCATCACAGTGTAACAAGAGGCTAAGTTCTCTGTCATGCAGCTACAGCCAGTTTGTACAACTTTGGCTCATGGACAGGAAGTTAACAATGTCTGTGTTTCATTTAAAGTGAGATTTCATGGCTAGGGTTCTGCTACTACCTCTCCAGGCTGAGCCTGTTGTAAGTTTCTTTTTGGCATTTGTGACCTAGAAGTTTTTCTGTTTCTGTAGATCTTTCAGCTGTGAATCACAGCTCTTTCCTGTAAACAACTTCCAGATAACAATATCCTGAAACTCCACTTCTCAAGTCAGATTGGCCCAGATATGTAGTCTGCCAAAGTAAACATTAGATTTAAATCCTCCACTTCACTTCTTCTTCCATTAGTTGAGTCAGGGTAGCATCTGAATCCCTGTGAAACAGCAGAGTCAAATCCGGCCACCTGCATCACTGAAAAGACACGTGCCATCTGTTCCTTACTAAGGACTGTTATATTCACATCATTCACAACTAGGTTTTTCCTGCCAGAGAAGCTGTTCAGAAGTGGCAAAATAATTAATGTCAAGACGATAATCAGAGCAATATGTCAGTTTTCTCACACTTTTTTTTGGTACTTTCTTGTAGGTATGCTACAAACATGAGATGAAAAATGGTAAAAGATAGCTTTCCCATCTTAAGACAGCTGTCTGTAGAAATAACTAGTTATTTAGGAACAAAAGTAGAACTACAGAGAAGGAAAGGATTTACTGGGAAAGCTATATATGTTAAGATAAGGTGTGCTGGATGCTGCTGTGCGTAACAGTTTTGTTCTTTCAGGCAAGGGAAGAAAGAAAGTTATTGCCATCAGACACAACCTTAATGGCACAGTCTTGGTATCAGATTTGTAAATCATCATGCTGTGTCCCCACATGGTAGAAACATTCAGAAGAATAAAAGTGAGAGAATCTTGATAACCACCAGAAGACTGAGACAGGATGATCTTGGCCCTGGTAAGAATTTAATCTAAGTTATCAGTGTTGGATTTTTGGAGGGTGGATGGAGGTGGAGCAGGTCCTCTCTCACAGGCTGACAGCTGTGGGTGGTGTAATTTGGGTTGTAGCTCTAGGAAGCTTCCAGTCACATTAGTGGTGTGCTTTACTAATTGTCTCCTAGAGTGAGTTCTGAGTCATGTTTAACATAGCAATTAGTGCAGATGAGATTCTTCTGAGAAAGCAGATTGTCAGAATATTATACTGTGTCACCACTCTTACTACTAAACTATCACAGAGACTAGTACATTCATTATTTGATTAAAAGTTGCTATTTATCCATTAATGAAAATGATCTCTTATGGGTGAACTGACAGCTTTTATGAAAAGAGGATAAAATAAAAGTGAGGAGGAAAATGAAAGAAAGGGAGGAAAGGCAGGGAAACGGAAGGAAGAAGATAAATCAGGCACTACCTTTTAAGCTATGATACTGGAATACGGAATAGAATAACAATATTACACTATCACAGGACCAGCAGGTCCATCCCCCTGGGATGGGCCTCTGTCCCTGTGGTTTTGTTGAGGCAGTGTTGTGGAGGGCCTGTAGGCCTGAAAAGAGGCTTATTTATGCCTTGCCTTGCCTGGACATGTTTTTCTGCCAGGACCCCCATTGTAAACAGGTTGTGTAAGCCCCCACACACCCAGCTCGTGTCTCCCTGGGGTAAGACCATGTGATCCCCATATTTGGGAAAGTCCAGGCAAAAGCCTTTTGCCTATTATGGTAAGGTTTGGCTGACTGCCAACCTGATTGGTCACTCTAATGGCCAAAGGGCCCATTAATCTCGGCCCACATTCAATAAATAGGGGTGCACAGGTAAACAGTGTGCTCAGGCACTCAGACACTACCTTGATAGCTCAGCCGCTCAGACCCCGACCTGGACGGTGTTGCTCACACTTGGAGCCTCACTCGCAGCTCACCAGCCTGTGCACCTTTCTTGCAGAGCTCATTTAAGCCTGCCTATATATATATGTGGAGCCCATAGTCTCCTAAGCCAGCTGTGCACATCTGCACACCACTGTGTTATCAGGACCAGATCCTGTATTGCCTGCCTTTACCTATGGAGCACAGTCTCCCAGCAGCTGCGCACCTTGCATGCCCACTGCCTGTCATTGCCTGGTAAGCACCACTGCCACTGAGATAACCAGGATGCAAACTCTGCTAGCTGTGAAGAACTGTGCCAGAGACAGCACAATATTCTCCTCCTGTACTTGAGATCCTGCCTAAGAAGTCCCTGGACAACACATCCAGAAGAAGCCAGCAACACAAAGGCAGAGATTGCGTTCTCGCCAGGACAACCAGGTCAGAGACCACTATTTCCCCACAAACTGGGAAGATTCATCCTTTCCCCTCAAGCCAGGAGGATTCCAGCCTCAGAGAGTCCACGGGCGGAGATCCTGGGAAGTCTGGACACTAGCATAGGCTGTGACATAGCCCCAGAGGGTGATTATTGATTAATTAAGAGTTGTGAGTAAAAGCTTTAATACCTTTGTAATGTAAGTTGTCTCTGTCATAGAGCAGAATCAGTTTCAGCCCGCTCTGCTGGCCAAATAGCGGTATTTGCCGTGGGGGAAAACTCCTCTCTCTGTTTATAGTTTGAATGTTTGCTAATAATTTATAAGCTCCTGTATATATTTTATCCTGGAATATTTTCATAACCATGTAAATGAATATTAATATACAGTGATTGGGAGTGGGGAGAGTCCAGAATATTGAGTTTAATAAATCTATATTTTTATATAATATTATCTTGCCCCAATTAATTTCTCCCCTCTACCAAATCCGGCGTAAGGCAGAATACCGCTCCATGACAGGGAGACCTAGGATCCCCCAGCCTACCTTAAACAGCTATGCAGCTTTTGTATTTTGGTCTCACATCTTGATCTGGTCTTCCTGGTTCAACATTCTGGGTCTCCCAGCTCTTTGAAAGAAAAGGAACAAATTAAAGAAGTTGGTCCAAGATAAGCTTTAATACTTGATATTGAAAAAAAAAATAGCATCAGCTTGGCTAAAACATTCTTCCAGTTCAACTGTGGGCTGTCTCTTTATAGTATATGGATATACTTCCTTTATAGTATATGAAAGTAAAGAAACATTACATAAATATCACACTGGGAGGCAACCTTTTGCTGCTGAAAGCTACATTGTGCAAGTCAGTCAGTCTCTTTCAGGTTTTTTTTTTTACTGCAAGATGGGCAGTTTTATTTACATTTTTCCTAAAAATACATTGTTCTTGAATTGAAACAAATTATGAAAATTATTAAAGTAATTTGTATTCACAACCTAAGTGTAAAGAGTTATTCAGTTGAGTATAATAGTCTGTAACCTGAGATGGCCATTTTCTTGAATAACTCATTTTAATGTGAATGCACATTGGAAGGTGCCAGAAACGTAGGGCTTCTCTACAAGTAGTTCCACATACAGTCTTCAAAAAATTCAATCTGAATCAATTCTCCAAAAGGGTTGTTAAATTTGGTGTTCTATGCTTGCTGTAGTTTTGTGTTTTAGTTGTTTTGCCCCAAAACTGTGGAAGGGTAAGATTGCAAAATGAAGGTGGAAAAGGTTTCTGAGCTACCCAAGCATGGAGGTGAAACATGGCTTTAAAGAGAACTGAAGAACTGTTCAGAGCAGGTTTGCTATTTGTGTGATTGTGGTAGAAAGAGTTGTTTTCTGACAAATAATGAATGGAACAGATCACAGTACAGGGACATGTAATTTATGAATGAGTGTGGTAGTTTGGGAGTTCCCCCCCTCCCCACCCCTCTGAAATCACCAGACTAACTCAACTGGCTGGAAGTTAAGGAATGAAGCTGTATTTACAGCGTGGCACAATTTACAAGCACATATACACAACATATACAGATATTTACAACTACATACCATTAGATACAAATTAAAAGTAACACAGAAATACAAAACTCCTCCCAAACAGCAGAACCATGCAGGACGGCTCTCAAACCAACCCCCCTCCTTTTCCCCACCTCCTGTATCTCTGACAAAATAAACACAGTAAGCCTCTTGTAGCTCACGTGATTAATTGCAGAGATCAGAAGGTGAGATATCAGAGCTGATAAAGAGTTAGAAGGAAATGATTAGTTCAGGTAAAGCAGATCCAGGCAGGGATAGTACAGCAGCACCAGCTAGAGACTGACCGACTTTTTTTCACATATCTTGTTTTTATATCTCTCAGCAGAACAAACGGGTGATATAGACATCATTATTATTTTCTCTTCACAGCCAATTATCTAATTTCCCTCATTACAGTATTCCAGTTAGCCTCAAACCAGTACAGTGAGCCAAACCCAGTATGGTTTGCAAGATTTTGGCCAGTTTGAGTGCAGTTTAATTGTGCTTGGCAAACAGGCAGTGTTTCCTGGCAGATAGAGGGCTGGACTGGCACACAGATCTTCTTTATAAACAAGCTCTAGATCTGACAAATTATGTACCCTAAAACACAGTAGTTCTCTGTCTCATTTTTCCCTATTAGTGAGTGAATGAGGTAACAAATCTAATCTTTAAATAATCTGAGACCTATTAATAATAAAAGAAAACACAATCTAAATTTTAGATATATTATACTGCTTGGTGGCTTGTATGTCTCTTAATTTTTTCAGCCATTTAGTGCAGCTGTTGGCTAAATGCTTTTTCATGTTCACTGACTGTGGGGCTAAGGTATTAAATAGCTTAGACACAGGCAGAATAGAGTCTACCTTAAATAGCCAAGGTGAGTGGTGTACTGCACAGTTCTACTTTCTGCCAGCCACACTCCTGTGAGCAGGGAGAAAATAAGACTGGGGAGCAAATCTAGATGAAAACTGCCTGCTCATTTCACCTAGGTGGGTTCACATACAGAATCACACAGAATACATCTGTCTGGAAGACACCTTGAAGATCATCCAGTTCAACTCTTGACTCAGGACTGAAGGGTCAACCCCAAACTATGTCCCTAACATGGTGCTTGAACACCTGCAGGGACAGTGATCTCACCACTGCCCTGGGCAGAGTGTTCCAATGTCTGATAAGCCTTTTGGTGAAGAAATATTTCCTAATTTCCAGCCTAAACCTTCCCTTGCACAGTTTGAAACCATTGCTGTTTTTGTCATCTAAGAGCAGAGGTTGGCCCCCTTCCTCACTCCAATCTCCCATCAGGTAGCTGTAGAGAGCATCTTCTCCAGACGTAACAACCTCATTTCCCTCAGATGCTTCTCACAGGACATGTTCTATGCCCTACATGATCCTCACTGCCGTTCTCTGGACACCTTTCAGCACTTCAGCGTCCCTAAGCGTTGTGGAGGGCCCAGAACTGAACACGATACTCGAGGTGTGGCCTCATGAGTACAGGTGGAGGACTACCTCCCTGTTCCTGCTGGTCACAATGTTTCTAATACAGGCTAGGATGTTCTTTTGACTGTCTTCACTGTGCAGCCTCTGCACCAGCTCTGCCAGCACAAGGAGCGAGGTGGGGAAGCTAGAGGGGAAGGCATAGCTCATGGGTAAGAATGGGTCTATGAGCTGCTTGTGTTTGTTTGCTCACTTATTTTTCCAACATCGCAAGTTTTAACAAGGACAAGTGCTGGTTTCTGCACTTTGGCCACAACAACCCCAGGCAGTGCTACAGGCTGGGGACAGAGAGGCTGGAGGGCAGCCAGGCAGAGAAGGACCTGAAGGTACTGGTTGATGGCCGACTGAACATGAGCCAGCAGTGTGTCCAGGTGGCCAAGAAGGCCAATGGCATACTGGCCTGTATCAGGAATGGTGTGGCCGTCAGGACCAGGGAAGTCATTCTGCCCCTGTACACAGCACTGCTTAGGCCACACTTGGAGTACTGTGTCCAGTTCTGGGCCCCACAATGTAAGAAAGATGTTAAGGTGCTTGAGAAGGGCAACAAGGCTGGTGAGGGGCTGCAGCACAGCCCTATGAGGAGCAGCTGAGGTAGCTGGGGTTGTTCAGCCTGGAGAGGAGGAGGCTCAGGGGAGACCTCATTACAGTCTACAACTGCCTGAAAGGAGATTGTATCCAGGTGGGGATTGGTCTCTTCTCCCAGGCACCCAGTGATAGAACAAGAGGACACAGTCTCAAAACTGCACCAGGGCAAGTTTAGGCTGGACATTAGGAAGAAATTCTTCATGTAAAGCGTGATTGCCCATTGGACTGGGCTGCCCGGTGAGATGGTGGAGTCACCATCCCTGGAGATGTTTAAAAGGAGGCTGGATGAGGTACTTAGTGCCATGGTTTAGTCAATTAGAAGGGTTAGGTGATAGGTTGGACTCGATGATCCTGAAAGTCTTTTCCAACCTGGCTAATTCTGTGATTAACTTGTTAGACTGCCAACCATGAATCAGCCTGCGAAGTTGTCTTGAGGAAACTTCAGAAAAGACCAGTCTCCTGGCCCTCCAAGATTCCCACTGAGTAGTCTGAAACCTTAAGGACCCTTAAACCCTTAAGTAAAGTTCTTGAGAATCCTGGAATGCATAAAAGGCTTTGGGCCTGAGAGATGGTCATGAAGCAAGCAGACTTTTGTGTACTGAGGTCTGGGCTGTGCTGCAGACCTCCTCCCTTGAGCTCAGCTGCTCCTCTGTACCCTGTGCATTAGCTGGGCTAAAGGGCACAGATCCCCAAGGGATGAAAAAAAAAGGGGTTAGTATTTCTGGCTCCGTGGTTCTTGTTAGTATGACTGCTTTTAGGCTCTTGTGTTATATGATGAGGGCACAGAAAAGATGCCTAAGGTTTTTGGTACCATTTCAGTATGCATATCTATGCATGTATATCTCTAGTAATCACTGAGCAGCTTTTGGGTGCAAATTATCTCTAGTGATTTGCAGAGCACCTTTTCGGGTAGCAGCTAATACCGATTCATGGGACCATTCACCAACTCAGTCTCACTGCTTTTGCTTTTGGTACATCTGATCCTCTGCTTTGAAGATGCTCCCTGTGGGTAAAAAGGTTATCCCAGGATTTGTCCTTCAGTGTAACACTGCCTATTAATAACCTGCAAACAATATGGAGATTATATGAGCTGACTTCTGTTTGCCTTTTCTATTTTTCTTTTTCTATTTTTTTTCCTTCTTCTTTTTTTTTTTCCTTCCCCCCCAGTAGACTGACTGATAATTTCCCACACTTTCCCTTTAAAACATGACTTAAATTATGAACCACTGCTTAGGTATGACAACAGTATTTAATCTAGTCAAGCAGAGAATGATTTTTTTCCCCAGTTAGTTTCTTTTCTAACCTTTGTAATTACAACAATCTTAAATGCCGCATGAAGTTTCATTCACATTGCTTGGACGTTGGATGAACTATTAGGTAGTGTAGGATTAGAGGAACATCAAATCCCTCATGGATTTCCAGCATTATGCAAAGTGTCTCATTTTCCTTTTGACTTAGAGTACCATGAAGATTATGGGTTGCATTCAATAATTATACTGGCACAATTCTTTCCTGTCCATGGGTAAGGCTGTGTCAGCATTTCTGTTCTAATCCTCTATTTTCAAAGGGCTTTATTACTTGTTCGTAAGAATTTGTTTTGGAATAGAACTTGGTATTAAATTCTTATCATAGGATAAGGAGAAGGAAAAAATATTTAAACACTTGGTGACTGCTCCCTAGGTTTAGAGATACTACGCACATTTTAAAGCAGCTGGAGTCAGTGCTTGGAAATTCTCTACCAGTTTTACAATTCAAAACCACCTCGATTTTCTGCAGTGAATGTTGGCAGGTTCCTATTAGATTGCTTGCTGGATTTGTTCTTTCTCTTTCCCAAAACAGAGAAAGTGCAAAAGGTCACAAATACAAAACACTCAAATCTCAGAGTAAATTTCACCAGTGACTTCTGACACCAGGGTTACTACACTGAATCCCCTGGGACAGAAGGGTGTTGAAATTATAGAAAGGAATACGTGCAAGGGGAGAGGTGGAAACAAAAACAAGCCTCTGGAAAAGGTTCAGTGCTTTTAAAGCAGCTGCAACCAAGACATTGCACACTGTGCTCACTAATAAGGAAGATGTTGCAGGAAGATGAAGAGCTGAGTTTTTTTTTTTTTCTTTCTTTGGTGAGGAATGCTCTCAGGGTGCTGTAACCTAGATGTAGGATGAACTGTAGAAGTGTAGACTGAGGACATTGTATTTACTCATTAGCAAAAGGCAGATTGTGTTGGTAGAAGAGTAAGTTGAGAATTGGTGAGTATCCAGTGACAGCACTTTAGAAGTCTGTGCTTGTAGCAAGCAAAATCTCCAGCTACAAACTGCAAGTTGCCAACAGGGAAGTTCCCTGAAAATGTAAGCTTCAGCATAAAGAACTGTGAGCTGAATGTATCACAGATATCTTCTCCGGAGTCTCTCAGTCTTTGGGCACTCACATCTGATTTTACCCTATCCTGCATGGATAAGCAGGAGCTGCTAGAAAAAATCAAATGGAAGAGGGAAATCTGCAGCAACTGGAGAAAGGGTCTGGCCATTTGGGAAGATTACAAAAATACCATCAACGCATGTCAGGATGAAACAAGAAAGGCCAAAGCCATCTTGGAACTAAACTTGACAAGGAAAGTGAAAGATAACATAAAAGGCTTCTTTAAATACATCAATAGTAAAAGGAAGAATGGGGGAAAAGTGTGTCCTCTGTTAAATGAGGTGGAAGTCACAGTCAGAGACAATGTGGAGATAATGGAATTACTGAATGCCTTCTTTGCCCCTGTCTTTACTCTTAAGACCAGTCCTCAGGAATCTCAGACACCAGAAGAAAGGGAGCAAAACTGGAGGGAGGAAGACTCTCCACTGGTCAGTGTGGATTCAGTTAGAGATCACTTGGATGAACTAAAACTGCACAAATCCATGGGCCCTGATGGGCGGCATGCAAAAGTGCTGAGAGAGCTGGCCAATGTTGCTGTAGCATGTGTCATCATTTTGAAAGATCATGGAGAACAGGGGAGGTGCCTGAGGACTAGAAGAGGTCCAGTGTCTTCAAAAAGAGGAAGAAGGAAGACCCAGGCAAGTACAGGCCACTCAGTTTCACCTCCATCCCTAGAAAGGTGATGGAGCAGCTTGTTCTGGAGGCCATTTCTAACCATATGAAGGAAAAGAGGATTTTCAGGAGTAGCCAGCATGGATTCACTAAGGGGGAATCTTGCTTGACTAAAATTATAGCCTTCTATGAAGGCATGACCAAATACATATATAGAGAGAAGTGGATATCATCTGAATTAACTTCAGCAGGGCTTTTGATAATATCTCTTGTAACATCCTCTTAGCTAAGCTCAATAAAAGGGAGTTAGATTATTGGTCCATGAGATGGATTGATAACTGAACAACAACAGAGTTTAGAGTTATGATCACTGAAGCTGAGTCCAGTTGGAAGTTTGTGGACAATGGTGTTCTACAGAAATCAGTACTGGGTTCAGTTTTGTTCAGTATCTTCATTAGTGACCTGGGGATTGAGCATGCCCATAGCAAGTTTGCTGATGATACAAAACTGCGTGGGTGGCTGACGCCCCCTTAGGCTGTGCTGCCATCCAATGAGATCTAGACAGACTGGAGATCTGCATGAAGGCCAACATCATGAGGTTCAATATAAACAAATGCAGAGTCCTGCATCTAAGAAGAAATAACAGCAGGCACCAGTACAAAGTAGGGGTCATCTTGCTGGAAAGCAGCTCCATGGAAAAAGACCTTGGAATCCTGGTGCACATCAAGTTATCCATGGGACAGGATTATGTCCTTGTGGCCAAAAGAGCCAATGGCATCCTGGGACACATTAAAATAAGTGTGTCCAGCAGGCCTAGGAAAGTTCTCCTCTCCCTCTACTCTGCCCTGCAGAGACCACACCTGGAATATTATGTTCAGTTTTGAGGTCCCAAATTCAAGAGAGACAGGGATCTTTGGAGAGAGTTCAGTGGAGAGATAGGAGGGCACTATCTAGCTCTAGAGGACTAGCTATCAAGTTATGGGACTTGAACATCTCTCCTATGAAGAAAGACTGAGAGAAATGGGGTGGTTTAGTCTAAAGAAGGCTGAGAGGGTGTCCTGTCAATGTCTATATATATCTGAGTGGTGGGTGTCAAAATGAAGGTACAGGTCTCTTTTAAGTGGTGCCCAGTAATAGATGGAACAATGGTTACAAGCTAGAACACAGAAGGTTCCACCTCAACACAAGGCAAAACTTCTTTACGGTGAGGGTGACATGGCACTGGAAAAGGCTGCTCAGAGAGCCTGTTACAATCTCCTTCTCTGGAGACTTTCAGAACCTCCCAGCATGCAGTCCTGGAAGTGTGGCCTGCCTTAGGTAATCCGGCTTTGGTAGTGGGGTGGGACTCAATGATATCTGGACTTCCTTTCCAACCTCTAACATTCTGTGATTCCCTTTTTATCAAGTGTCCATCTTGCATGAGGTACCCCTAGTCTGTATGAGGAACTCCAGGTGAAAGTGGAGTGTGCTAACACACCAAGTACTTCACAGATATATTATCTGAAAGCTCTTGAGTCCAGATTTCTCGTGTTTGCTCTAGAGAATGGCAAAACTTTACCACGTTTGGTTTTTGTCACTGTTACAAGCTTTGTCAAAAAACTTGCATACCATACATTTGTGATGAGAAAAACAACTCTCATTTTCTTGCTACTCAGTGTCAAGATGAAGCAAAGAGTAAAATAGTGAAGGTTAGGAGGATAAGGAAGTATCTACCACAGTTCAATTACAAAGCTAATTAAAGTAGGTTGCCATAACTCAGAAGTGCCTTGCTGCCACGCTCAAGCGCAATGTGAAAATATGGATAAAAAAAAAATGGAAATGTTTCTTGAAGGAGCTATCTTATAAGTGTTTGAGCTATTAAGTTTAATGTGTTTAACGGAATACTGCACTCCTCTGAAACTCCATCATTAGTGAGTAGTCTAAAGAGCATGTAAGTATCAGTAACGATTTTATAAAACCTGGCTGATTTTATCAGCTTTTAGTTCATAGAATCATAGAATCATAGAATCAACCAGGTTGGAAGAGACCTCCAAGATCATCCAGTCCAACCTATCACCCAGCCCTATCCAGTCAACTAGACCATGGCACTAAGTGCCTCATCCAGTCTTTTCTTGAACACCTCCAGGGACGGTGCCTCCACCACCTCCCTGGGCAGCCCATTCCAATGGGAAATCACTCTCTCTGTGAAGAACTTCTTCCTAACATCCAGCCTATACCTACCCCGGCACAACTTGAGACTGTGTCCCCTTGTTCTATTGCTGGTTGCCTGGGAGAAGAGGCCAACCCCCACCTGGCTACAATGCCCCTTCAGGTAGTTGTAGACAGTAATAAGGTCACTCCTGAGCCTCCTCTTCTCCAGGCTAAACAGGCCCAGTTCCCTCAACCTCTCCTCATAGGATTTGTGTTCCAGGCCCCTCACCAGCCTTGTTGCCCTTCTCTGGACACGTTCCAGCACCTCAACATCTCTCTTGAATTGAGGGGCCCAGAACTGGACACAGTACTCAAGGTGTGGCCTGACCAGTGCTGAGTACAGGGGAAGAATAACCTCCCTTGTCCTACTGGCCACACTGTTCCTGATGCAGGCCAGGATGCCATTGGCTCTCTTGGCCACCTGGGCACACTGCTGGCTCATCTTCAGCCTACTATCTATCAGTACCCCCAGGCCCCTTTCCTCCTGGCTGCTCTCCAGCCACTCAGTCCCCAGCCTATAGCGCTTCTTGGGGTTGTTGTGGCCAAAGTGCAGAACCCTGCACTTGGCCTTGTTCAATCTCACCCCATTGGCCTCTGCCCACCCATCCAGCCTGTCCAGGTCCCTCTGCAGGGCTCTCCTACCTTCCAACAGATCAACACCTGCTCCTAGCTTGGTGTCATCTGCAAACTTACTGATGCTGGACTCAATCTCCTCGTCCAGATCATCAATAAAGATATTGAACAGGACTGGGCTCAGCACTGATCCTTGGGGAACACCACTTGTGACTGGCTGCCAACTGGATGTGGCACCATTCACCACCACTCTCTGAGCTCTGCCATCCAGCCAGTTCTTGATCCAGCACAGAGTGAATCTGTCGACACCATGAGCTGCCAGCTTGGCTAGGAGCTTCTTGTGGCAGACAGTGTCAAAGGCTTTGCTGAAGTCCAAGTAGACTACATCCACAGCCTTCCCCACATTCACCAGGCAGTAACCTGATCATAAAAGGAGATCAGGTTGGTGAGGCAGGACCTGCCCTTCCTAAACCCATGCTGGCTGGGCCTGATTCCTTGGCTATCCTGTAGGTGCTTTGTGATGGCACCCAAGATGACCTGTTCCATGACCTTGCCTGGCACTGAGGTCAGGCTCACAGGTCTGTAGATTTCTGGCTCCTCCTTACGACTCTTCTTGTGTATGGGAATCACATTGGCCAGCTTCCAGTCTTCAGGGACCTCTCCAGTTAGCCAGGACTGCTGATAAATGATGGAGAGTGGCTTGGCCAGCTCAGCTGCCAGCTCTCTCAGCACCCTAGGATGGATCCCATCCGGTCCCATGGACTTGTGAGGACCCAAGTGACTTAGCAGATCCCTTACTGCTTCCTCATGGATTAGAGGGGGACTGTACTGGTCCCTGACTCCATCCACCACTTCAGGAGTCCAGCTGTCCTGGAGACAACCTGTCCCACTAGTGAAGATTGAGGCAAAGAAGGTGTTAAGCACCTCTGCCTTTTCCTCATCCTTTTTCACTATGTTCCCCTCTCTATCTAGTAAGGACTGGAGGTTGTCCTTGGCCCTTCTCCTGCCATTCATATATTTAAAGAAACACTTTTTATTTTCCTTGGCAGCCGTGGCCAGCCTGAGCTCCAAGTGGGCTTTTGCCTCTCTAATTTTTCCTCTACAAGACCTAGCAACCTCCTTGAACTTCTCCTGGGACACCTCCCCTCTCTTCCAAAGGTGATACACTCTCTTTTTAATCTTTAATTCCTTCAGTAGCTCCCTGCCCATCCAGCCTGGCTGCCTCCCTCGTCGGCTCATCTTCCGGCTCAGTGGCACTGCCTGCTCCTGTGCCTTCAAGAGTTCTTTCTTGAAGTAGGTCCAACCTTCCTGGACCCCTTTGTTTCTAAGGGCTATTTCCCAAGGAACTTTCTGAATTAGTTCCTTAAATAGGCTAAAGTCTGCCCTTCAGAAGCCCAGTGTGGAGGTTCTGTTGATGCCCCTCCTGGTTTCTCCATGGATTGAAAACTCAATAATTTCATGGTCACTGGACCCCAGGCAGCCTCCAACCACCACATCCCCTACCAGCCCCTCTCTATTTGTGAGCAGCAGGTCAAGCAGGGCTGCCCCCCTGGTAGGCTCACGTAACAGCTGGGATAGGAAGTTGTCTTCCACACATTGCAGAAACCTTCTAGACTGCTTCTTCTCTGCAGTGTTTAAGTCCCAGCAGATGTCTGGTAGGTTAAAGTCGCCCACCAGAACAAGGGCAGGTGATCTTGAGGCAGCCTCCAGTTGCTTAAAGAGTAATAAATCAACCTCTTCTTCCTGGTTGGGTGGTCTGTAACAGACTCCAACCAGGATATCAGCCTTGTTGGCCTTCGCCTTAAGTCTCACCCATAATGACTCAACTTGATCATCTTTGATTTCTACCTCCATGACATCCAGAGCATCCCTAATATACAGAGCCACTCCCCCACCCTTTCTCCCTTGCCTGTCTCTCCTGACGAGTCTGTAGCCATTGATTACAGCACTCCAATCATGTGAGCCATCCCACCACGTTTCAGTGATGGCGACAATATCATAGTTTCCCTCCAGCACCAGAGCTTCCAGCTCCTCTTGTTTGTTACCCATACTGCGTGCATTAGTGTACATGCACTTCAGCTGGGCTGCTGCTTTTACTCCTAGCTCTAGCCTACCATCCTCAATTCCCTTTGATTTATCTCTGGTGCTGTCATGTTTAACCTCCTCCCCCTTCCATTCTAGTTTAAAGCCCTCTCAACAAGCCCAGCCAGCTTATGTGCCAGGGTCCTTCTCCCCTTCTGTGATAGTTGTGTCCCATCTGCTGATTGCAGACCTATGGCAAGATGAAGTTCCCCAATATCAAAGAATCCAAAGTTATGTTGGATGCACCAACCTCTGAGCCACTTGTTCATCAAATATGCTTTCCTGTTCTTCTCTGTATTCCAGCCTGTGACTAAGGGTATAGATGAAAAGATTACCTGTGCCCCTGCTCCCTCAACTGCTTTCCCCAGTGTCTTAAAGTCCCTTTTGATAGCTTTTAGCCCTCTGTTATTAATCTCATCATTCCCTGCCTGTATAACTAATAAGGGAAAGTAATCAGAGACTGCTTTTGCAGTCTAACAGTCATGTTTCTCTTCTCCTTTTTATAACATTATGGCTCATTTCTGAGTCTCACAGAAACTGCAGTTTACACATCCTCTCCCCCCACCCCCTCTTTTTTTTTTTTTTTTTTAATTTGTCTTATGATCTTCAAGGTAAATTAAAGATTGAAATCTTTGTGTTTTCATATAGCTGGAACCACTTTTCTCTTGGAGTCTGTTCCACCTTCTGATTAAGATTGTTTCTTGAAACTCTGATTTGAATTTTAATGCCATCACACTTCTTTAATTGTGGTGATTGACACTAGAGTGTATTTATTTACCTGTTTTCCTTTTTTTTTTTTTTGACAATGTATAAAATTTCTAAGTAGATGAATCCGGCGGAAAAGGTGGCATTTGTTATTATTTAGATAAGTAAAGACTGCATGGCCCAAAGTCCTGAATCTAGTGCTGTGGAACCTAAGATTGAAATAATTAACCTCAACACTAAAGGTGAAATTACAAAGTTTAGAAGGAAAGTGGCTTAATTCAGGAAATATGTTGTCAGAACTCCTCTTGGACTTGGGATGGTGTATCAACTTTGAAAGGATGGGGAGGTAATTTAGGCAATGCTTAAGGATATTGCTCACTTGTGTAGGAAGAAAATTAGAGAGGCAAAAGACTGTTTTGAACTTAGAGTGGCCACTGCAGTGAAGGATAATAAAAAATATTTTGATAAACAATTTAATGACAAAAAGAGGGGAAAGGATAACCTCTACTCCTTTTTTTTTTTTTTTTTTTTTTTTTTTGGATGGGAAGGAAAAGATGGAGGTACTCAACACCTTTTTTACCTCAATTTTCAATGGTAAAATTGTTTTCAGGACAACTGACCTCCTGAGTTGATAGATGGGGTCAGGGAGCAGAACAGCTCCCCTGTAAACCAGGAGGAAGCAGTTAGGGACCTGTTGAGCCACTTAAATCCTCACAAGTCTATGGAATGGGATGGGATCCATCCCAGGGTGATGAGGGAGCTGGCAGACGAGATCACCAAGCTGCTCGCCACCAGGTATCAACAGTCCTGGCTCACTGGAGTGGTCCCCAGAGACTGGAAGCTTGACAGTGTGGTGCCCATCCACAACAGGGGTCAGAAGTAGGACATGGGAAATTACAAAACTGTCAGTCTGACCTCAGTGCCAGGCAAGGTCATGGAATAGATCATCTTGAGTGCAATCACAGGGCACCTACAGGATGGCCAAAGGATCAGATTCAGACAGCATGGATTTAGGAGGGGTAGGTCCTGCTTGACCAACCTGATCTCTTTTTGTGACCAGGTGACACACCTCATGGATGTGTGGAAGGCTGTGGATGTAGTCTACCTGGACTTCAGCAAGGCCTTTGACATCACGTCCCATAGCCAACTCCTGGCAAAGGTGGCAGCCCATGACTTGGACAGGGGCACTCTGTGCTGGGTTAAGAACTGGATGGAGGTCTGGGCCCAGAGAGTGATGCTGAATGGTGCCACATCCAGCCAGTCACTAGTGGTGCACATCAGTGATCAGTGCTGGATCCAGTCCTGTTTAATATCTTCACTGATTACGTGGATGAGGGGATTGAATCCAGCATCATTAAGTCTGTAGACAACACCAAGTTGGGAGAATGTGTGGATCTGTTACAGGGCAGAAGGGTTCTGCAGAGAGACCTGGACAGGCTGGATAGATGGGCAAAGTCTAATGCCATGAGATTTAACAAGGACAAGTGATGGTTTCTGCACACTGGCCAAAACAACCCCATGCAATGTAACAGGCTGGGGACAGAGAGGCTGGAGAGCAGCCAGGCAGAGAAGGACCTGGGGGTACTGGTTGATGGCCAACTGAAAATGAGCCAGCAGTGTGCCCAGGTGGCCAAGAGATCCAATGGCATCTTGGCCTGTGTCAAGAATAGTGTGGCCATGAGGACCAGGGAAATCATTCTGCCCCTGTACTCAGCACTGGTTAGGCCACACCTTGAGTACTGTGTCCATTTCTGGGCCCCACACTGTAAGAAAGATGTTGAGGTGCTTGAACGTGCCCAGAGAAGGGCAACAAGGCAGGTGAGGGGCTGCAGCACAGCCCTGCGAGGAGTGGCTAAGATAGCTGGGGTTGTTCAGTCTGGAGAGGAGGAGGCTCAGGGGAGACCTTGCTGGTTTCTACAACTACCTAAAAGGAGGCTGTAGCCAGGTGCAGGTTGATCTCTTCTACCAGGCAACCAATGACAGAACAAGGAGGTTCTCAAGCTATGCCAGGGGAGGTTCAACCTGCATGTTAGGAAAAACCTCCTGCCCAGGGAGGTGTTGGTGCCCTTGTCCCTGAAGGAGTTTGAAAGGAGGCTGGATGTGGCACTTAGTGCCATTGTTTAGTTGACTAGATGGTGCTAGGTAATAGGTTGGACTTGATATCTCAAAGGCCTTTCCCAACCTGATTGATTCTGTGATTCTGTGGAATAAATGCAACTTGTGGAAAATAAACTCCTTTTTATCATTGTAATGAGATTATTTCAGGATGTCCTAATTTAATAGGGACCTATTCTGAAGCATTCAAATGTGACACAAGTGTTCATGATAAGGGACTCAGATGGAAGTCAATTTCTGGCACATGTTTTCTTAGTTCTCCATGGATTTTCCTAATTCTGGCTTAATTTTTGAGAAGAGAGGAAGAAGGATCTCAGATAAGTGACATGCAAAGAAAAGCTTATTCCAGGGGTGCTTCTTTCATTTTTGAAATATACCAACTCTTATTCTTCTGTTTCACACCTTCTGCAATATATTACATAGTGAATGACAGGATACAAAATGTTTCACTTAGCTCAATTCAAGCTCTACTTTAACCCAAAATGTTATAAAACTCAATGCACTTTCATGGTGGAATTCAGGTAGAGCTTCAGTAAGTGTAAGGCTCAGACAGATGATGAGAGAATCAAAGCATGTAAATTGTTTTTATTTTTTTTCAAATATAATTAAATTTTATTTAAAACAAGTATTAGGTTGTGAGTCTACCTAGTGATTGTTTATCAAAGTGCAGCTCTACTGGAATCATGCTGTTACCCTGCATATACTCAGTTGATGTTACTTCAAAAATTGCTTGAGAAAAAAAAAATCAATTCAAAAGCATGAGATTAGCAGGTTTGCCCAGCTGGCAGGCAAACTGCCCTCAAATTCAGTGATGTCTTGACGTCAAAATGCTCAGAGGTCAGCCCTTTTTTCTTTTTCTTTTTCTTTTTCTTTTTCTTTTTCTTTTTCTTTTTCTTTTTCTTTTTCTTTTTCTTTTTCTTTTTCTTTTTCTTTTTCTTTTTCTTTTTCTTTTTCTTTTTCTTTTTCTTTTTCTTTTTCTTTTTCTTTTTCTTTTTCTTTTTCTTTTTCTTTTTCTTTTTCTTTTTCTTTTTCTTTTTCCTCTGTGCTTTCATGTATTTCTTAAACTTCTTAAGCATTATCCCCATAATAGATTTGATTTGACGTTGGAACACACAAGAGTGAATTTAAAATGTGATGGATAAAGAGAATAAGGAAAAAAACACAGATTTTTGTTTTCCTTGAAAAATAACAGATGCTTTTAATATTTTAAAACCCCAAACCCTGTTTGCTCTTTTTTCACCCCACTAGGAATTCAAATCTTTTTTACTTCAAAATGGCACGAATTATCAGAATAGCAAAACAGTCTTAAAATAAGGAACTAAAAGGTTAAGCAATTGAGGAAAGAGGCTTTTAGCATGTTCTAAACGACCTGTTTTGCAGTATATTACCCCAAGCATTCTGATGGTGGCAAAGCAGTCATCCTAAAAAGGAAGCAGTTTTGTTACACCAGGCTATTGAAAGGCTTTACCACAGTTGGAGGAAATGCCACATTTCCTAATGAAGCATTAGGAAGGGAACTGGAAGCATTTTTTACTAACTGCAAATGTGGGAGAGGAAACCTGCAATCTTTCTGAAGGCTCTGGTTCTTAAGGATCTTAGAGGGGAAAAAGTGATAGGGCAAAAACTGAGTTCATCACTCACGATGACAGACAGCTGTGAATACTCATCAAGCTGCTCTGTGAAACAGAAATAGCAGTTCAGCTCTGGACAAACCAGGATGGGTACAAGAAGCAACTCCAGGTTGTTTTCTTTGCTGTTAGATTGTTTCAAGTTGGCTAATGTGGGTTGTCTAACTATGCAACCCTTCTTGGTATCTCAACATGTTTCACAGGATACGTATTAATACCTTCACAGAATTTTAACATGGCAACCCGGGACATTCTGGCTCTACTTGTGACCTGAGATGTGGTGGCATTGCATGTGCCTATCCCCTCTCCCTTACCCTGAGTTGGACTCTCCTGTATTAAAACAAACGTTTACAAAATTTCAACTGCTCCTTAATAGTTGGCAAATTGGTTACAATACAGGAACATAAACTATCAAGGAGATGCTTTTGCTGAACACTAGCTGCGTAATTAAACTCTTGTCCGCCAGACATCTACAGCTCAGTGAACCATAATTTATTCGTTTTGGAGACTTCAGAGTACTTCAGTCTTTGTTTATCAAATGAAGGGATGGATGCATAATCTTAAAAGCATTACACATGTGAAACTTGTAATTATGACCGCTAATAAATTGTAGCTTCTTTAAGCCACAAAATAAAATTGGCTTAAGCTTTTGCATCACACTATCCTGCTGTCCTAAAAAATATGTTGTCTTTCCCCTCTAATATGTAATGACTGTGAGATCTTCAGCTAGATGAGTCTTCAGGTTGAGTCCTCAACATCTTTATCCGTTTTTCCAGCCTCTCCATCCATTCATTTCTCAGCCTAAGGACAGAAACATGTATTATCTTTCCCCATTATTTTTACAGGCAACAGATCTATACTGTTTAGGTTTCCCACTAGAGCTGTCCTTCGGTGCTTTTGCCCAGTTGTCATGCAAACTGCTCTGCATCTTTAGAGTGCTTTGCTGGAAGGCATTTTAAGAATAGCTCTTAAATCCCGGTGAGGGCTCACCTGAGCTTTGTGACTCATCTTCATCTCCAGTGTGCCCTCTTTCAATTGGTTCCGTGAGCCAGAGTGACATGTCATCTCCACCGGAGACTGCCTGCTGCCACCTGCTGGGTAGCATCACCCAACATTTCCCCAGTCTCCCTTCTCCTCCTCAGAAATGCTTTTAAAAAGTACTTGCATAGGCATCCCTGAGACATATTTGATTGGTAAGCACTGTACATGCTGAAACACGTTAGACTCATAGAAAACAGTTTTAGGGAACAGGTAACACTATTCTTTTTTTCTCCATTGCAATTGTACGCCACAGAAAGAGACTCCCTGAATTAGAAAACACAGGAATTTCACAGATAAGGACTTGTGATATTGAGATAAGGTTACTTACAAATGGTTAAAACATGCTAGAGACTAATTTCAATGTTTCCTCATCCAGAGTTATTAATGCAAGCCCATCCTTGCTCTAATTTTTTTGAGCATCAATCCAAAGAGAGGTATAAGAGAGAGTTTAAAACAAAACAAAACCAACTATTCTTATTGGATGATCTCAAGACAAAATATCCACCTTTGCACACACCTGCAACTTGTGGGAACTTCATGTGAGGTAAAACCATAGTGACAACTGCTGCTACAGAGTGGTCTTTTTCATTGTAGCTGATTATGGTAAACGTTAACTGATCTGTGATAGTTGCCTTGGTCTCAGTTACTACACTTCTGATGTTTACTATGGATTTACTTTATGCAGTGTAAGACCTCTTAATGAACTCGGCCTATAGTCTTGTGAAGACAAGACTGTGGAGAAAGAGGGTGGGTCAGCTACACGTCTGTGTAGCTTTGCTGTGAACATAAGCTTTGATATTCAGGGCAGCCCTCTACTGGTGGAAGTTGTCCTGATAACCTCAGAAAATTTCCCATTTTTAGTCCATGTATGGAATAAAAGTGAACTATTCTCTTAACTTGCGAAACCATAGCTTAGACATGTTAGCATTAGAATGGCAGAAGGTTTATTATTTTCTAAAAATCAAACAAAAATGCTTCGGCTTTCATTGCCTGACTGAAACACAGGTATCACACCCCCCACCCCCACCCCACTTCTTTTTTTAAAGAAGAATTTGCAATGCAAACTCAAATACCCTTTTCCAAATGCAGAGTACCCACTTTGTCAGAGCACTTCTTCGCTGACGTTCTTGTTCAATTTGCAGGTACCGAGTTTGTTCTTCAATAGTCTTCTCCCAGAAGTTTCTCAGATCGCTAGTTTCACATCCCCGCACTTCATGACGTATATATTGGCTATTCATTTTCTCTAAAGGAGAAATCTGAAACAACCATATGAAAAGTTACTTGATCCTCTTTTATTTTCATGGCTAAAACACATTTTGTCTGTTCTGGATTTTAACAGTGTCAGGGTCACACAGTTACTGCTTTTTGAGATGAGGATAAAGCTGGGCATGACTCGTTATTTAAGTTTTTAATTCCTGCTACTGTCACTTGAGGATATGCAAAGTGCAATGATTAGACTTCTCGTCTCCAATATCTCTCATCTCCATCTGCCTGTGACCTTTAATGTCACAGTCTCTAGTTTGAAGATTAACTGTACTTAACAAATTGGAAGAAAAATATTTTACAATTACCAGATCTAGTAGGATTTTTCCTTATTGTTTTTTTTGTGTCTACAGAGTGATAAAGTGACTGTTGTAGGTTAAGGTTAAAACAATTAAGAAATAAAGCTCTTGTGATTTGCTGTTAATCATTACAACACATTAACTTTATCTGGGAATGGAGAAGGTTTATATAAATAAAACCATGTACAAAATCTTACAAGATACAGACTTGCAAACACAACCTTGCTTGTTAAACATTGCTCTCCCTTCTGCAATTTTCAAAACATAGCAAGTTCATTGAATACATTTATGTATTTCATCTCATTCTGTATTTCCTTCTTCATTTAGTGTCACCCTAAAAACAAATTTCAGAATGAATCTTATCCTGGGAAAAGAATATCTGTCTCAAGATGATTCTTCATGGGCAATACTCAAGCTCCTGTATCCCACATTACAGCTAGAAAATCATATAATTACTTTTCAAAACTTCATTTAATCTGAAACAAGTATATTAATGTTGTGTTCAAAATCATTGTGTATTTTTTCATAAGCACCTCATTACACTATTTTCCAGAACTTTTTTTTTTTTTTTTAACAAGTATTTAGGGCTCTCTCATGCACTGTTTGAATTCATGACAATTATTTTTAATTTATTTTAATGGGAGCCATAGAGGGCTGGTAAACAAGCCCCTCAAGGATAGCTTGGAAAAGACTGAAGAAACTGCTGCCATTCCCCTGCTAGGCATTGCAAGAAAAGCACAACTGGGAACTGGCAATCTTTACATAATTTCATTTGGATGTTTGATTGTTTTGTGAAAAACTGTGAGGTGCATTATATAGCCTCTATGAGCAGAAAACAAAAGCATCCAGTCTGAAGAGGTCCCTTTCCTAGTGGGATTTCCCTGTGACACCTCTGTTACTTCCTTCAAAATCTCCAAATGACTCCATGGCCTCCAAATGACAGAAGCACAGTATCTGAGCCTGACATTTTCAGAAGAAATTTACTGAGCACTTTTTCAGGTTCTGAGCAAGTCATAGCTGGATGTGTAAGCGATGGCATCAGTCTGTAATGTAAACTGCAAGTACAGTTGAGCACCGTTAGCTGCACAAAGGGATAACCAATTCCAGGTCAAAAGTTATTTTATTACAAATATATGTTTTTAGAAAATGTATGTTTTCTATAAATACTCACATATATATTCCCAACTCAAATATCTCTTTCCAGGTAACAGTTGCTACCGTTTTAACTTTCTGGGTATGGAGAAAATAATATAAATTTATGAAAATATTGTAATAATAGTCATGTGGATCAAACTTTCCACTCTAGGAGTTAACCTCTGACAATCACAATATTTCTGAATGGAAGCAGACAAAATTCTCAGGTATACCTGGGGGTCCGAAACAAACTGCCAAGAAGCAATGTCTCCAGGTTTCTTTAATCAGAAGTGATGTTAATGCATAGTAACTTCATCCTTCTGAATAGTTATGAATTTGTGTTAATGTATTGTGGATGTGTCCTTTCTCTATTTGTAAGGGTGAACATGTGTCCTATTCAGGAGAAAAAAAAGTTGTGGAGCTCATTGTCATGAGGTACAACTGAGCTTAAGCATATGCTCTCAGAATGCATATATTTATTGGTTTTAAATACTCTACCTCTCAATTGGAGTGCATGTAATTTTGGTGCTGGCTGGAATCTATTTTACAGATGTATCTCTTGCAACACTCCTGCACACAGCAAAAATACCAAGGAAAAAGTTTATAAACTCAATAAAAGAGAAGCTCAGAATTAGTTTTCATTGTTACTTATCTTGTGCTGACAGTACATAGAAGAATGTTAGAACCCTTTGATGCTACAAGTGTGTATGGTACCACACATTACAGGTTTGAGTGGGGTGTTTTTTTGGCAGAGTGGGCAGAAGTTGGTGCCCTTCTCTGTTTATTCTTTCTGAAATTTTCTTTATGAGTGCTTGGTTAGGCACACCAAGAGCATTTTCTAAGCCTGTCCTTTTACTTTGCATTAAAATATGGATACCTTTGTCTTGGATTTTCTCTTACTGGGTCCCTAATCATTCTCTCTTTCTTTATTTTTGTTCAACCTTTTTCTTTCTTAGCTTGTTTCCTCTTAGTACTGGGGAACACTCAAGTATGTATCAAAGCAAGTGAGCTTAGAATTTCTGCATCATTATTTTACTAATACTTTTACATCCTTGAATAAACACTAGTGTGTCAATGTGCTAGATTTTGCTTCCCTAAACTGCAGAATCATCATAGTTTGAATTGCCTCTTATTTCAAACTCTCTACTTGAGCCTATTCACATGGCGGTTGTAGGAACTGCGCAAGTCTGCTAAAATAACCCACCTTTGTCTTTATGCGTCATGTGCACAGGTGTTTGAATTCATCTCTGTTTCCATAAACCCTCAGGGTTGTATGGGCATAAGGGATATCAAACCTAGTATATCAGTCTCTCGTTTGCTCTGAGTTTCTGTACTGAAATTCTCTCAGTGGTGAACAAATCTTTGTTTTGCCCTCTCACTTCAGCGTTTTTTCAAAGGAGAGTTAACAGGACTTAAACCTTACTGGGGTTTTGCATCAACATTTATCTTCCTGCCCTGGAATGTCATTCAAAGCACTTAGCAAAAGAAACCCCATTTCCTAGGAAAAGAAAAGCACACATCAGGCAGCTTCCAAAGCAGCCCGAACTAACACTTTCTAGCTATCATACCAGAGGTGGGCAGAAATATGCTGTTAAAACACACATGTAGATGTGTGTATCAGGATGTATAGCGCAGTCTGTATCATGACTTAAAACAAAGCCTTGGAGCTGCTTGTGAGGAACATGAAGAGAAGGTTTCTCACATCTCTTTCTGATTGCCTTGCTTGGTGCCCAGTTACAGATTTGTACCTCTTTGAGGTGACCTAGAGCACCAGCCTGGCAATAGGGGATGCCTGGTGTGGTTCCTAATACTGTGCTGGGCACTTCCAAAAATTCATTAGTGTACCTCAGAGTGTGTGCTTTGAATGTATACTGCACTGTTCTTCCACTTACACTTTGGCATTACAGATTATTAACAAATGCTTTTCTTATGTAAACAATATTGTCTGGGATTTGCAATGAAATAAGGGTATTCTAGACAAGTGATTTATTCTGCAAACAATATTCCAAGTTTGGCAGAATTTTAGGGACATTCTCTTACTGGGATGTATGCTCAGTCAGGAGGTCATTCTTTGGGTATAAACTCCAAACAAATTAACTGGTCTTTTCCATGCAAGGGGAATTTTCTGCACATGAAAATGACAATTATACTGGGTTGCCTGGGTACATGAGTACATGTGCATCTGCCAAATCAGTCCTAACATGCAATTTAAGTAATTTAAACATGTAAGTTCAAATGTCTGCACTTCAGCATTTTGCAGGGGTCCCAGTTGAACCATTTTCCTTCTTCTTAGTTCCCACAGTCCATTATTGCTTCTCTGTGAAAAGCTGGTGGGTCAGGGTCTATTCTTCTAATCTGTATAATAGCTATATTGAAAATAGCTCAAACAATTGCAAAATTAGGACCTTTTCTCATATGATGAGAAAAAAAAAACATATTAATGCAAGACTTCTGTCAGCTATGTGTTGTTTTATTTTGCAACTCATATTGCTGTAGTGGCACTATCAGTGCCTTTGAACAGCATGCACTATAAAGTGTTTTCTCCTGCCTTCCTCTTCTCTTCAACCTCAGTTCTCTTCATCTACTTTCACTCTTCCCTGGATGCCAGACAACTGAATGACTGAGCTCTTGAACTAGAGGCAACTGATTTGCTTGCCTTGCTTTTCTGCACCAGAGGGCTTGGAAGTTCTCTGGGAGAGGGTTAAGATTCTTAAAAATCTTTTGATCAAAACTCCTGAGAATCAGCACCTCCAGGTTCTCCACTTGATTGTTACTGTGCTAGTTCTGTTTCTGTGGTTTAAATTTATTTATCTACCTGCTCTCTTCAACTCTGTGATTCTCACTGATTCTTCTCCTTCAGCCCACAGCCAAAGGCTTCCATGAGAGATATATTTACTTTTCCCTTCTCTGCCTTTGTAGCTGTTGAGTCTCTTCACCTTCCATGTCAGTCTTCTACCCTAACCTGGCTGACTAATGCCTCTGCTTTCAAACATTTCTGGCTAATTTCTCTGTGGAAAATGTCCCTCCACTTCTTGCTGAAGCTGCATTTCTCCTCAGCTGTTCATGCTAATTTCAACAAACTTTCCCTTTCACCAAAGTTTTCAGCATCTGTATGCTCCTCAGCTTCTCCCTCTCTTTGTACCTAACTCTTCATGCTGGCTGCCTACGTTGTGACACACCCTGGAATCAGTGCACAAAAACAGGGTTGTGGTGGCGGTTGCACCAACATGAGCACCAAGTGAACAGGCATTCATTAGCATTGTGCAATACAGAACCTTCAAATGTTTTTCCTGAGATTTCTACAGATTTGTCCAACTCTTATTAGCTTATTTTTCAGCATCTAAGGCATATTTAAAGTCATTATAGCCTACATTATTAAATATTGTTCTAATCACTAGATATTCCCCACTGTCAGATACATTTGAAGCCTGATTCTAAGAATTTATAAGAACATATATACAGCATAGATAAATATTTATTAGTAAAAGATCTTGAACATGCTTGGTTTGTTGTTTGATTTTTGATTACCTGGAGACTCAGTCTATGATAAAAGAAGATCAATGCAGTCCAGGGCTAGTGTTCTTTGTTAGACCATCCGCTTCCGACAAAACATGCAAGAGAAACCAATCCATGTGAAGGTGTCTATAACAAAATCAAAAGCCTCTCACCAGCAGGTCTTTGTTAAAAACCTTTGTGAGAGAGCTGTGTGTGTAATCTTGACTATTGTTTAACCCATTAGCTGAGAACATACAGCCACATCTCCTAGTGTTTTATCAGCGTCAAGGCAGGGAAATTGCCTGTAAACGTTTTTTCTATGTCAGTACTACTCAGCTTCCTTAGAATGCTGATAAACTGGGCACTCTTCCCTGGCATTTTTCTCACATTCTCCTCTTTCCTAAAATACACTTTTGTGATTATTAATTCTAGAGAACCAATGTATTTCTTCTTGTTGTTGTTATTATGAAAAACTCACTTGTAAAAACAAATATTTACTTACCTTTGGAGCTGGACTCTTTCTGCAAACAAATCCCCTGTGAGACACAAACAAATGAGGAATATTACCGCTGCCACCCTGGCTTCTCCCGTGTCACAGGGCAGTAATGAAATGCATCCCTCGGTACTTTTTATTTGAAGTGGGGGTAACATAAATCCTTCATCATATCAAGGCTATTTTGAACAGAACCCGCAGAGAGATAAGATCATTTAATGAACTTTGCAGCCCCCTGCCTGAGATGACCATGAAACACAGGCCCCCTTGAGAGAGTGCATCCCTCCCACACTGTCAGATACCTCAGAAAGCGTGACTTGGCAAGTGCAGAGAATTTCCTTTAAAATGAGTGCTAGCATTATCCATTTAAATATTCCTATTTTGAAGCTTGGAGAATGCTACACTACCGTCTTAGTTTTAATGGAGGCTGAAACGGTGTGACAAATCACACGTGGTTTTATGTTACAGGGTGACTCACAAAAGTATGTAATACTTTGGAGCTGTTATTCTAAGGATGTGTGCTTGATTATGACCTATCACACAATCTGTTCTCTTCAAGGAAATTGTCTTATGAATTGTCTGTTTGGTTAACTTGAGCCGAAAAAATGCATTACATTAGCAGTAGTTTTACCATTTGCAGTTGTTATAACTCTATTACAGATGAGCAGTTATGCCATTACATTTCATTCTCTCAGGAAAGTAATTTGTAGATTTGTTCCATGACAGATGTATGTAGTGATCTCAGTTTTCATCAAATCACTCTACATTGCCAATATACCATATGTGACTGCTGGCTTAAGTAGTATTTATACCATTCTTGATTATTTCAACCTTCCTTTGTTGTAATTTTTCAGACCACAAGTAGCAAAAGCAGCAGCCATTAGATAAATGCTTTTTGTAGATCATGTTTACTTATTTTTTTCTGCAGTCAGCTTTAAAGCAGAAAACCTGCAACAAAATACAACAGCTGCTGCCTCTCTTCTTTAAAGAAAGATTTCAACCCTTTCTAAATACTGGTGATTCCTTAAAAACATCAAGGTATTAACTTTGTTCAGTGTATTGTCCCCTTTGATATCATATGGAATCACAGTAACCAGCTCTGCACAGATGATAATGACAAAGGTAATGTGATCTCAAAGCTTTGATCCTAAATACATGCATTGCATTGAGAAACAAATGTATCATAGGTAAAGCTGATTAATTTGTGTTTTGGAAAACCAGTTCACATTTTGGCAGCTTTGAAAATTAAAAGGAAATACAATCTGCTGGGTCAATATTAGAATGTTTCTGTTGATGCCCAGGTTTGATACAGCAGTGGAGATAAACACTGTGCTGCTGCAGAGCAGCATAACTGTCTCCCTGTCTTTTGACTCAGAGATTAACATCCTCTTATCTCTAAACTCATCTATCTAAATTTACAATAAATCAGAGTTTTGGGGTTTAATATTATAACATAGGCAATACTTTCCATAGACGTTTCCAAACATCTAATGTCAGGAAGGGACTCAGTATCTCAGGTTTAGTCAGACCTGAACAGGTATTTTTTGTTTGATATGCTCTAAATGCATTGACATGTCCACATTTGTGCAGTTAGATGTCTTGAGTAAAGCATACACAAAGTGTGACAAACATCTCACACAACTCTGATCATCTGTAGATTAGATACATCTTGCATGATACACACTGATGATGTTTACAATGAACAATTTGTGCATTCACAGCAGCTTTTTGTGCAAAACAAATGTGTACCCAACATCCAGAAAGCCTGCACAGAACTAGTACTCTGTGGAACTACTCATATATGAAGAAATAAGCAGCTGACAGTTTGCTTGGAAAGACACAGTTCACCCTCAAAAGCAGAGTGGCTGTCAAGTAAGATTTTAGGCAGTGAAAATTATTTAAGCTGTTTCTGCACCTTAGCCTTTGTTTATTTCATAAGCAAATCTCAGAGCTGTTTACCATAACAGGCTTGTATGAGAGCACTCATCTCTAGTTTGCAAAAGTTCTTGTAAATACCTGTTTAATGTTAACAGGGACCACAAAAGAATCTGTAAAATGACTGTCATGACAAAGTGCAAAGCTCCAGAGGGCCTGAGCTGTTACTTATCAAATTCTGCTTAGTGTTCTGACAGTGTGCTGTTGCTCTGATGTGGGAAAATTTGAAATAAAAGTAGCAACCAAGCCTTACTCTTACATAAGTAATCTTGGTATGTTTTGTGGGTATTTTGTCAGTCTGGCCCTTTCACTCTTTGTGTGTTCTTAGGCTGATGATAAGAAGAGATTATGGAAAATCCACAGAAACTTCTGGTTAGCTAAATGTCTCATGCTTCTTTTCTCATTAATGATAGGGAACATAAAATCCAGGAAGGTAAGCTTTTAAACAGACATTGCACCGTATTGTTTGGTGGCTGTCTTTTATGTTCGCTGTAATGGCAGTCAGAAAGTTGTGAGGAGGGATATTTGTCACTACTGGACCGTGTTGTCACTGGTCACAGCATTTTTAGCAGCCCTCTCCAAGGTTCACAGATTCCAGAATGAAAGAGATGACTCACATGGTAGGTAAGAGCCTGACCAGTTTAAGTGTCTATCTTCCATGAAAGCTGATTGTTTATTAATTTTTATGCCTCTGGAAATACTTACAGTGAGGAGTTTTAAAAATCTGCCTTCAAAATCCATCAGACTCTGTCATTTAATAGAGTTAGTGCTCCAGAGTGGGACAGCAGACAAGAGATTCCTTGATGGACTGTCCTTCAACTGATGCTGTGAGTCAGTGTGGAAGGCCATTGTTTCCCTGCTGCACTTGCTTTGATTTGAACCCTGCTGTGCTATGTTGCCACCTCTGAAAGTGCATCTGAAGAAAAATCTGCTAAAAAATTACTAGCCCTCCCTGTTGGATATGTCACTGAATGCTAACTTAATGTATATGGGATGCACTGTCACAACTGGACAACTGAATATGTCACTGAGGTTTTGCTGAGGCTTTTAAAACCATTTTTCCTCTCTTGGGCTGAACTTTGGATTGGCAATAGCAAAAAATCAAAGTAGGAGCTAGAATTCCACTTGACACATGTCTTCAGTGACTCACAAGAGTACCTACACACAAGAAAATCCATGCTGAATTTTTCCTTTGAATGCATTCTTGATGTTGCATACAACCCATTATCCATGCCTATGACACACAGTTGTTGTCTTACAGGACAATCTCAAGGTGAGCAAAGCAGCACCTTGAAGAGCTGACATATTTTATTAGCTGAATGTAACTTCATATTAACATCACTCACATGATATCTGAAACAATTATAGTGTTTATTGCAGTCATGATATTGGCTCTGTGACATAGACCTGAAATATTAGATATGTAAGATCCACTAGCATCTTTTGGTAATTCTCTTGTTAGTTGCTTGTCAGAAGCTGTTTTGTGATTATCTTTCTACAGAAATGTGAAGTTTTATCATAGGATTCTAGAACTGTTTTCATTGGAAAAGACCTCTAAGATCGAATCCAACTGTCAACCCAAACCCACCATAGCTATTAAATCATGTCCTGAAGTGAAAGAAGTTTAAATCCCATCAAGCTGAAATTCACCCACTGGAACTGCTAGATACACAGATGCTTTCTGGTGGAAGCGTAATTAGCCTGGCTCCTTGCTACAAAGGAAGCAAAAGGCTACTGGTGTCACTTGCTATTGTATTGTCTCAGTTCTAAATCAAATTCCCAGAGACTCAAATATGTTTGATAGAATAACAATAACGATTTTATAGAGTGCCCTTCCCTCCTTCCCCTTTCTTTCCCAAAAGAAAGGGATTTAGATGTAGAGAGAGGAAAGGTAAGCACACCCAAATAAATGAATCTCACTCGATTTGGAAGTTAAAAAAGAAAAGTTTATCAGTAAATTAAAAAGGTATCTGAGGTAGGGAAGTTACAAAGGTATAGGGAAGGGAAAATAAATACAAAATGTGTAAATACAACCACATGTTGATGGATTTATCTGCCTTGTAGGTGATGGCCACGTGATAAAACAAATTGAACCAGGAACAGGATGGTGATGCTGGTAAGCAGGGAGGCAGGGAGAGCAGAGAGAGAGAACAGGAAGTCCCCCTGCTTTTATGGGTCTTTAGGCAGGAAGAGGGAGTGGGCTAACCATCACCTGGTAGTGTTCAGACCCACCCCTAGGGAGGGGTCAAGACCACCTAGGGTCAGGTTCAAGGTCACTCCCCCTGGAGCTATCTTTAAGAATTTTCATGTGTTCGAAACTGTTTTAAAGCCCACATCAAATTAACTTCTATAGGGACCTGTCAATAAAGGCTTCTGTGATTCTATGATTTGCCACCATTTATCAACAGTCCTGGCTCACTGGGGAGGCTCCCAAAGGCTGGAAGCTGGCCACTGTGATGCCCACCCAGAAGATGGACCAGAGGGAGGAACCAGTAAATTTCAGACCTGTCAACCTGACCTCAGTGCTGGGCAAGGTCATGCAACAGGTCATCTTGTGTGCCATCACAAAGCACATACAGGATGGCCAAGGGATCAGGCCCGGACAGCATGGGTTTAGACAGGGCAGGTCTTGCCTGACCAACTTGATCTCCTTTTACAATCAGCTTAGCCACCTGGTGAATGTGAGGCAGGCTGTAGATGTAGTGTATCTGGACTTCAGCAAAGCCTTTGACACTGTCTGCCACCACAAGCTCCTGACAAAGCTGGCAGCTCGTGGATTGGACAGATTCACTCTCATATGGGTCAAGAACTAGCTGGATGGCAGAGCCCAGAGAGTGGTGGTGAATGGTGCCACATCCAGTTGGCAGCTGTCACTAGTGGTGTCCCCCAGGGATCAGTACTGGGCCCAGTCCTGTTCAATATCTTTATTGATGATCTGGACGAGGAGATTGAGTCCAGCATCAGTAAGTTTGCAGATGACACCAAGCTAGGAGCAGGTGTTGATCTGTTGGAGAGTAGGAGAGCCCTGCAGAGGGACCCTGACAGGCTAGATGGGTGTGCAGAGGCCAACGGGATGCGATTGAACAAGGCCAAGTGCAGGGTTCTGCACTTTGGCCACAACAACCCCAAGAAGCACTACAGGCTAGGGACTGAGTGGCTGGAGAGCAGCCAGGAAGAGAGGGACCTGGGGGTACTGGTGTATAGTAGGCTGAAGATGAGCCAGCAGTGTGCCCAGGTGGCCAAGAGAGACAATGGCATCCTGGCCTGCATCAGGAACAGTGTGGCCAGCAGGACAAGGGAGGTTATTCTTCCCCTGTATTCAGCACTGGTCAGGCCACACCCTGAGTGCTGTGTCCAGTTCTGGGCTCCTCAATTCAAGAGAGATATTGAGGTGCTGGAACGTGTCCAGAGAATAGTGATGAAGCTGATGAGAGGCCTGGAATAAAAACCCTGTGAGGAGAGGCTGAGGGAGCTGGGGTTGTTTAGCCTGGAGAAGAGGAGGCTCAGGGGTGACCACACTGCTGTCTACAACTACCTGAAGGGAGGCTGCAGCCAGGTGGGCGTTGGTCTCTTCTCCCAGGCAACCAGCAACAGAAAAATGGGACACAGGTCTCATGTTGCATCAGGGGAAGTCTAGGCTGGATGTTAGGAGGAAGTTCTTGCCAGAGAGAGTGATTGGCATTGGAATGGGCTGCTCCGGGAGGTGGTGGAATCACCATCCCTGGAGGTGATCAAGAAAAGACTGGATGAAGCACTTAGTGCCATGGCCTAGTTGATTGGATAGGGATAGGTGATAGATTGGGCTGGATGATCTTAGAGGTCTATTCCAACCTGGTTGATTCTATGATTCTATGAAGAGCAAAGTCTCTTTGATGTTCACCAATCTTCCAGCAGCAAGTATGAAGTCTCAAATAGCTGCAGCTCCTAACATTTTCTAACTAAGAATCTAATAATGCTGTAAAAAGATGCAGAAGACTGCATTACCCCATTGAGATATTATTCTTTTTCTACGGTTTGTGTGGAGGTAAAACCACACCAACCTCAGCTCAAACAGTGTGAACTGGAGCACACTCTGCATTGGCTGGTTTTAACAGAGGATCAAAAACCTCTTTTCTCGAGTCATTAAACTGATACCTGTGGTGGTTTGGCTGTTATCCCACCCCCACACACACATTGTAGAAACACCCAGCTAACTCAGACAGGCTCTGGGAATATAAATGAAGCTATTTATTTACAGCTAGCACAATATACAAGCAGCTATTTACAATATATACAGTTATATACAATTATATACAAGGTAAAAGTAATACAGAAGCACAACTCCCCTCCCAGAAACCTGAGTCCCCAGGAGGGGCTCTCAAACCACCCCTGCCCCTCCCCCTGCCCCTCTCAACCTTACCCCAATCCTGAGAAAGAATAGAGGTGCAGCCAAGAGGTTAAGAAACAAGGTTAGTGGCAGTGAGGTTAAGGAGATGTGGCTCAGTCTGAAGCCCAGAAGCAGAGTGAGAAAATGGTGAATGTTATCTAATGTTTACTTTCTTGTTCCCATAACTCTCAGTGAGTCTGTGAGAGAAGGAGACATCAACCATTGTTTTCCTTTCATAGCCAATTATCTACTTTTTCTCACCAAAACATTCTAGCCTGCTTCAAACTAGCACAATGCCTCATCCAGTCGTCTCTTGAACACCTCCAGGGATGGTGGATGTGGTGCTTATGGCTATGGTCTAGTGATTAAGAATGTTGGGATGAAGGTTGGACTGGATGATCCTGGTAGACCTTTCCAATCACAGTGATTCATAGTGATTAGATGTTGTGCTGAGGGATTTGGTTTAGTCAAATACTTGTCAGTGTGAAACTAATGATTGGACTTGTTGGTCTTGAAAGTCTTTTCCAATCTAAGAAATTCAGTGATTCTGTGACTAAATCTGTGGTTGGGTGCCTGTTTAAATACTTCAGGGATGGTGTAGCTGTACCCCTGCTGTACCTCAGCTGATCTGCAGTTTTAATTCTGACTTAAGACTAAGGTATACTTTCCTTCTACTGATTTATCAGAGGCAAGGAATTTGGCCCTGCAGTGCTTTATTATCGCAAATTAACTGAACTGAGAGGCAGGCTGTGTTCTGCTGCTTCTTTGCTCCTTTTAAGACTGTATTAAACATTAAAACATTAAAAAGATAATCCAGACTCTATTTTAGCAGGGCCAAGTTGAAGGAGAACAGGAATGTAAGATATGAGGGTACACACTGTTCCTTATATGTGCTTTCTGGAACAAAATATGATTTCAACTCTTGCACTCAACCCAGTAATAAAAAGTAATGTCAGATGTGAAAGTTTGTCATCAACATGATTCTGATAAATGTTGAGACCCAAACTGACCACTCATTCTTAGAAACTGCCATTATAAAATTCTCCACCTAAAATAATTGTCAGTGAGCAAAGATTGCTAGCTAGATTGCAAAGGTATCAGGTACATGCTAAGTGAAATTAAATAATGGGAGATTAAGATCACGGATTTCACAAGATACCAGGCAGTGGCCTGGGCCATTACGTAGTAACAAGCATCAGCATCCTGAGCGCTGTGAAATCTCTGCCCGGTTACTTGCAAGATCTGCTGCATGAATAGTTTTGAGACATGGACCTGTGAGTTGTGAGGCAGCACACGACTAATTCAATTTAGTATGGATGATAAACAGTTTTAAGTGTGAGTGCTATGGCAAATTAGATCACTCAGATATCTTTGGGGCTTCAAATGAAATGAAAAAGGGAAATGACACGTTGCATTGGCAAAGACTGTTTTTCTGAGCAGTAGCAGAATAAATTATTTCCTTGATTTGTGTACACATAGATTGCTGATGAAATTTTCAAACATTTAATGTGTCAAATGTATCAATCAAATGAATGTAAGGAGCCTTTTCATTCCTAGCAAGTACCAAAAGAATCTTCACAAAGTTTGTTATCCAATGTCTTTAACTTGAAGCCAAAAGTTTTTCAGTTTAAGTCTGGCCTGTGCTAAAGTGGTTCTGCAGTTGAATTATCTGGAAAATACTCTTACCTGGGCAGATATTCAAAATCCTGCTTTGCAGGGTATTGAACACAAGACTGAAGAGTCACAGAAAATTCTTCACCATCATGTCAGTGTAGATGAGTATTCTCAAAGTACATTCCTTCACACATCTGAGCTCTGATTCCTGGGTTATCCTCTTGTCTCCTTCTCTGTTTATTGTGTATGTAGAAGTGTTAATGGAAAGACATTGGTAGCGGTCAGAAAACTTCCTGCTCCTGGCCTGTGTTTGTTTCTCTCTCGTGTTGCTACTCTGCATCTAAGCACCTTGTTGTCTATATAGCTCAGATTAAGTCTTGATGCAGGCAGTAAAAGTTCAGATACAGAGGAAAGTCACCAGGAGATGGGCCAAGAATACCTTTGATGGAAGATACTAGTTTCTTAATCTAGCTACAAAACTGAATGGATCTTATCTTTTATGAGTACAATTGGCAATGTGCTAACAATGGACAAGGAGAAAGCTGAGGTGTTCAATGGTAATTTTACATCAGTCTCTCACTGACAACCTCTTCCCACAGTTCTTGATGGCAAGATGGGAACCTAGGCAGCAAAGCCTCTTCCACTGTAAAAGAAGGTAAGTGTGCTAGTTTGAAGCAAGCTAGAATGTTTTGGTAAAAGAACTAGATAACAGGCAGTGAAATGAAAAACAATTGATGTCAACTTCTCTCACAGTCTCGCTGAGAACTCTGGGAAGAAGAAAGACTTTTTCTCCATTTTGTTTCTCACTCTTGCTTTTGCCTTAGACCTGGTCACATCTCATTAACCCTGCTCCTACTAACCTTGCTCCCTAACCTCTTGGCTGCACCTCTCTTCTTCTTGAGAACTGGGGTAAGGTTGAGAGGGCCGGGGGAGGTGTTGGGGTGGTTTGAGAGCCCCTCCTGGGGACTCAGGTTTCTGGGAGGGGAGTTGTGCTTTTGTATTGTTTATCCTTTGTTGTTTATCCTTTGTATATTTCTGTATATAATTGTATATAACTGTATATATTGTAAATAGCTGCTTGTAAATTCTGCTAGCTGTAAATAAATTGCTTCATCTATATTCCCAGGGTCCGTCTGAGTTAGCTGGGGCAAATACAAAGTGTGGAGGGGCGGGGTAACCCCCAAACCATCACATTTTTTATTGGCGACCCAGGTGGGACAGGCAAACAATCCCACTAATGCTAACACTGCTAATGCTGGTAACGCTAGCCCAGTCAGTCCAAATCCTAATGACACCAGCTCAGCCAATTTGAACCCTCAGCCAGCAGACCAGAACCGAAATCCTCCTGTTAAAAGCAAGGCAGATTTGAACTCACAAGCTCCAAGTCAGACCTCCAATAATTCAAACCCTCCAGGTCAGACCCCTAATGATTCGAATGCTCCAGGTCAGTCTCCTAATGATTCAAACCCTCCAGCAGACACATCCAAGTCTGTTGCTGCTCAGGCCTTTCTGGCACCTGCTAAGGCAAAAGCTAAGACAAAGAGTGGTTCGCAGGAGGATGTAAGACAGGGGACCTCTGGTGATCAGCAGCAAGAGGAGGAAGAGGAGATAGTTAGTCTGCGAGACCTTGTAGATGTGCTGAGACAACAATACTCAAGTGAAAGGAGTGCTGTGAGGTTAGCTGCCAAGAGAGAGGATGGTTCCAATGAGTTTAGGAATGCTATGAGGAAGGTTCTGTTAGGTCCAGTACCACCAGATCAACAGGTGGAAGAAGAGGAGGAAGATGACATCCAAGGCTCCAAGGATCCTCAAAGAGAGGTCAGGGAAGTTAGAAAGGAATACACAAGGGAATCAGGTGAGCCAATCTTAAGCTGGCTAGTGAGATGCCGTGGCATTGGTGCTAATGCTCTGCAGGTAGGAGACAAGTCTGCCAAGCAGCTGGGACCACTCACTAAGGAGAGTGGAGTGGACAAACACCTAGCAAGTCCTCTTGGTAGGGTTAGCTTGTGGACACGCCTTCTATTGGCTGTGGCTATGAGATATCCTTCCCGAGATGATTTGCCATGGGCTGCCAAGAAGTGGAACACCGTTGAGCAGGGAATTAGCTTCTGAAGGAGTTTGCTGTGAAGGAAGTGCTTTATGGAGATCATGGTACTCATGAGCCTGACGATATTCCTTTGGGAACAGGTCTCATGAAGAAGCTTATTAAGCTTGCTCCTTCATCCTATGCTAACATCTTGGCCAGCAAGTTTCTAGCAAGGAGTGATAATGGAAGATCTTTCACCGTTGGTGAATTCACTGTTCAGCTCAGGCAGATTGAGGACAGCTTGTCCCATTTTGGTATAATCTGTGCCATAAAGACTATGACTACAGAGCTTAAAGATGGTATTAGAGATGGCATTAAGGAGAGCATGAAAGAACTGAAGGAGGATCTCAAAAACATTACCAATCTGGTAAAGGATACCATTCCTGCATCATCTGAATGGGTGCAAGTTTCTGCAGTCAGGAACAGACGCCCACCTCCTGCAAGGCAATTCCAGCCTAGGAGGAGACAAATTCCACCCAGACATCAGCAATCACGTGCGTCACTGTGGATACTTCTGCGTGACACATATGGTGAGAACATGAACAAATGGGATGGTAAACCTACTTCAGCTCTTTCAAAGAGGGTCAGGGATCTGCAGAGTGGCAGAAACAGAGGCAGCAAAGCCAGAAAAGTAGCTGTCACTTCTTCAGCTCCTGAGAGCAATTGCAATTGTTCCAACAGTTGCAGTTCCTCTCGCAACAACACCAATCATTGTGTACACCCTACATGCCATGTTCAGCATTAGGGGTGCCCTGCCTCCAGTGGAGAGAACCGAATCTATTGGAATGTATTCATTAGGTGGCCTGGCAGTTCAAGAGTTCGGAAATACAGGGCTTTAGTTGACACAGGTGCTCAGTGTACTTTATTGCCATCCAATTGCAAAGGGACAGAGTCCATTTCTATCTTTGGAATCACTGGTGGATCTCAAGAGTTAACTAAGGTACAGGCTGAGATCAGTTTAACTGGTAAAGAGTGGAAGACACATACTATTGTAACTGGTCCTGATGCGCCTTGCATTCTGGGAATTGACTTTTTGAGACAAGGTTGTTTCAAAGATCCTAAGGGTCATAAATGGGCTTTTGGAATAGCATCTGTAGAGATTGAGGATGATAAATTGAAATTGTCTATTAGACCTGAACTTTCAGATGAATCTGCAGTTGTGGGACATCATGACATAGAGGACCTGGAAGTGCCAATTGCAACTCAAACTGTTCATCATAGACAGTACAGAACTAACCGTGACTCTTTGTTGCCCATTCATCAGCTGATTCGTCAATTGGAGAGTCAGGCTGTCATCGAGAAAGCTCATTCACCTTTCAACAGTCCCATCTGGCCTGTGCGCAAACCTACGGGCGACTGGAGACTGACAGTTGACTTTCGTGCCCTCAACGAGGTGACGCCACCCATGAGTGCAGCTGTGCCGGACATGCTGGAACTCCAGTACGAGCTGGAATCAAAGGAGGCTAAGTGATATGCAACCATAGACATTGCTAATGCTTTCTTCTCTATTCTCATAGCAAAGGAGTGCAGGCCTCAGTTTGCATTCACCTGGAGAGGAATCCAGTACCAGTTCAATCGTTTGCCTCAGGGGTGGAAACACAGCTCAACCATCTGTCACTCAGTCATCCACAATGCACTGGAGAAAGATAAAGCTCCAGAGCACATCCAGTACATCGACGACATCATTGTGTGGGGCCAAACTGCTGAGGAAGTCTTTGAGAATGGTAACAAAATCATTGACATTCTGTTGCAAGCAGGTTTTGCCATTAAGAGAGACAAGGTCAAAGGACCTGCCAAAGAAATTCAGTTTCTGGGAGTGCGGTGGCAGGATGGTCGCCGTTACATTCCTCAGGATGTGATCAACAAAGTCTCTACCATGGCATTTCCCACCAGTAAGAAGGACACACTTTCTTTTCTTGGTGTGGTGGGATTTTGGAGACTACACATTCCTGGTTTCAGTCAGATTGTCAAACCTCTGCATGATGTAACTCGTAAGAGAAACAATTTTGAGTGGGGACCTGAACAACAAGCAGCCTTTGATCAAATTAAATGAGAAATAGTCCATGCAGTGGGCTTGGGACCTGTGAGATCTGGTCTGGACATTAAAAACATTCTGTACACGGCTGCCAGTGACAATGGTCCGACTTGTAGTCTTTGGCAGAGAGCTCCAAATGAGACACGTGGTCATCCTCTTGGTTTCTGGGGACGTTGTTACAGAGGTTCAGAGACAAATTACACTGCAACTGAGAAAGAGATTCTAGCAGCCTATGAGGGAGTGAAAGCAGCTTCTGAAGTGATTGGAACTGAGTCACAATTGCTTTTAGCTCCTAGACTGCCAGTTCTTAACTGGATGTTCAAGGGCAAAGGTTCATCACCACATCATGCCACAGATGCAACCTGGTCTAAATGGATGGCTTTGATAACCCAATGAGCACGAATGGGTAATCTTGACCGACCTGGTCTGGTGGAGGTGATCACCAACTGGCCGGAAGGCACAGACTGTTTCAAACCTCCAGAGGAGAAAATAACTCGTGCTGAGGAAGCTCCTCCCTATGGTGATCTCTCTGATCAGGAAAAGAACTATGCTTTGTTCACAGATGGTTCCTGTCATCTTGTTGGGAACAAGCGAATATGGAAGTCAGCGGTTTGGAGTCCAACCAGGAGAGTTACCGAAACGAAAGATGGCGAAGGAGAATCCAGTCAGTTTGCTGAGGTAAAAGCTGTTCAACTTGCTCTTGATGTGGCTGAACGTGAGAATTGGCCTATCCTTTACCTCTACACTGACTCGTGGATGGTAGCCAATGCTCTATGGGGTTGGCTAAAGGACTGGAAGAAGAATGGTTGGCAGAGGAAAGGAAAGCCTATTTGGTGTGCTGATCTATGGCAGGACATTGATGCACGGCTGGAGAAAACTCCAGTGAAGGTGCGGCACGTAGATGCACACATGCCTAAGAGCAGAGCCACTGAGGAACATCAACATAACCAGAAGGCAGATCAAGCTGCTAAGATTTCTCAAGTTGATACCAACTCTGAACTTGACATTGACCTTGATTGGAAACACCGAGGTGAGCTGTTCTTAGCTTGGTGGGCCCATGACTCATCTGGACATCAAGGCAGAGATGGAACATACCGATGGGCTCGTGATAGGTCAATTGACTTGTCCATGGACGCTATCACCCAAGTCATCTATGACTGTGACATTTGTGCTGCTATTAAGCAGGCTAAGCAAATTAAGCCCTTATGGTATGGTGATAGATGGTCAAAGTACAAGTATGGTGAAGCCTGGCAGATTGACTACATCACTTTACCTCGATCTCGTTCTGGCAAGCAGTATGTGCTGACGATGGTAGAAGCCAGCACTGGATGGTTGGAAACCTATCCAGTTCCACATGCTACTGCACGTAACACCATTGTTGGTTTGGAGAGGCAGATCTTGTGGAGACATGGAACTCCAGAAAGAACTGAGTCAGACAATGGTACTCATTTCAAGAACAATCTTGTGAAAAATTGGGCCAAAGAGCATGGTATTGAATGGATCTATCACATACCCTACTATGCACCAGCTTCAGGGAAGATTGAACGCTACAATGGTTTGCTGAAAACCACCCTAAAAGCCATGGGGGGTGGAACTCTGAAAAACTGGGACAAACATTTAGCAGAAGCTACCTGGTTGGTAAATAGTAGAGGTTCAGTAAACAGAGCAGGACCTGCACAATCAGATTTGGTCCAAACAGTAGATGGTGATAAAGTTCCTGTTGTACGTGAAAAGAATCTGTTAGGGAAAACTGTTTGGGTATTTTCTCCTTCGGGTGAAGGGAAACCTGTCCGAGGGGTGGTTTCTGCTGAAGGTCCTGGTCACACATACTGGGCAATGCAGGAGAATGGTGAAATCCAGTGTATTCCACAGAGAAATCTAACCTTAGCTGAGAGAGTTTAAATTCAAGCTGTTAGGAGTTTTCTGTTCTAAGTAACATCGGCGCCCAACACTGAGAGAATCTACAATAGAATCTACAGTACGTGAGCACGAACCCAACATCACCTGGGAGTCCCTGTTCTGAGCTTTTGAATCACCTACATCTGATTGAAGTGTGAACTGAACTTATATATATTGTTTTAGTGTAAATATTGGTTTAGATTAGATTGGATAATTGTCAGCGATACTCTGAGCGAAGTAGACAAGGGGTGGATTGTGCTAGTTTGAAGCAAGCTAGAATGTTTTGGTAAAAGTACTAGATAACAGGCAATGAAATGAAAAACAATTGATGTCAACTTCTCTCACAGTCTCGCTGAGAACTCTGGGAAGAAGAAAGACTTTTTCTCCATTTTGTTTCTCACTCTTGCTTTTGCCTTAGACCTGGTCACATCTCATTAACCCTGCTCCTACTAACCTTGCTCCCTAACCTCTTGGCTGCACCTCTCTTCTTCCTGAGAACTGGGGTAAGGTTGAGAGGGCCGGGGGAGGTGTTGGGGTGGTTTGAGAGCCCCTCCTGGGGACTCAGGTTTCTGGGAGGGGAGTTGTGCTTTTGTATTGTTTATCCTTTGTATATTTCTGTATATAATTGTATATAACTGTATATATTGTAAATAGCTGCTTGTAAATTCTGCTAGCTGTAAATAAATTGCTTCATCTATATTCCCAGGGTCCGTCTGAGTTAGCTGGGGCAAATACAAAGTGTGGAGGGGCGGGGTAACCCCCAAACCATCACAGTAAGCTTGTGACCATTTGGGCAAGCTGAACATACATAAGTATACAGGACCTAATGGAGCACATCCCAGAGTCCTGAGAGAATTGATTGATGTAGTCACCAAGCCACTCTCCATGGTATTTGAAAAGTTATGGCAGTCAGATGAAGTCCTTGGTGACTGGAAGAAGGGAAACATTGCATCCATTTTTCAAGAGTAGAAATGAGTACCTTTGGAAATACCAACCTGTCAGACTCACTTCTATGCCTGGGGAAACTATGAAATAGTTTCCTCTTAGTAGCTGTGCTAAGGCACATGAAGGGCAGAGAGGTGATCTGAGACAGCCAACACAGCTCTGTCAAGGGCAAGTCTTGCCTGACTTGCCTAAGGGCGTTCTATGATGGACTGACTAGATTAGCAGACAAGAGAAGAGCTATGGATGTTATCACTCTGGATGTCTGCAAAGTCTGTGACAAAATTCCCCCTCAACATCCTTCTCTGTAAATTAAAGAGACCGGGATTTGATGGGTGGACTGTTTATTGGATAAAGACTTGGCTGTGTGGGTGCATGCAGAGTGCAATGCTCAGTAGCTCAATTTCCAGATGACACTAGTGACAAGTATTGTCCTTCAGGGACAGTCAGTACTTGTCAGTATAAGGACAAGTGCTGTTTAGCATCTTCATCAATTACATAGACAGTGGGATTAAGTGCATTCTCAGATGATATGCAGATGACACCAAGCTAAATGGTGTGATTGACATACCTGAGGGACAGGATGCCATCCAGAGACCTGGGAAAGCTCAGGAAGCAGTCCCATGTGAACTTTATGAGGTTCAACAAGGCCAAGTACAAGGTCCTGCACCTGTGTTGTGACAAACCTTGGCCAGAGGATAAATAGGTTGAGAGAAACCCTGTGGAGAAGGACTTGAGCGTACTGGTGGATCGAAAGCTGGACATGAACTGGCAATGTGCACCAGCAGCCCAGAATGCCAACTGTGTCCTGGGCTACAGCAAAAGAAGCATGGCCAGCAAGTTGAGGGAGGTGATTCTGCTGGTCTGCTCTTGTGAGACCCCACCTGGTGCAGTGTGTCCTGCTTTGTAGTCCTATGCATAGGAAAGACATGGATCTGTTAGGGCAGGGGCAAAGGAAGACCAGAGAAATAACCAGAAAGCTGCAACATCTTTCCTATGATGAAATTCTGAGAGAGTTGGAGTTCAGATTGGGAAGAGAAGGCTCCAGAGAGACCTAATTGCAACCTTTTGATACTTGGGAAGGGCCTGCAAGAAAGATGGGGACAGACGTTTTAGTAGTTGTGATAGGATAAGAGAAAATGGCTTTAAACTAAAAGAGGGTAATTTCAGACCAGATCTAAGGAAGAATTTTTTTTATTTAAATGAGGGTACTGAGACACTGGAACAGGTTTCCCAGAGTGGTGGTAGATGCTCCATCCTTAGAAACATTCAAGGTCAGATTGAATGGGCCTCTGAGCAACCTGATCTAGTTGAAGATGTCTCTACTCATTGTAGAAGTGTTGGATTAGATGACCATCACAGATGCCTTATAACTCAGAGTCTTACATGATTTTGTGATTCTATAGTTCCATCTGACGACAGATAAGGACAACCTTCTGATAGATTAGTAGAAGAATTAAAGAATTCATTAAACCAAGAAACAAAATTGGAAACTTCCAAGTACATAAATCTCATTTTAGTCTGAAGCAAGTAATAGAAATAGCAGAAGGCAATACACTTTTTGCTTTCCACCTGTATTTAGAAATTGTTTCTCTTACAGGGAAGTTGACTGTTTTTGTTAGTGTTCTGATCAGGACAACACAGTATCCATTGGGCTTCACCACTCAATAAAGATTTTTCCTACTCTGCTTCATATTCAAACCAAGCATTTATTTTTTTCTCCTCCTCTGTCCAGTCCTACAGACTGCTCCAAGTTCATGGCCATTGTGTTGTACATGCACATATAAATCTACCACATCACTCTTTTCTGGAAAGCTACCTTTTGTACCTTTCCCTATTCCTTGTTTACACTTAGACACAAGATCTAAGCTAAGTCTTAAACCATAGCAAGAATATAGCCGTAGTAGTCTGTATTGTGTTTCACTTACCTTCTGACTTTAAATGTAACTAATGCATTTCAACTTTCAAGAAGACCTCAGGAATGAATCAGTCTCTGACTTTCTTGTCAGGGAGTTGCCTCATGGATGAAGAGCTTGGATGACTGTGGAAGTTCCTAGGGAAAATGCATGAATTTGAGTAGGATGAGGACCTAGAAGAATGGAAATCTCTGACAAGTCCTTACTTGGCCTTTCTCTTGTCTTGATTTGAGCATCTGCTCTTTTTTTTTTTTCTCAAAGTGAGCCACAGGTCATATAAATATTCTTGGGCCCTTAGGGTTGGCAGCCAGCAGCCAGAATACATTTTGATGAGTCATGAGTGCTTAGCACTTCTGAAAATTAAAAACCACATGGAGAAAAAAGACTGTTGATGAAAAGTGCAAAACCTACCTCTTACGTGCCATTGTTAAGGTAATTGTGTAAAACAATGCCCCTATAAAAGAAGTAGTTCCAAAATAGTAACCTCCTTCAACATTATGTAAGCCCCATGAAATCAGTACCAAAGGCTCCTCTGATCCTGGCAAGAAGGCTGCCAGCACTGAAGAATGCAGCTTGAATCCCTTGTAACTGCCTCATTTGACTTCATATTCATGAAGTGTAGGCAGTTGAGAGACATATGTGATCCTCACCACAAAAATAGATTTTGTTGCTGCTCACTCTTTGCAGGTGTCTTCCAGTGGTCCTGACACTATTTCTAAATTGATTTTTTGAGGATTTTAAGGAAGTAAACAATTTATTTTCAAGAATACTGAGCTTTTGGGGAAATTTTGTTTGGAGGTACCTTTTCTTCATACTACCGAGCTCTTACGTTCCTGCAAAGTGACTGCTCTTACTTCATCCATTTCTGCCATGGTTTTCTCATTAGCAGGTGCTGAAATTGCCTACTAACAGCTGTGTGAGGCTAGGTTACTGAGCTGTTTCTCTAACTAGATGCACTAAGCAACTGCACAGACCAAGGCAAAACATGCAAGGTTATACGAAGTGTGAAAATCTAACATGCCTCCTTCTCAAGTCACACGTGACCCTGTGACTTCACATCTCTCCCCATGATACATTCCCATGTGTTTTGTATGTACCTTAACATTCTTGATTCTCACCAGCAGGAAGGGATATTCCAGGAGTCAATTAATCATATACTGTGGGATAAGTAGCTTCTCCTTTTCAGACCTATCTTCTGGAACGAGTTTCCAGTCTTGTGACCACTGTACAGCCAGTTATAATGGTGAAATTTGGGATTATATTAATCAGCTAACATAAAAAAAAATGTTTTAAAACCATTATAAGTCATAGATTCTGGGTTATTATGCTTGTCTGAATCACAAGTGCTGGTGGAGTATAAAAAGAGGACCAAAGAAATGCGATGTAAGCTAAGCTACAGAGAGGCATATATCCTACCTAAAATCACCTCTCACAATAACCAATTCTGCCAAAAAAATCCCTTCCAGTTCGTGAGACTAAGGTTGAGAAGCAGTATTCTTTATAGTGCTTTTTCTTTACAGAAGGGGTAGAATTCAGATCACAGATCTTCTAAGTTTAAACTGAAGTTGTAGCAGGGAGTGGACTCTGTGAAGAAGGGTCCTGAACAGATCTGTGAGTGCTTACCTGCTCCATGTGCCAGCTAGAAGTGTTTTGGACAAAATCCACTTTTATACCTTGAAGTTGAGCATAAATTGACTGTAGCATTTGAAAATGAAAAGATAACATTTGTGGAATGTATATGAGTTTGCAGGTGGATTTGGGGAAGGAACAAATAGATAATGAAGCAGCATTATATCAATATACAGAAGACTCTTGGCAGAATAGATGCATACTTGTGGGTTTTAAAAGGCCTTTTAATGGCAGCACAGATGTAGTACTAGCCTAGCTGTACCTGTAACATTTTAGCATGAAGATGGAAAATGGGCATCCAGATTACACTTTTTCCTAGAGTCATTCGAAGAAGGCAGTTCACTGCTCAGAGCACCACGCAATTTCTCCTCATCTTAATGTTTCTGTGGTTCGGGGAACATCAGTGTAACTAAAGCACCAAAAGCTTTTTACTCTTAGTTCCAGAGAATGTTATCACAGGCAGAGCTGCTTATCCATATTTTTTTTTGTAAGGCTAAAGCAACCCTTCAGTTTGCCTAGTAGCAGCTCTCATCTGTATTCAGTAGCAGAAAGATACAGTAAAGGAGACCAGGCAGCATATATCACAGTAGCTGTTTCAATATAATTTGAATTATTAAAGAAATATTTTTATTATAGCTAAGACAATTATGTATGCAGAATATCAAGGTCAGTGAATGAGATCGTTAAGGAAAAATGAATGCGGCAGATAACTAATTTATCTCTTGAGAATGCTATTTCATGCACTGACACATTTTCCTCTTTAGCATCAATCTATAAGGCTGAGTTCTGTGAAGTGCTTTAATTAACCTATCATCATGTTCTTATTTATAGTGTTCCCAAATTATATTATCAAAATATAATAGTCTATTTTCTACCTCCATTGTATAAAATATTGCAAGATCTGAATATTTATACAAAATAATGATTTTTGAAAACAAGTATTTTCAAGCCTATTTTGTAGGTGTAACTTGACACACTACCAAATTTGAATTGCCAGAAGCCAGGCAAAGCATACACTCTTGAAAAGTAACAAGTCCCTGTGACTTCTTTTCATCTGGCTATCTGATAAAACTCCTTTAAAATTAGTATTCAGCATCTCAGAATCCATGCATATGGGGTTGGTATAATTTGTCTTTCTGACACACTTAACCTAGCAAGTGGGTTCCTTGGTCTCTTAGATGGAATAGTAAGATAAAAGGTAATTATCTTGCTTTCCTTAAGTCTTCATAGAATGATACCAGAATCACTCCTCATCCCTGCAGTAGGTCACATCATACTTATTTTTCTGCTCCAAATTTGATTTTAACATGAGCAGAATGGTGATATGAGAACCACTTGAAAAAAATAATGTATTATTGCCTGTAACTTCAGTTCTGTGATAAACTTTAATTGTATGCTTCTTTTACCAGCCTAAGATTGCCTTTTTCTTAATTTTCTAGGAAAATCTATCTCTTATTGATTTTATGGTAAATGTAGGAGCAGTCTTTGCTGACTGCTGATAGCCAGCCCACCCTTAATACATACAGGGAGATACATTGTTTGTGGCCAGGGTAGCAGATAACAGCCTGCTTCATCTGTGAAAGATTACTTAAAAACAAAACACACTTTACGTTCAAATTCTTGCTATGTTTTGCTTTAGGTATACTAGGTTTTACCAGTGAAGTGAGGCTCAGGAAGTTGTTCATTACTGCTGCACTCAGTCTCACATTTTTTTCTGACCACAACGTCAAGACCCAATGTTACCAACTTCTAATGATGCCATCTTCTGGTCAGCGGCGTCCATGATGGTGTTGTGACCTAGGAGCAGTGTGAAACAGGACGGCAGCAGGAATGTGCTCACACTAAAGGTTTTGCCATGCTCTGTGGTGACAGATACTGTATTAACTCTCAGAAAATAATCCATCAGTTTTTGTCAGCTGCTAAAAGCAGTTCATTCCTCCTATGCACTTGTACAGTGCCTGACACAGCAAAGTCTCAATCTTGATCAGGGTTTGTAGGCACTCTACTGGTAATACAGTAATGCTTTAACAGAATGACATTGATTACAGTTCGTGTTCATGGCTTTTAATGTTATTATTTGTGATGAATCAGTGTGCAGATTGTTAAGAATGTTTCATCTTCATTCCTTTGGGCTTTCTCTTTATTCGCTTGTAGCACCTTCAGTTACTGCAGCACCAAAGCCTGATACAGAATTTCCTTCATTCAGCAAACACTTACTTGCACACATCAATGTGTATGCAACAGTGCCAGCTAATTGGCTTGACAGACTCTTAATAAGCAGCCTTTCTGCAAATACCAGATTAACCTAAATTTTAACACTGGTAATAAACAACATCTTTACCTCCCTGTGAATACAGCATGTAACATTCTACTACTGGTGTCAATACCATTGAATACAAAATTATGTCCTTCTCTTGTCCTCATGGGTTGTTCCACCATAGTAGGAATTCATGTGCAGAGTTTCAGCCCAATGATATTTAGTTCTTTCCACTGTCCCTGTATTCTGGGCTGCTGTTTTCTTTTGATCATTCGAACTAACCAACCTAGTAACTTTAAAGCAGTAGTTATGTAACAAGTTTCTGTTTATCTAACTGTGGGCTCCCCTTCACCTTGCTGTGTGGCTCTGCAACATCCCTGTGTCAGTAAAGATGGTCTGACTAGGCCAATAAAAATCAGAAAATAAAATTTTGGATGGATAAGTGAGCAAACCTGGCTGACAGGGAACAGTAGATACATACATATGTTATCTTTTTTATTACCTCAGACTACTTGAGAAAGTTGCATCAATAGGATATACTTAGTAGCTGAAATTTTCATTTGCTACTTAATTTTGTCTGCATAGAGGATTCGCCATTAGAGCTCTTGGACTGCAAGTTGGCATATGCGTATTTTAGTACTGATGTCTTACTACTGAACTTCTGCAGGTGGTTTTGGTTAGTATCACTCATGACAGGCATATCAGTAACGGGATATGCTTAGGTAAAAGAGGAACACAACACTGGAAGGTAATGAATTGAATTTTGTTGTGTGTTACTGCACTACTGGAGATGTTGTACTATGAAGCATTTCTGCACAAGTCATTCACATGCCCATACAAACAGATCTGACATACAGCCTCTGTGAAGAGAACAGAGTATTTCACATCTCCTGAAAGACTAATGGTAAAAACAATAGGTTTCTAGCCGTTGTACCAACATGCATCATGGATATAATTTACTTAATTTAGCAATCCAACACCAGTATATCAGGCAGAAAAACAGAGCTCATCTAATTTTCAGCATCACATGACTTTCATAATCTACCTTCAAAACTAAAGACAATGTTTGCTGACACTCTGTTTTCCAGCCTGGATTTCCACCTGGTAAGAGAGGCAGCTTTGTTACTGATGTTGCATTATACATGTTTGAGGTAAGGACACAGTATTGTGACTGAAAGAACATGGATGATGTTTAAAACATGGAACTTCACAAGTCTCTTAATCTTCCTTCTTCTCTCTCTCTCTCTCTCTCTCTCTCTCTCTGTATTTCTCTCTCTCTCTCTCTCTCTTTTTTTTTAAGGAAAGGAAAGGAAAGGAAAGGAAAGGAAAGGAAAGGAAAGGAAAGGAAAGGAAAGGAAAGGAAAGGAAAGGAAAGGAAAGGAAAGGAAAGGAAAGGAAAGGAAAGGAAAGGAAAGGAAAGGAAAGGAAAGGAAAGGAAAGGAAAGGAAAGGAAAGGAAAGGAAAGGAAAGGAAAGGAAAGGAAAGGAAAGGAAAGGAAAGGAAAGGAAAGGAAAGGAAAGGAAAGGAAAGGAAAGGAAAGGAAAGGAAAGGAAAGGAAAGGAAAGGAAAGGAAAGGAAAGGAAAGGAAAGGAAAGGAAAGGAAAGGAAAGGAAAGGAAAGGAAAGAAAAGGAAAGGAAAGGAAAGGAAAGGAACACCCAAATGTAATGGGCCAGGAAACAGTCTTCAGAAAAGTTAATGTACAAAGTCAGGTGGGAAAGATCTTTGATCCCAATTCTTTTTGAACCTGACTTTCTGCTTGTTCTGTTTAAAGATGCTATTGCAAAGACTGTCTTTCTGAATTTGTACACTTCTTCACTTTTGATTAAGTTGTTCATTGTATTCCTTCCTGTACTTTTCATAAAAGCATAATGTTGGCAGTACAACATGGGAAACACAGCTTTCTTCACAAAACTAACAGATCTAAAATTCAACTAGACAGTTTCTATCACTTTAGGAACCAGAACTGTCTGTTTTCTTGGTCTATATATGAGATTTCCTCTTAAGTAAAACCTGAAATGCTTTATGAGGCGAGTGAGTCATATGAAGCTTTCTGTTTAGCAGGCAGATACAAGGATGATATTGAAAAGAAGTGGCAAAAGACACCGCTGGTAAGAGGTGCATGAAAGAACTGAAGGAGGAACTTACAATCTCCATTTCCAATATGGCAAAGGATACCACCCCTTAATCTTCTGAACAGGTGCATGTTTCTGCCATCAGGAACAGACTTCCACTTCCTGCAAGGCAATTCCAGCCCAGAAGAAAAACTGCACTTAGACATCAGCAATCACATGCGTCACTGTGTGTAATCCTGCGTGACCAATTTCATGAGAACATGAACAGGTGGGATGGTCAACCTATTTCAGCTCTTTTGAAAAGAGTCAGGGAACTGCAGAGTGGCAGAAACAGAGGCAGCAAAGCCAGAAAAGTAGCTGTCACTTCTTCAGCTCCCCAGAGTAACTGCTATTATTATCATAATTGCAATTTCTCCCACCTTAACAACACCAAACATTGTGTGCAACCCACATGCCATGTTCAGCATTAGGGGTGCCCTGCCTCCAGCCAGGAGGAGGAAAGGGATAGTGGAGAGAACCGAATCTATTGGAATGTGTTCATTAGGTGGCCTGGCAGTTCAAGAGTTCGGAAATACAGGGCTTTAGTTGACACAGGTGCTCAGTGTACTTTATTGCCATCCAATTGCAAAGGGACAGAGTCCATAACTATTTCTGGTATCACTGGTGGATCTCAAGAGTTAACTAAGATGCAGGCTGAGATAAGTTTAACTGGTAAAGAGTGGAAGAAACATACTATTGCAACTAGTCCTGATGCACCTTGCATTCTGGGAATTGATTTTCTGAGAGAAGGTTGTTTCAAAGATCCTAAGGGTCACAAATGGGCTTTTGGAACAGCATGTGTAGAAACTGAGGATGGTAAATTGAAATTGTCTATTAGACCTGAACTTTCAGATGAATCTGCAGTTGTGGGACATCATGACATAGAAGATCTGAAACTGCCAGTTGCTACTCAAACTGTGCACCACAGGCAGTACAGAACTAACCGTGACTCTTTGTTGCCCATTCATCAGCTGACTCACCAACTGGAGAGTCAGGCTGTCATCGAGAAAGCTCATTCACCTTTCAACAGTCCCATCTGGCCTGTGTGCAAACCTAACAGAGACTGGACACTCACAGTTGATTTTCATGCCCTCAGCGAGGTGACTCCACCCATGAGCGCAGCTGTGCTGGACATGCTGGAACTCCAGTACGAGCTGGAATCGAAGGAGGCTAAGTGGTATGCAACCATAGACATTGCTAATGCTTTCTTCTCTATTCTCATAGCAAAGGAGTGCAGGCCTCAGTTTGCATTCACCTGGAGAGGAATCCAGTACCAATTCAACCGTTTCCCTCAGAGGCAGAAACACAGGTCAATGATCTGTCACTCAGTCATCCACAGTGCATTGGAGAAAGATAAAGCTCCAGAACATATACAGTTCATTGATGACATCATTGTGTGGGGCCAAAGTGCTGAAGAAGTCTTTGAGAAAGGTAACAAAATCATTGACATTCTGTTGCAAGCAGGTTTTGCCATTAAGAGAGACAAGGTCAAAGGACCTGCCAGAGAAATTCAGTTTCTGGGAGTGCGGTGGCAGGATGGTCGCCGTCACATTCCTCAGGATGTGATCAACAAAGTCTCCAGCATGGCAGCTCCCACCAGTAAGAAGGACACACTTTCTTTTCTTGGTATGGTGGGATTTTGGAGACTACACATTCCTGGATTCAGTCAAAATGTCAAACTTCTGCATGATGTGACTCGTAAGAGAAACAATTTTGAGTGGGGACCTGAACAACAAGCAGCCTTTGATCAGATCAAGCAAGAAGTAGCCCATGCAGTGGTCTGGGGGCCTGTGCAAACTGGTCAGGACATTAAAATCATTCTGTACATGGCTGCGAGTGACAATGGTCCAACTTGGAGTCTTTGGCAGAGAGCTCCAAATGAGACATGTGGTCATACATTTGATTTCTGGGGTCATAAGCTAAAAAGGTTTGGAGGCAAATTACACTCCGACAGAGAAAGAAATACTAGCAGCCATGAAGGAATGAAAGCAGCTTCTGAAGTGACTGGAACTAAGTCACAATTGCTTTTAGCTCCTAGACTGCCAGTTCTAAACTGGATGTTCAAAGGCAAAGATTCATCACCACATCATGCCACAGATGCAACCTGGTCTAAGTGGATGGCTTTGATAACCCAATGAGCATGAATGGGTATGTGATGGTTTGAGGGTTACCCCGCCCCCCCACACTTTTGAATTTGCCCCAGCTAACTCAGACGGACCCTGGGAATATAGATGAAGCAATTTATTTACAGCTAGCAGAATTTACAAGCAGCTATTTACAATATATACAGTTATATACAATTATATACAGAAATATACAAAGGAGAAACAATACAAAAGCACAACTCCCCTCCCAGAAACCTGAGTCCCCAGGAGGGGCTTTCAAACCACCCCAACACCTCCCCCGGCCCTCTCAACCTTACCCCAGTTCTCAGGAAGAAGAGAGGTGCAGCCAAGAGCTTAGGGAGCAGGGTTAGAAAGCAGTGATGTTAGAAAGATGTGTCTCGGTCTAAGGCAAAAGCAAGAGTGAGAGACAAAATGGAGAAAGTTTTCTTCTTCCCAGAGTTCTCAGCGAGACTGTGAGAGAAGTTGACATCAATTGTTTTCATTTCACTGCCCGTTATCTAGTTCTTTTACCAAAACATTCCAGCTTGCTTCAAACTAGCACAGGGTAATCTCAACTACCCTGCTCTTGTAGAAGTGATCACCAACAGTTCCAATGGCAGAGACAGTACAAAACCCCCAGGGGAGAGAGTAACCTTTGCTGAAGAAGCTCCTCCCTGTGGTGATCTCTCTGATCAGGAGAAGAACTACGCTTTGTCCACAGTTGGTTCCTATCATCTTGTTGGGAACAAGCAAAGATGGAAGTCAGCAGTCTGGAGTCCTATCAGGAGAGCCACTGAAGCAAGAGATGGAGAAGGTGAATCCAGCCAATTCACTGGGGTAAAAGCTCTTGATGTGGCTGACCATGAAAATTGGCCTATCCTTTACCTCTGCACTGACTTATAGATGGTAGTCAATGCTCTATGGGGCTGGCTAAAAGGCTGGAAAAAGCATGGTTGGCAGAGGAAAGGAAAGCCTATTTGGTGTGCTGATCTATGGCAGGACATTGATGCACGGCTGGAGAGAACTCCAGTGAAGGTGCGGCATGTAGATGCACACATGCCTAAGAGCAGAGCCACTGAGCAACACCAATACAATCAGCAGGCTGACCAAGCTGCTAAGATTTCTCAAGTTGATGCCAACTCTGAACTTGACCTTGATTGGAAACACCGAGGTGAGCTGTTCTTAGCTCAGTGGGCCCATGACTCATCTGGACATCAAGGCAGAGATGCAACATACCAATGGGCTCGCAATAGGTCAATTGACTTGTCCATGGACACTGTCACCCAAGTCATCCATGACTGTGACATTTGTGCTGCTATTAAGCAGGCTAAGCGAATCAAGCCCTTATGGTATGGTGAGAGATGGTCAAAGTACAAGTATGGTGAAGCCTGGCAGATTGACTACATCACTTTACCTCGATCTCGTTCTGGCAAGCAGTATGTGCTGACGATGGTAGAGGCCGGCACCGGATGGCTGGAAACCTATCCAGTTCCACATGCAACTGCACGTAACACCATTCTTGGCTTGGAGAGACAGATCATGTGGAGACATGGAACTCCAGAGAGAACTGAGTCAGACAATGGCACTCATTTAAAGAACAATCTTGTGAAAAATTGGGCCAAAGAGCATGGTATTGAATGGATCTATCATATACCCTACTATGCACCAGCTTCAGGGAAGATTTGAGTGCTTCAACAGTTTGCTGAAAACCACCCTAAAGTCCATGGAGGGGTGGAACTTTGAAAAACTGGGACAAGCATTTAGCACAAGCAACCTGGTTAGTAAATAGTAGAGGTTCAGTAAATAGAGCAGGACCTGCACAATCAGATTTGGTCCAAACAGTAGACAGTGATAAAGTTCCTGTTGTATGTGAAAAGAATCTGTTAGGGAAAACTCTTTGGGTATTTTCTCCTTCGGGTGAAGGGAAACCTGTCCTAGGGGTGGTGTCTGCTGAAGGTCCTGGTCACACCTACTGGGTAATGCAGGAGAATGGTGAAATCCAGTGTATTCCACAGAGAAATCTAACCTTAGCTGAGAGAGTCTAAATTCAGAGTGTATAACACAGGCTGTTAGGAATTTTATGTTACAACCTGGCATTCAATAAGACACAATCTACAAAAGAATCTACAATTTGTGAGCGTTAATCCAGTGCCACAGAGGAGTTTCTCATCTCATCTGTGAGGAGACAAACTGTTTCCTATTTTCAGAGCTTTTGAATCACTTACACTTGAGATAGCCAGAACAACGTGTGAACTGACCTTGTGGTATTCATTACTGTAAATATTGGTTTAGATTAAACATAGAGTTCTCAGCAAAACTCTGAGTGAAATAGACAGAGGTGGATTGTGCTAGTTTGAGCCTAACTGAAATATTCTCGTGAAAGAAATTAAAGGCTGTGAAAGGGAAACAATGGTGATGTCTACTTCCCTCGTAGGCTTGCTGAGATGTATAAAAACAAGAACACAAAATATAGATAACACAGTTGCATTGGATTTCTGTTGCAGCTGGTACCTGTACTTTTCTTCCTGGCCTGCTTTCTGTGCAACTAATCCTTCTGTTTTCTAACCCCCCTGACCAATCCTCCAAACTGACCTTGCACAAACTGGTATAAGGTAGAGGGGTGGAAGGGTGGATGGGAGCCCTCCAATGCCTCCAAGTGACATTTTTCTCTCTAGGCTCTCTGCAGAGCCAAACCTCCATTCTTCCCTGGGACTGGGGTAAGGGGGGGTGGGGGGGCAAGAAGGTGGAAGAGCATTTGGAAGCCCTTCCTGGGGACTCAGGTTTCTGGGAGGGCAGATGTGTTTCTGTATTACCTTTCCCCTTGTATATTTCTGTATATAACTGTATATACTGTAAATATCTGCTTGTATATTGTGCTAAGCTGTAAATATAAAGCTTCATTCAAATTTCCAGAGCTGGCTGAGTCTAGCCTGGGTGACTTCCAAAGTGTGGGGGGGCAGGTAACACTCAAATCATCACACTGGAACTAGATAACCTTTATGCAAAAGGAATCTCTTTAGATGGGCAGCACCTTAAGGATGGATGCCAGCACACCCTTACATACCTGTGCTAGGCTGTGGTCCTACAGCTCTGCAGGCTCTTGTCTTTAGAGGAGATAGCCCCCCCCCCCATCTCCAAGCTGCTCATCTGGTCTGGAGTTCTTATCGGTGTTATTCCCTGAGGAGTGGTGGAGGCTCGAGCAATTGAAAGAGTGAAGCTGTAGAGGCCAATCATGGGCTGCACTATTTGTTTTAGAGTCAGCTGCAAAGAGTGAAAGGCCTAATAGCTCTGGAGTCTGTAAAGCATTTGATAAATATTTCTCCTTGTGTGCCTTTCCCCTGTCCAAATTTGGCTGTATACAGAGAGGGCACATGCATGAACCTGTGGCAACAGATGTCTGTTTTGCTGGGACATGCCATATTTGACGGAGTGGTCCATAAAGAGTTAGCATGAGGTTGAAGAACAAGCATCGCTGTTTGCTATAAACAAACCTTACCAAAGTGCCTGTAATTGCGGTGTTAGGTTGGCCAGGCCTACATGGTAGCAAGGGAGGAAAACAGTGCTTTCTTTTATCTATTCTTGCAAACAACTGGAGACAGATAAAAGTGGAGACAGTTTTAACCTAAGCAAAGATTGCATTTGTGTGTTTTCCTTTGTTCTTCATTGCTTTCTTCCTTCTTTGTTATTTCTTTATTTACAAATGTGACTATTCACAAGACAGCTTCTGAATGCTTTTTTCTTTTTTCCCCTCTTCTTTTCTAATTTAAGGAGATACCCATTTCTCCTCGAATTCAGATTCTGTGGCTGCCTCTGCCTCAGAGTTTTGCAATGACAATATTCTGTGCTTCATTCTGCCTACTCATGGCAACTTCTAGAGCCCTTACACAAAGACCAGACAAGCATGTTCCTCAATTAACTATCAATGAGGATATGTTTTGCCACAGTACAGTAGATGTAACAATGTGCTGAGGGAGTAATTTTCAGATTTTCTAGTAACACAGAATTCAACAGAATAAGATAGAGAAAATGAACTGTTCTCTTAAAAACAAACAACCCCCCTTTTTCACTTCTTTCCAGATACATGGGAGAAAATGTTCAGATGCTGGTATAGAGAGTGAGTAGCAATTTATGCTGACATTAATTAGAATTACTATGTTCCTCTTGCAATTCTTTGAAACTGTAGTAACTGAACCTTAGTGCGTCTAATGAGATGTCCTGATGTCATGCTGCAGCAAGAAAATGTTTTGCTAGGCTTTTCAATTGCTCTACTTCTTCAAGTCATACAACTCCATAATGTATAGCTTCATCAGTGACTCTCACTGGCACATCAGCTCATCTACATAAGGAGCTACTTCAGATTTTCTTTTCCTAATTACAGCTGCTGTGGGTGTTGCTGCAAAAGGAATAGCTCTTCTGTTGTAAAATCTGTATTGGACTACTCTTTCCTTTTGTTAATTGCAGTCTTTTATAGCTCTTTAGGTTTTTATGCTTTCTGTAGGGATAAAAATTAAGTATTATTTCAGATGTATTTTCACTGTGCAGATTTCACTGCTTTCCTTCAAAAATTAAAGCCTATTTGAGGTACATCACAGGCTCTATTGCCTACAGATGTCTCAGGTATGCTTTATACCGAGGCAAGATGTTTTCACAAAGGTATTCCTGCAATTTCAACATCTGACAAATAAAGCCATGACCATTTTCCTCCAGCTGCTCTTCGATGTTTAACTGTCCTAAGACAGTCTTCCTTTTCCAAGCCTGTGGAATAAATAGCGTATATATGAATATATATGAGTTTCTGGGAAATGAGAAAAGCAATGGAGAAATAATAAGGAAAGAACTCTTTCTGGTCTTGTGTATCTTATGTGAAGAATGAGAAACTTTACATTTCCCACTTAAGTCTAGAGTATGAAAAAGCAATCTGAATATTTTGCAGTATTTAACACAAGTACAGTTCAACTCAATGTATCCCTACAGAAGTCATAATCATAGATTCCAAGGCAGCCCCAAATTATGTAATTTTTTTGGTGATGCATCCTTCTCTTCTTAGTGACTGGATTGTTGTCTTGGTTTGTGGCACCAAAGAAATTATTAAAGACATTTTTAAAATGTCATTAGGGATTTTATACACCAATAATACCAACAAAATAACAAACCTGACTATGAAGTTACTACATAGAAACATTCATATAATGAAGGTATATTTTAGGTTTCTCTTTGCAGTTTTTGACCAGGTATATGTGGTTAAAAAATTGCAAAGAAAAGCCTAAAATGATGTTTTATAAACTTGCATTACAAATGCAATTACACATTCCAAACATTTTATTTTTTAAAAAAGATCATGTAGAAATACATTTAAATGGTACATAAATCAAAACAGGTTTTCTGCAGAAAATTTAAAGATGTTGCTTTTTGCCAATATTTTTTTTAGAAAAGAGCTCATATTTGTAATATGTGAAACAAAAAAGACAGTAAGTTTCAGGTATGCGTTAAGAAATGCACTTCCTGCCTAAGATTATGCATAAGTACAATTTAGCTGTAATAAATAATAATAAAAATGGAAATACTATGTAACTTTGAGCTGTTCTATGTATGCATTTGAAATATATTTCTCCTTAAAACATTCCTTATATCTCTTCATTCTACCCTGCCCTTTTACTGTTTTGGCACAGGATACAATAGAATGACAAATGGTAGATAAAAATTTTCAAGCTTGAATAAAGCCAAAAGTCCTTCAGAAATGAAATAATTTTTATTTGTTACAATAGTTGTACTGTGTACAAAGGAAATTACTATAATTAACAATACTTTAGTCATAGAACATTGGAGGTTTTTTTGCTTCCACTGGAAGAACAGTATTTTAGAACTGAAGAACCATTAGAATCAGACATTGATAGTAGCAATAAAATAATATAATAAATACTCCACATTCACATAATCTGAATTTATAATAACTCAAACATTCAGCATTAACTAATACATCTGCATCCAATGTGTAGGTAGTAGTGTCCTCTGTAGCTCACAGATGAAAAAGTTTGTATGATGAGGGTTACATCAACCCCGACATGCTTCCTTTTGTCTAGTTTCACAGTCATCATCAGCAGAGCTCAAGGAGGATGGTGAGCAGGCAAGCAAGTGCAAACGCTGTCTGTTGTAATTTTAGCCCATTAGAATACAGGCTGGTAATTTCCTCCTTTTCCGATTTCAGTTCTGAAAAGAATCGAACAAACCCACACTAAACCAAAATGACAACAATGGAACATAAATGAAAAAATAACTGCTTAAGCAGTAAAATGTGTAAATTAAAAAACAAACAAAACAAAACAACCTGTCTTCATCATGCTTTGAATGTCCTCTGACATCTCTCAGGTACTTAAGTTAAAGGCATCAGCTGTTAAAACCAATCAAACAGGCTATTCTCAGGGGAGAGATGTGAATAGATGTCCCATCAATGATCGTTTGAGGACCAACTGATAACACTTATCAGCTCTTGCTAGCATTAATCTCAGAATAATCAAAAGTAAATACCAAGCAAAAGCAAGAGCAAGGTCTTCACAAGAGGTATGCACTCAAATCTGCATATAGCCTTTTAACCCTTCCTTAAAGGTTCCTTAACAAGAGACTTCATTTATTGGCACAAGCAGAAAACATTCCCCTCATGCATGTGAAAGCCACTGAATCCCTGCTCAGAGGATGAGAAAATGATTCTCCACTGTTACCTTTACCACCTTTGTTAAGCTGAGCTCAAGAGCAGTAAGCTTTTACTGAGCATTGCAAGGCCCATTGTCTTTAGCTCCCACAATGGGAAATAAGAGTGCTGATCAACATTTAATTTTACAGATTTTTAATGAGGGAGTTCGGTACTGCATGTAAGCTATCACTACAGAAGACTTCAAGACTTGAAAAGTGGGGTTTCCTGGGTCTGTGTTTTGCGATTTTTTTTGGGTTTGTTTATTTTGGTGTGAAATTGTGTGTATGTATCTATGGTTGAAAGACAGTAACGTCACCTTTATTTTACATTTCACTTAGGACTCACGGACCTGTCACAGAACAGGTCAGGTCTTATTCTGAGAACCTAAGAGGCTCAAGATTTGAAATTTGTATTTACTTTCAAGTTGGTGGTATAACTCACAAACCACATCTTCAATGCACTGCTACTCAGATAGGAATCTAGTCAGGAAACAAGAGGCTGGTAGTTCCTTGGGGTGCAAATGAGTCTTGGAGCTATTTAAGTCTGTTGTTTTCTGACTCTTGTTAACTGGTGATGTTGGTACAGCTGAAGAAGAGGATGTAACAGCACAAGATAGGATTGAGATATCATGTGCGGCAAAGGGCAAAAATATTTCACACTATGCCACTGGAGAGAAAAATTAGCATCAAACTCTTGTTAATCATCTCAAAGTATTGAAAACAGCCAGTTCTCCATGGAAAACAAGTGCCTCTAAAGCAATCCTAGAGAGGCTGTTTTCAAAAATACAGAGGTTTCCACAGGCTGAGGTAACTTGACCATAAATAACACAGTGTTTTTGGATGGAACTACTTTACACTGATCAGGACTATGACTACACGTGTTTTGTGATGTATGCTCAGTCTCAGGGCTATCTACAAGAGCATTTTGAAAATTAAGATACAGATCTCACAATAAGGTTCAGAATTGTTTCTGCAGCTTATTCTGCCATTTGTGTGGCAGGAGCTTATGCAAGAACACGAAAGTTTTTAGTTCTTTTTTTCCCCCTTGCTGTAGCTGTTTTCTACTTCTATCACACCAGTTTATACTGCAGTCAGGTGTTTGGGTTTTGGTTTGGGGGTGGTTTTTTTTGTGTTATTGGGTTTTGGTGTTTTGTTTTGTTTTGTTTCCCCTCCATCTTAAGAAACATTTTTGCATAGCTGAATGTTGGTTAGTTGTACACCTTCTTCTAATTAAGTGAGAAGACATGCAGGTTTTGTGGAATAGAAAAACATTTAAGTCCCATATCTTAAATTAAAATAGGGAAAAGTTTCCTGCAGCACAGGATTATAAAGATCTTCAAGAGTTTTATGGGACATAAAATGTAGGCCACAGCAGTTATTTACTGCCTTACTAACTCATACTCTGAAGGCAGGACACTGAAGTCTAAACTGAGCGCATGCAGCATACTCATAATCCACCTTCTCCTAAGCAAATTCTGTTACCGGCAAGATAAAAAATGGTAGATTTTACACCACTCCTTACCACAGTTACCGTGCATTATTTCTGAGAGACAGTTCAGAGTGCCATAGCCACACCGACACAGCCAACAGCCCTTCAGCACCCACGCACCATGCCCAATGTCACCGCAGTTGCTGTCAAGGGCAAGCGAGACTTCTGGTGAGTCATTAATCTCATGACAGAAAATAATCACGCAGAGCAGCTTGCTCTCTCTTTTTGGTTTTGATCAGTTTTTTTACCTTTGCCGCTCATCATGTTCACAGTATCTGCCAGTGAAATGCTTTAAGCAGGCACAGAAAGCCCCTAGGATACAGGTGCCCCCATTTTGGCAGCAGCGTCTGTTCAGTTTTTTACCTGCAAGACAGTATTGCAGAGGTTACCAAGCACTCCGTGGGCTCTAAACTTCTCTTTTTTTTTCCTCACTTGTTCTCTCAGTTCTCTCCAGTTGCCAAAGGATCTTAAGGATATCTTCTTTTATTGTCTCTAGAGACAATAAAATTATCTGCCTGTTAGGAGTGTTTGTTCAGTTAAGCCCAGTTTGTTTAGCTAAGGATTAGAAACAAACTACTAGGGATTACAGGGCGGTCAAGAAGCAACGCCTGTCAAGACCTGTAACAGCATATATTCCACCGAAGTATTTCAATTTGACAGAGCAGGGTTTCAGTCACAACGAAACTCCTGGGACCGAAGACCAATCTGGGACTTGTATATATACGGGAGAAAATACAAATCTGATACTGTGGGTGGTTTTTGTTTTGTGGTTTTTTTTTTTTTTTTTTTTTTGGTCAGTACTGTTGCTTTCAGACAGTCCTGGGGGAAAAAAAGAGTCAGGAAATATGATAAAGTTTAAAAAAATCAACAGAATCCAATACAATTTTACAAAATCCATTCTTAATCCCCAATATTCTTCCTTTTTCCATTATCACCTTTTGCAGGCAAGGGATTTTCAGTTCGAATTTTTGTCCTAATTTCCAAAGTGGCCACAGGAATAATTTAAATGAGAGGTCAAAGAATAACGACAGTCTGAAATACCCCAGGACAACACTCAAAACATTACTAGGATATTAAAAAAAAAAAAAAAAAAGTTAAAAACGTTTATGGCACTGTGTAAATACCTACTCTCCGTAATCCCAGTGAAAGGTACTGATGCCCTGGAATTCTGTTGCTTTCTGCTTTCATAACTCTGATTCATGTCACTGAGAGCATTTATAATAGTCCCTTCGTTCTTGGGCTGCTGCTTTTGTGCTGTGGCATTGAGACTTCTCACTTCACGTTCGTCTTTTTTATGGCCTGGACAAGAATTCCAAAATACGGAAGAAAAGGACAGCTTGAAATGAATCAATACATACTGAAAATGTACAAAAGAATCATGGAAAGGTAGAAGGAAACATGAAGTTCTTTACCTTTTCCTAAATGAACAGCCTGCCAGAGCAGAGTCACAGTGAAAAGAACTCTACAAAAAAAAAAAAAAAAAAAAAAAACAAGCAAACAAACAAAAAGCAAAACAAAGTGCTGAAATAAATTCCTGCCAATAAGACACAAACACCAAAATGAAGATGGGGGTAGGGGTACAAAAGAACATTTTCAAAGCTTTATCAACTGTCGCTAATATAAAATATAAATATTTTACGCCAGCAGTAATTTGAATTATCAGATGCAAAACATAAAATTTAAAAGCTACAGATTCAATAAATTCGCTGTCTGACAACCAGACAAACCCATCTACTTCCTTACTGTTCTTTATCACAAGTAGGTCATTGCCAGCAGCTACAAAACTAGCAAAAGCTTAACTTCAGCCGTAGTTCCAGGGGCATTTGTTCCTTTCAGCTTCCTGACCTGATTACCAACCAGAAAACAAACAAACAAGCCCCCCAAAACTCCACAAACCCCCCCACGTTTAAAAAGAAAAGCATTCTTGGGCAGCTCAGGTAGCCTTACCTAACGTGGTTTCTCCAGTACATGTCCCTGCAGTCTGAAATACCCGCGAGACCCTCCACGAAAGCTTGAGCAGAATGAAGAAGACCAAAGTACCTCCCTGAAGGCTGTTGTATTTAGCAGTCCTCACACCATATATAAAAACAAGAGAAAAGGAAAGGAGGTTTGTTGGCTGTGAACCTTTCTCTCTCTGTCCAGCTTATAACAAATACGGAGACATAGTTCCAAGTAGTACTGTTGGCTCAGCCCTTAGCGAGGCTCTGTCACGCTGGGACCATCTCCCTGAGAGACTCTCTGACCTGCCCCTGATTTACATGCACGGCTGAAGGGTGGAGCAAAGTCGGGGCGCTTGCTGCTGGGGGCCACTTCAGGGCCCATGGCCACATAAACCCCAAGCCAGGAAGATTTCAGCACAAGTTTATGTTCTTAACACAAAAATCTTGTGTCATCCTACTGCATGGGGAAGAAACAAATGTTATACAGAACTATAGTAGGTATATAACAAACTTCATCAGATATGGAATGGAAGTGTAGAAAATCTCTGCTTTTATCTCTTATCCCTACAAAAGGGTCTCTTACTTCATGAAACCCTGCCACTGTTCAGCACAAATAATCCTTAGAGCCCACATTAGTGATTTCTGTTCAAAGTACAACAGAAAATAGTACACAGTGGTTCTGACAGCAGTTTGTTGTCTCATAAGAGTTGTTAGTAAATTCCTGAATTACATTTTGCTTTTTTCTTACTGTTAGTAAAATTATACCCCGTAGTGAATCTGTGCTATGTCAGGAAATACCTAGATTTAATTTACCACGTGTGCTGAAATGGACTGGGACCACTCATGCTCACTTTACTGTGGCTCACCAGCGTCAGCAGAAAGACTTGCAGCTGGACAGCAGTAAAAAAGCATATCTGGACTGTCTTTTCTCAAATAGCTCTACCTGTACCCTGGTCTGAGCATGGCCCTTACCTAAGCTGTAACAGAAACCTGCAGCAATGCAGCTTTTTGTTTGTTTTGGGGAGTGCATGGAAGAGGAATGCTCTCACTATGCCAGCACAGATCAAAATAATACAAATTGCACCTTGGCTAGATATATGATTACCTTGGACATGCAGGTCAGATTCTCACCAAAGAAATGGCTGTATTGGCTAAAGACATGACTATCTCTTGTTTATACCTCACTGTGGCTGACACTTGTCAGCTTTGCCCCATCCAAACGAATGATTTGGAAACTGTTACACTCCTCATCCAATATAGTGCAAAGGCTGTTTTAATTTACAGTCTGAATGAAATTGAATTTAACCTGATTGTCAGTGAAGCAGGTTCTGAGGACATGGTTTTTCATGTCACCTGTAAGGACACAGATCTCCAAGAACACGTGACATGGTGTTTTCTGCATGAAATGATTGCAAGACCCGTCAGCCTGACCTCAGTGCCAGGGAAACTGATGGAGCAGGTTCTCTTGGGGCCAATAACTGCGCACCTGAGGGATGGCAAAGAGCTCAGGTCCAGCCAGCATGGATTTAGGAAGGGCAGATCCTGCCTTTCTAACCTGATCTCCTTTTATGATCAGGTGACCCGCTTGGTGGGTGTGGGGAGGCCTGTGGATGTAGTCTATCTGGACTTCAGCAAGGCCTTTGACACTGTCCCCCACAGCAAACTGCTGGCTAAGCTGTCAGCCCATGGCTTGGATGGCAACACTCTGTACTGGGTTAGGAACTGGCTGGAGGGCCAGACCCAGAGAGTGGTGGTGAATGGTGCCACATCCAGCTGGCAGCCAGTCACTAGTGGTGTCCCTCAGGGATCTGTGCTGGGCCCCATCCTCTTTAACATCTTCATAGATGATCTGGATGAGGGCATTGAGTCAGCCATCAGCAAGTTTGCAGATGACACCAAGCTGGGGGCAGATGTGGCTGGGTTGGAGGGCAGAAGGGCTCTGCAGCAGGACCTTGACCACCTGGACGGATGGGCAGAGGCCAATGGGATGGCATTCAATAGCTCTAAGTGCAGGGTGCTGCACTTTGGCCACAACAACCCCATGCAGAGATACAGGCTGGGGTCGGAGTGGCTGGAGAGCAGCCAGACAGAGAGGGATCTGGGGGTGCTGATTGATACCCGCCTGAACATGAGCCAGCAGTGTGCCCAGGTGGCCAAGAGAGCCAGTGGCATCCTGGCCTGCATCAGGAATGGTGTGGTCAGCAGGAGCAGGGAGGTCATTCTGCCCCTGTACTCTGCACTGGTTAGACCACACCTCAAGTGCTGCGTTCAGTTCTGGGCCCCCCAGTTTAGGAAGGACACTGAGATGCTTGAGCGTGTCCAGAGAAGGGCGACGAGGTTGGTGAGAGGCCTTGAGCACAGCCCTATGAGGAGAGGCTGAGGGAGCTGGGGTTGTTTAGCCTGGAGAAGAAGAGGCTCAGGGGTGACCTTATTGCTGTCTACAACTACCTGAAGGGTAGTTGTGGCCAGGGGGAGGTTGCTCTCTTCTCTCAGGTGGCCAGCTCCAGAACAAGAGGACACAGCCTCAGGCTGCGCCAAGGGAAATTTAGGCTCGAGGTGAGGAGAAAGTTCTTCACTGAGAGAGTCATTGGGCACTGGAATGGGCTGCCTGGGGAGGTAGTGGAGTCGTCGTCCCTGGGGCAGTTCAAGGCAAGGTTGGATGTGGCACATGGTGCCATGGTCTAGCCTTGGGCACTGTGGTAAAGGGTTGGACTTGATGATCTGTGAGGTCTCTTCCAACCTTGGTGATACTGTGATACTGTGGTACTGTGAATGCTCTGCTGGACAACGCTGACTTCAGAGGACAAGGCTTTCCCAGTACTGGTACAGCTGTTGACTGCAATTGACAAAAGCTCAACCATTTTCTTGTGACTTAAAGCTAACTCCTTTAGCTTCGTGGTAACTCGTTTATGGTGTGTTTTATGTTTATGGTGCTAACCAGTTCAAACAATTTAGATGAAGATGTTGTCGCTCCAAAGATACTGAAGTGCAATCTTTTGGAACTCAGAGCCTGTGATTATGTCTGTGTTTAACTCAACTATATCAGCACTAGGAGAACATTTATGCTAACACTTTAATGTTTATCATACCATTATATTACACAATGTGTAATATAAGGTTATGATAAAAATGATATGTTAATTAGGGAGGAGATTTTGTGTTTTCTATCTTAAATGGCAACAGTTCTGAAGAAACAATTACTCTTATTAAGCTGTCTATTTGTACCTGCTGTGATTCACAAGAACTTCTAAACTAAACAAGTTAAAATTTAGGTATTTTCATAAAACCTATTACATGTGTTCAAGTACTGTCACGACAACAGATGCTGTTCTGAATTAGGACTGTAAAATGTTTCATGTAAAATGAAAGAGATAATTTTTGTATGTATTCACAAAACATGTTTTGTGCTAGTTTTATCAGCTTATGAAAATGATTACTAGTGGAAAATACTTATGATCCAAACAATTCTTACTTTCATTTGAGTTCTCTAGCTGTATAATGAGGTTAGTATTCTGCATTTACAAACAACAGCTGCATTGGGTTTTTTTATTGGTATATAAGGAACAAAATATTAATTTCCATTTTAGTCTAACTGGTAGTATCACTTTAACTGGCAATATTCAGATGCTGAAACTCCATAATTTAGCATCTAGTTTGCTGGTTTTCCTCTTTCCATAGACTGAAGGTAGAAAAAAATAAATAGAGGTAAGTAAACAGAGGAATACCATGCTTCTATTAAAAAAAATAAAATCTCTTTATTTTTTTCTCCCCTCCACCTCCAATTTTATTTTATTTTATTTTCCATCTGTTTTCTTTTTTCTTTTCCCCACTTTTTTCTTTCCCCCACCCCTTTTTTTCCCTCTTTCCCTCTTTTTCTCCTGGAGAGTTTTTTGTTTTTTTTTGGTATCACATCCTAACTCTGTATTACAAGTAACTTCAAAAATCGGAAAGCTGATAAAGAAATACTGATCAATTTTCACACCCTATGCCATTTGCTTAAGATCAGAAGTCATCCCTGTAACTGCAAGAGCTAACAACCTGGGGAACTGTAAAGCAGTTGGTAAACATTTCTCACTGTGATACTTTGCTTCTTCCTGCCTTCTCCCTACAGCCTCATTAACAAGACACACAGAGGAATGGGGACAACATAAATTGCTTATATGCTGCTGTTGCCTGACTGCCCTATAGAAGTAAGATTGCAGTGACACTGTGAAAAAGCACTGCTGTTTGTTGTTGACAGAATCTGCCAGAATGTGATTGCTTCTGTCCAGGGATTTTTGAGGATCTGCAGTAAGGGCAGGCACACCCACTTTATCAGCTTCAAGGGAGATAAGAGTGGAGCCAACCAAAGAGCTGGTCCTGAGCACTTCAGTCAAGTGGTGTGCACAGAAGCCATTAGTTAGGAGACTTCAGTGTTGTTAGTTTCAACAGTAAGTCAAAAACCTTGTATGGGTAAGGAAAGATAGTAGGAAAGCACCTTATTAGTCCATACAACATTGTTTATGCTTATCCGGGGAGACATAGTTCTGCAGCTTACATCTTGCACTACACTGAAAGACTAAATGTAGATAATAGGTGTTTGTTGTAGTATATTACTGTTTCATATCAACTGTATTCTTGTGTAGACAGTACTTCTGAAAGTTTCACCATCAGTAGATGCCTAAGGGCTGCCTGTGTAGCAATAGAAAACAAACAAACAAACAAACAAAATCCAACACCAAACTCCACCAACAAACATAACCAGAAACAAAGAAACAAGGATGAGGAAAATGTGTCTCCCTGCCACCCTGAGATTTGTCCTGAAAAGCCTGCTTGGTAGCATGCAAAGTTCAATGATGGCAAGTGCAGCCAGTATCTGTGGTTAGGAAGTTTAAGGTTCTCTGTTTCCAGATGTGATGGTTTGGGTGTTACCTGTTCTCCTTTCTTGTGAAATCACCCAGACTAGGCTCACCTGAGCTGAAAGTTAAGGAATGAAGCTTTATATTTGCAGCTTAGCACAATATACAAACAGATAGTTACAATATATACAGCTATATACAGAAATATACAAGGTAAAGTAATGCAGAAACACAACACCCCTCCCAGAAATCAGAGTCCCCAGCAGGGCTCCCAACTACCCTTCCATCTTCTTTCCACCCCTCTACCTTATTTCAGAGTATGCCTTATGTGCAAGGTGAGTTTTGAGGATTGGCCAGGGGGATTAGAAAGCAGAAGAATTAGTTCCATAGAAAACAGCCCAGAGAAAAACCAAAGGCTCCGACAGAGACTCCCACACACTGAGTTGTCTATGTGTTCTTGTTTTTATACATCTCAGCAAGCCTATGAGCAAAGTAGACGTCACCATTGTTTCCTTTTCACAGCCTATAATGTAATTTCTCTCACTAAAATGTTCCAGTTAGCCTCAAATTAGCACACCAGATTAAGTTTAGGACCAGGTCTCTAATTGGATTGGGCAATGTTAAATCAATTATGCAGAATATTATGGAAAACAATGGAGAGCAATTATCTCCTCATGGCATTTATTGAGGTTTTTGAAATAGATACTTCTGTGAAGCAAAGCTGCCAGCTTGGGTGACTTTCAGCTCTCTGAAGAGAGGGCAGACCCAAGGCAATCTGGGTGGAGAACTCTATGAATGTGCTTTAATGGTAACATGGTAAGGATCCTGGAGAAAGACCTAATACTAGACATCCTGAGACTTTTATTTGTTAGTTTTTTGTTTGCTACAGCGGCTACTAGGACTTTTGATACCTACCGAGGTGTTCTTGCTTCCTAAATGATATTTAACACTTAAACATACTCCGATTGAATCATTGTTATTGTGTTACAGAACTTTCTTGACAAAGGCTGGTCAGACCAGCCCATACTGCTGTCAGGAAATTTCTGTAGGGAAGTGTAGAGGTTGCTGTTGTTGCTTATTCAGCTTTGAGTATATATGTGGTGCACATCATACATAGGCACCAAGGGCTTACAGTGGCTCAAATGAGGAGTATAAATACCCTTAGCAGCTTTCTTTATGTGAGGTTAACAATGGCTTACATTGGTTTATTTTGAATCAGTCACTGATTGGGTTGAGGATTCAAGAAACTGGAAAACAAGATATCCATACAGTGACTAGCACAAATTTAACTTCAGGCCTGCTGCTGCTAAATGATGAGTTCCTCCCTGTTTCACCAAATGGGACTATTTGTTTGTCATACCTCCCTTGTGCTGATATTACTGTTTATGCGTCTGTGAGTGAGCTGAAGCCAGACGTTTTTCTGAATGAAGACTCACCTGGCCAACAACAACAACCAAACAACCGACCACCATCTCCACCACCACCACCAGTTTATTTTTCAGATGCATTGGTTCTCTGATGTGGTTCACCACACAAACACTAGTGCTCACAGAAGCAGGAGTCAGAGATAAGCAGCTATGCCTGTGTGATGCTCTTCCCTTTTCTGTAACAAAGCAGGGTTATACCAAATTAAACTGACTGTAGAATTTGTAAATAGATTTCAGTTCATAAATATAAAGTGATGTTCCCTTCCTAGGAAATAAACCACAGCCAACATAGCCACATGATAACAATAGCACCTCGTATATGTTCATCCTATTAGTACTCACTGATACAGTGGAGTAAAGCCATCACCTTGCTGAGAGCATGTGGATGAACGTTATAACAAAGAAGATGGGAGTCATAATAAAAATAAAAGGAAACAGCAGTCACTTGGAAAGGGAACAAGGGAACCTTATGTGGATGTCACACAAAGATGTAATGCTCTCTAACAGACTGACATAAATCTGTGTAATAAAAGACAGAGCAGCCTGTAGTTTCGTGGGTTTTGGTGTTTTTTTTTCCTAAGTGTAATGGTTAGTCATTAAATATGATAGTGGGGGTAAGCAGGTAGGTAGTGGCTCCGAACCGGAAGAAGCTAGAATGTGATCAGATACTAGAAGATAATTCCTCACCATGAGGGTGATGAGGTATTGGAACAGGTTGCCCAGAGAAGTTTTGGAGGATCCAACCCTTGAAGTTCTCAATGTCAGGTTGGATGGGGACTTGAGCAACCTGGTCTAGCAAAGGAGTTGGAAGTAGATGAACTTTAAGATCCTTCCAACCCAAATAACTCTATGATGAAAAAAAAAATCAGTATGATAATGAAGGCGTTCTGTAATGAAAACTAGCATAGATTATGTAATCTCTGTACACAAAAGAAGGAACCACAACATTAATGCCAATGCACAAGGGAAGTGATAAAAAGGTCCTGGGTTTAACCACTCTAGGCTCTGCAGAGAGCCAGAAAGTATATTTGTAGAGTTAGTAGTGCTGTCTACTACATTTCTGTCTGAATGCACTTCTCCACATATTACCAGGTCTGTGTCTCTGTCTTGTCCCCCATTCAGGATGCTATGCCAATATTTAATGTTTAAGAATGGGCTCTTCTTGGCTGCATAAAGCTTTCCAATTATTGTGCTTTCTTAATAAAGGGCCAGTTGGGGACACTATTTTAGTGAAGCCATGCACTTAAGAAATATCTCTATTGCAAAATTACCATGGGCATCTATCCAAAAAATATATTTTTTTTCATACACAAAAGACAATTGCTTGACTTTAATGGAATATTTTGACCTGGCTTGGCAGTCTTGTGTGGTGCTGTCATCTGAAACATGATTGCAATTTTCATTGTAGGTTATTCACCCTAAAACAATAAAGATAGAAACATCTCTAAAACACATCTGTATAACAGAGCTGGCACATACATAATGATTCTTGGTGAAAGCTGCATTTGTCAACATAGGGTAGTGATCAATGGCTTGAAGTCCAGATGAAGATTGGTGACAAATGATGTCCCTCAGGGGTCCATACTGGGGCTAGGACTGTTTAATATTTTTAGCAATGATAGAGACAGAGAGATTGAGTGCACCACCAGCAGGTTTGCAGGTGACACCAACCTGAGTGATGCTGTCAATGTGCTAGAGTGACAGGATGTCATCCAGAAGGACCTGGACAAGTTGGAGAAGTGGGCCCAGGTGAAACTCATGAAATTCAACAGGACCAAGTACAGGATCATGCACCTGGGCCAAAACGATTGCATCCTGGGCTGCACCAAAAGAAGTGTGGTCAGTTGGTTGGAGAGGGGATTCTGCCACTTTGCTCTGGTAAGACTTCACCTGGAGTGCTGTGTCCTTCAAGACAAGGACATACAAATGAAGGAGCAGGTATGATATATAATGAGGAGAAGAAACAGTTGCAAGTGACATGACTAATCACGACAAACTCTGCATGATGTAATGTGTTTGTTAATACTGGAGACATGTATCGTGAAAACGTAATTTTCCAGTTAACTCTGCAGGTTAGGAACAACGTAGCACTGGCATAGTAGAACAGGCACTCTGCCACAGAAAGCAGTGGTTGTGGCAGGAATGTTGTTAGGATAAATCCTTGAAGACAAGAAGGTAGAAATAGCCCAGGTGAGCTAATGTGGGCATGTTGTGAAAAGTTTTATTACGGTGTGCTATAATATCAAACATTCTGGGGAGGAATTTCTGGAAGGCGGGAGCAGTAAACTGATACAAGATTTTGCTGAAACAACAAGTTTCACTTGACACTAATCATATGAAGGGCCCAAGACTGGATGACAGCTGCAATTTCACACTGCAATATACATATGTATATTTGTGTCTATATTTTAATTTGTTTTTCAGCAAAGCTGATTTTTATAAGCTTCCAGTCTTGCTTCACCTCCCACAGACTTCTTGCAGTTGTACTGCAAATTGTTTAGGTCATCACTCTCAGCAGAGAAAAGATTCAAGTTTCCAAGCATTTAATTTGTACTTACCCCTTTTACAGATGAAACATGGAGGACAGCCTCCCTAAGAAGCTGAACTGGTGTAACTATTTAAATGAAATCTTTGCTCATATGCTCCATCTCTTCTGAATATGGCACACCTGAATGATTAAAGAAGAAAAATAAACTTCTATAAATCCAGAGATTCTTGAGCTGTATTTGCTTATAGCTTTCTTCAGGGGATAAAAAAAGAGATGGAACCAGTTTAATAGATTACCACCACATCCTGAATCTCCAAGAGACATGGAGGTCTGAAATGAGAGCATGGTGTGTGCTGATTTTGTTAATGCAGTTTTGTTTGGCTAAAGATGAAAAAGAAATAGTTGGGGAATTCTAGTGAGCAGTAAACCTCATCCCAAGGAACGACAGCACAGAATATATCTATGAATTTGGGACAACTTTACAGCTTGAGGTGAGTATGTGTTTAATATTTACAGTGAAGCTTGGTCTAGCTTAATTAATTTCAACTGGTGCTTAATGGATTCTCTGGGAACACTTACATACCTACTCTTTAATTGAAAATCCACCACTTTCTCTGCTAAATCTTCCTGGTTTACAGGAACATAGATTTCCAGAAGCCATGACAGCTTAAAATTCAGAAAACTGCCCTTCATTTCTACACATAAAAGTTGACAAGAAAAAAAAAACATTTTCTTCTTCTAGCAAATTGTATTGGTATTTTTCTAGTGATATAAAATTTCTTCCACAAGCCTTTACCTGGCTACATGTGAATTTGTAATAAATTAAGTCTATTCAACAGATCCTGTTCACAAGAATAAAAAGAATAAAAATATCTGTGGGACAGGAACACAATCCCTGATCTAGGTGAAGGAACCATGTCATCATGATACAGCCTCTGAAGTATGGAAGTGTTGTATTATTTGGGAATTGTGCTTGTGCAGTTTTGTTTAATGTCACTAAGCCACCTGTGCCTGCTGATCCCACAGAGATAAATGTGTACTCTCATGCACGCATCTTGATGTACTCTTATCAAAATTATGGGTACAATTTATAACTACTGCAAAACATCTGCAAATTAATTTGCAAATTAGATACAGAACTACATTAATGAATGTTTAGTCTAACACTGCTTTTTGGTATGTATGGTAATACACAGACACTGATGGTCAAATGCTCATCTGTGTGTGCCTAACTTGAGTGACTACTTCACGGTAATTTTTATGTGTCTTGTCTTCACTGTGATTTCATTATGAGAAAACTGTCTCCAGCTAGATTGTTTTCTTTAAAAACACAAGGACACATATACCTGTTGAGGTGAAGTCGCACTATTTTAACTCTGTAGGTGCTGGATGGAGTGCTACAGAGCTGCATCTGCCCCAGCAGGACAAACTGTAGTACTTTAGCCTTGTGAGGGAATTAGATCTTTGTCTTCCTGCACAAACTATCAGAGTGAGTTTGTTTACCTTCACTTGTGCAAAGGAAAAAAATAATTCTGTTTGAGATAATTTTGCTCTTTTACCCTTTCCTTCAGTGAGTGAGCTGGCAGACTGGCAGGAATTTATTATAGTGGTTGAAGGTTCATCAAGATGTCCCAAGGCTAACCTCTCACCAGTTGATACAGTCTGCTTTTTAAGTTTCTGTTAGCCTTTGCTGCTGCTCAGTTTGGTGGCTGTCAGCCTCATCATTATCTAGGACTCTACTGGGATAGCTGCAACAAAGTTTTTAGAAGCAAGAAAGTCTGATCCTTAAAACTTGTAGATCACTAAGTATTTACAGTAACTCCTAGCTTCATGGTCTTAGCAAAGTAGAAAAAGTGAAATTAATAGCTACTTGTCAAAGTACTGATCTATCAACTTCTTCTACTCCTTGATAGGCCTAATCTTCAGTCTAGTTGGTTTTTTTTTATCTTTTTCTACCACTGAATCTCTCTCTTCTCTCTCTCTCTTGTCCCACTGCTAACACTTTAATGTAGCGGTATTGCTTGCCCTGGTTAACCTTTCCAGGCTGTTCTTAGGCTTATGCATGGGAAGCCAGGTGTTGGTGCATGTCTGTGCCTGACACTTTTTGGGCTGTGCAGGGGAGCATGGCTGAGCAGGGACAAATGGCACTTCTCACTGTACGGAGTTACTCTGTAATGTGTCTGTCTTGTTCTTTATTAGTAGGTGACAGTTCTGCAGTATTAAGAGATTTGAGGAAGCATCTATAATCCTCTCCAGATCAAAGGGCAAGAACAGTATCTCATTTTATATGAAACAGGCCTTTCAATGAGCTATGCCACATCTGCTCTCTTACATCCACTTTATCACTTCCCTGTTAACATGGGACTTTACGCATATTTACATTAACAAGAGAAAATACTATACTCAAGAAGTATTTTTAGGGGTTTGGTATTAAAAGGTTTGCTGAAGGGTTTTGCTGCTGCTGTACAGAATTTGCATGCATCCTTTTACCTCCTACTGTGAAAAGACTCTGCATAGACTGTCATCTCATAAAGATCCTGCCTAGGAACTCTTAGCACTGGGTTCTAGTATTACACAATGAGAGTTGTCTGATGAATAAGTTACACTTAAAGTTTCCCTAAAACAAAATCATATGGAGCATGTTAGCCATGTATAGAAAGCAAATGTAAGATAAATTATACACTACAAAGGGGAGCCTTGGGAAACCAAGATGTCAAAATGTATAGTAAAGTACTTTTATGTACACTAGATACAGCTGATTTATTTGAGGTGAGTGGTACTCACACGTGCCGGAGGCTTATTTTTGTCACAGGATTCCACCATGCTTCCAATGAAGTTCTGAGAAGCAAGATTTACTAGTGTGATTCTACTGTGGGACAATGAGGATTCAATGTGAGCTTTACATTGCCCGTGGTCAGCCTGAGCATGAAACAATTCCATCCTAGAGATCAGTGCAACTATGAATAACAGCCTCCTAACTTCTTCTCTGGCTTAACTATCTGTCTTATAGAGGCTTGCCTGTGAGTTTGCGTCTGTAGCAGGTTAAACAGCCTTATCCCTTACACAACAAAAGAGAGAGAAAAGACAGACAGTAAGAATTGTGGGTTGAGATAAAAACCTTTAATGAGAAAAAGAAATACAATGCACAATTACCTTAGCCTGTTCACAGAAGGAGCACAGCATAATGGAGAAAGCAACAGCAGAACCCAGCAAACTCACCTGTCCCATCCCATGCAAACCCTAGTGGAAGAGACCAACACCCAAAGCTGGAAATTGAAAGCAGCAGCCGAATCAGGAAGCCTCTTGTGTTAACAATCGGAACTTCAAGCCTCACAATACTTTGCTCCAGCCAGCATTTCACGTTGAAGCTGGCATGATGCAACATGGTGTTTGAATATCAATAGCAGATTCAACTCAGTCTATAACACTCAGCCTACTTCTGCTCAGTTCACTGCATTTGAAACATAACGTTTGCATCAAAACCTCTCTCTTCACCATTGAATATGAATGGGTTGACAAGGTATTGCTTGCTATTAATGAAGTAATATTTTTGCTTGCATTAGGTAGCTCTATCAGAGATAAAGTGAGAAAAAAAACCACTTAAATTCTGCTTAAGTAACAACAGCTTTGTTGCAATTAGCTTCTATGAGAAGAACTGGCTTTGACTAAATCAATGAAAGATCTGTGCATTTCTGTCAACAAAGTCTGTCATAACTGCATATGTGAGCACAGCAAAATCATGATCACTGTTTTTACAATGAAAAAATAAATAGATAAAAATAGAGCTAGATGGTAATTTTTCCTCAAGTTTACAATCTGCCAAAGTATAGGACAAAGACAATCTACCCATAACACATTTAATTATGCACAAAGCATGCTAAAACAGACTGAAACTGAGTACTGTGTCATGTATGACCAGACACAATCTGATATCAGAAATCACAGAATGTTAAGGGTTGGAAGAGACCTCTGAGAGATCATCAAACCCAACCTTCCTGCCAAAGCAGGATTTCCTAGGACAAGTTGCACAGGAATGCATCCAGACAGGTTTGGAAAGTTTCCAGAGAAGGAGGCTGCACAACCTCTCTGGGCAGCCTCTTCCAGCGCTGTGGCTCCTCCTGTTGAGGTGGAACCTTCTGTATTCTAGCTTGTACCTGTTATTCCTTCTCCTATCACTGGGTACCACTGAAAAGCGGCTGGCAGTTCATCTTGACATCTGTCTCTCAGGAGATATTTTTTTTTAGCTAAGCAGTTTGGATGTGAGTAGAGAATCAGAAAATGAATGCAACCAAATGAAAGACAAAGGTTGTAGTGGGGACTGTGAATACAGTGGGAGAGTTTTGGATTTGTGCTGCAGAAACATTGAGAACTTTCTTCTCCATTCAGAAAAGGAAATATTAATTGATGCTGTCCAATAACTGTTATATCCTACCTTTTTTTGTTGCCAGAGTTTACACAGTAACAAACAGACATTCATCAATAAAAACATCAATAATAATAATTAAAGGTAAGGATACTAAAATTGCAGTAATTACATTCCAGAAAAAGCTGGGCAGAGAATCGATTCCATGTCCTGCAAATACTGAAGTGTAAAATGTATTCCTGCCTTTTTATTTATTTTTTTCCCTGAACCCACATGATAAAATATAGAATGAAATAATAATGAAAAGCAACAGAAGCTGTCAGTGGAAACAAGCAATGATATTTGGTTGGAAGTTTAGAAAACAGGCTTAGAGAAAAAGCCTACAGGTGATAAAATGAAGTCCACTCTTTCCTTCTCTGCAAGACCTCTGAACTGGAGTATAATATCTGTTATGTTGCTTTCAATGGATGATTTAAAACTGAGTCCTGTTAATTGGTCTGTTTATTTTGTAACAACTGGGCTTATTCATTCCCATCAGGAAAGATGTGTCACTTGTGCAGTTTGGTGAGTGTGTATGCATATTTGTTCACTGAGTTTTACTATTATTGACAATGAAACGTCTAAAATTTTAAAATCCAAGTTCAGTTCATATTTATGTTTGGATATTTATAAAAGACTGGGGGGGAAAAGGCTTCCTTGAAGTTAGCATTTTCCACCTCCCCCCTGCCACCAGAATTTTTCCTTTTGAAAGTGTTATTTGAACAAAACAATTTCCCTGAGGATAGGTGGAAGAAAGACATTCATGTTAGAAATTTGAAAAGTTTTTGTTTCAATCTGATCATGCAAGTTTACTTCCAGTATATAGATTACTCAGAGTGCCTAGGGATTTTTGTTTTTCCCCACTAGAGAAATGAAGAAGTGCAATAGAAATAAACTGCAAAGCTTTGGAACTTATTTAGAAGCAGCCTGTTGTTTTCTAGGCAGCTGTGGTTGGGATGAGTGAGCACAGACTCCAGAACAAAGCAGGCTGGAATTTGTATCAGGCTTTGCTCTTTGCCCCTTCAGCTTAGAGGCTATTTCTCATATCCTGCAGTCTGAGTGGCAAGGGAGACCAAAATGAACATAAAGATAGTAGGAAAGCAAGAGAGTTTTTGCCCTTTGCACATTGCCTTTCTTAGTCCTTGAGTCTGGTCTGTCCTGCTAGATCTTATCTGTAGAACTTGTTTTTTTGTTGTAATAATCTTAACATCACAGTTGGGCATTCAGTTTAAAAATGTGAATTCACCAACCTGTCAGATTCTTTATCCAGGAGAACAGGCAATGCCTTGTAAAGTATTTTACTCTATGCCATGATCCCCCTGAAAGTGGGGACACAAAAAAACTTTAGGGTCGATTAATAATATCTTCTTTTCATAATGAGTTGAAATTAAATAGATACAAAATGCACATTGCCTTGAATAATCTATTATTTATTATAAGGCATAGAAAGAGTCATATGTAAATTGGTACCTTATAGAATTGAAAATTACTCTTTTCTTTTCATCAGAAGGCAACCAACGTTCATATTCACTGCATAATCAGGACAATCATCTGTGCAATTAGTGTGAAATGACTGCCATGAGATTGCTTGTTACACTGTTTTTGGGGCTTCTGCATCTTAGTGTGGACAATTACTGCCCAAAATGTAGTCACTGTGAATGTAAAATGCCGGGGACACACTGAACAATCCGTGTGGTAGACAGAAGGTATATAGAATGAAAGCTCTCTGTATCACATGCAGGTAAAGAGTAAAGGATTTGAGTATGTGTATATCAAGGATTTGTCTTCCTCATGGGACCCTGTCTGTGCCATTGATCCAGCTGGGGAGGTTTAGGAAGTATTAAAGAAGTTGCCCAAAGCCTGTGACACTAGTTTCTTTACAGGCAAACGTTCTACTTGAATGTCTCTTCTGAGTTTCCTTCTAACAGCTTGCCTGTCAGGGCTACCGAGGCATCTCCTGCTACAGCCTGGGTGATGCCTTGCTTAGTGAAAGCTTTAAGTTCTTGATAAAGTAAAAGAATTGAACAGCTTCCTGTTAAATGCTGACAGAAATAACAAAATCTGTGCAAATAATGCAGAAAGATCCCCGTGTCTATGATACACAAGGGCTGCAAGAGGGCGAAAAAGCTCTAGTAATGTCCTTAAAATATACAGAACTGTAAAATAATCTGTTTTCAACTTTTCTTTGTTGCCAGTTGTAAGGTGATGATTTGCTCCTTTTCATATCTATAAGAATAGGATGAGACACTGTAAAACTGGATCAAAAGGATAGATAACTCTGTCTTTTAAATAACATGGGGTACTGAAAAACTTTTTTCTTGCTTAATTTGCTCCTGCATGTGACATATACAGTTTGGGCATTCTGAGCACTTTCCTAGCTTAACTTTGCTTGTGTGTCATGGTTACTCAGGTTCCACAAATGATCTGTGGGACTGTGGTGCACCTCCTGTCTGAATGCCTTACAGATAAAAGTGTTTATAACAGAGTTCTAGAGCATATATGGCTGGAAACGTGTTCTAGCCTAAGGCAGTAAAAATTTGTGTCTTCTAGACATAAGAATGACCTTACCACCTAAGGACAGATCAAGTTCATAGCAAAGAATGTCTAAACTTGTAAACTGCTCTTTTGAAAATGTATTTCTACATACCCAAAAGCCCCACAGGCTATTGAGAACAGATGTCATAAAAATCTGTAATTCATGTATAATGACAAATGTATGCATTTCTAACTCAGCTGTCTCTATGTACATCAGAAAGAAATCAGTACGTGAAGACTGGCAGCCCAGATTTCTGCTTTGAGAGTGAGGGCATTTAACAACAGAGTATAACACCAGAGATCTACAGTATAACTCTCCAATTTCTCTCTAGTCTGGTGCACTTGTGTTCTGACACAGCCTCAGTAGCATCAGTAAAATATAACATTGCTGATTCCTAAGCTTTTACACGGTTCTTAGAAGACACTGTCAGTTCCCAGACATTTGCTGAAAGAACAGAGCAGTTCTCTTGTCATGCATCAAGTTGAGGACTCCTTTTTCATACAAAAGTTAGATGTGACAACCAGGTATGAGGTGCTGCTGGACTTGCTGCTCACTAGCTGTCATTTTTTTTTAAAGAGAGCCAACAGAGTAAAGCTCTCAAACGAATTGGAGAAAAAAAACCCCAGAATTATATTTAAAGAGAGAGATACAGAAAAGAAATTACAAAGCAGAGACAACACCATGGCAACCCCCTTGAATTTTCCCACAACCCAAACCTAAATCTATGATCTCCAGTGCTCCAATCCTCCACCACTCCCCCCCCAAGCCCCATGCCTCTGCTATCCAAGAGGTCTAAACACAAGCCTTTGGAAGTCCCAAAACAGGCCTACTCCTTTCAAGTTTGTCCTGATAAAGCAGCTCCTGCCTGACAGAGGACTGGAGATGGAGGAAAGGAGAACGAGCTGACCTCACCATGCATTTATAAAGAGACAGCAGAATTATGAGATTGAATAACAATTTTCTAGTCCCCCGAGGATTTTTAATTCTGTAGTTCTCAACCTGGGACACTAACAAAGAGAATCTGCTCTGCAATAGCTCTATTACTGACAGCCTTGTCTGCAGTGATCACAATACAGTGGAATTTGGGATATTGCTGACTACGCTAAATGTTAGGTTTTATATTTTAGAAGTGCAAACTTCAGTGCTGACATGCAGTTAGAATAGGAAAATCTCAGTTTGAACTGAAATTGGCCAGAGATGTCAGAACCTATCACTCAGCCCTAACCAACCAACTAAACCATGGCAGTAAGTGCCCCATCCACGGACCACCTCCAGGGACAGTGAATTCACTCCCTCCCAGAGCAGCCCATTGCAATGCAAATCACTCTCTGTGAAGAACTTCCTCCTAATACCAAGCCTATACCTCCTCATCAAAACTTGAAACTGTGTTCCCTTGTCCTGTTGCTGTTTGCCTGGGAGAAGAGACCAACACCCATCTGGCTACAGCCTCCCTTCAGGTAGTTGCAGACAGCAATGAGGTCACTCCTGATCCTCCTCTTCGGGCTAAACAACCCCAGCTCCCTCAGCTGCTCCTCATAGGGTTTGTGTTCCAGGCCTCTCACCAGCTTTGTTGCCCTTCTCTTGACACGTTCCAGCACCTCAACATCTCTCTTGAATTGAGTAGCTCAGAACTGGACACAGGACTCAAGGTGTGGCCCGAGCAGTGCTGAGTTCAGGGACAGAAGGACTTCCCTTGTGCTGCTGGCCACACTGTTCCTGGTACAGGCCGGGATGCCACCGGCTCTTCTGGGCTCCTGGGCACACTGCTGGCTCATGTTCAGCCTACTATCTACCAGCACCCCCAGGTCCCTTTCTGCCTGGCTGCTCTCCAGCCACTCTGTCTCCAGCCTGTAGCATTGTCTGGGGTTGTTGTGGTTGATTCTATGATTCTAGTGCTCTTGTGTTTAACCCCCTCCCCCTTCCAGCCTAGTTTGAAGTCCTCTCAACAAGCCCAGCCACCTCATGTACCAGAATCTTTCTCCCCCTCTGAGTCAGTTGTACCCCATCTGTTGCTAGCAGACCCTGGGGCCATATAAAGTTCCCAAAGATCAAAGAATCCAAAATGTTGTTGGTGGCACCAGCCTCTGAGCCACTTGTTAACCAACTACGAATTCCTATTCCTCTCAGCATTCCAACCTACAACTAAGAGTATAGATCAAAAGGTTACCTGTGCCCTCGATCCCTCAACTACCTTTCCCAGTGCCCTGAAGTCCCTTTTGATTGCCTTGAGCCTTCTGGTATCAACCTAATAATTTCCTGCCTGTATAACCAACAGGGGATTGTAAGCAGAGAGCTGCACTACAGTAGGCAGCCTCCTGGTAACATCCCCGACCTGGTCCCCAGGGAGGCAGCAGACTTTGCTGTGGGAGGGGTCTGCTGGCATATGGGGCCCTCTGTTCCCTTCAGAAGGGAATCACCAACAGCAATTACCCTCCTCTTTTTCTTCTGGGTACTTGTTCTGAGGTGAGGGGGCAACTGATTTACTTTAGTCAACCCCCGAGATGGTGACGCTTCTGCCTCCAAATACACCTCACCCTCAACCTCTAGTACCCTGTATCTCTTGTGCAAGGGCAACTGAGGAGGTGAGGGGGGCTGAAAGGGTTTTCCCTTGCCCCTTCTGACAGGCACCTGTGTCCATTCTCCCGTGTTTCTTGGGCCACCTCCCTCTGCTAAGGGGGTCTGTAGAGCATGGTGCCTTAAATCCAGCTCCCTTTCACATTACTTTATAGCCCTTAGCCTTTCCACTTCATCCTTCAGTTCAGCCAGTAGGTTAAGCAGACCATTGATCTGCTCACACTTAATGCAGGCATTGTCTCTGCCACCCTCGAATTCCAGTGCCAGGCTTATGGGTGGCCTCCATTTGTGTGCCCACAGTTTTACAAGTAACCTTAGACCAAGTTTTCACCATGCCTCACTTCCTGATATCACAGCAGGCCTTCCACCTCTGCAGGTGCATAACTTCAGGAGTTAAAATATGATTTCCTGTCACCTTCTACATTTTCACATGGCTCTAGCTTGGTAATCTGCCACATGTATCTATGACTATGTGTCTCATCTCCATGTGGGACACCTTTCAGAGGTCTCCTACAAGAAGGAGCGTGGTGGGACCAGTCAGCATAGAGTGTGACTGGATGATGCTTTCCCCAGCTGGCTGTCTTTCCCCGTGCAATGGTGGGATGTACAGGGAGGATCTGGGCTGTCAGTGGTCAGCCCCAGGTGAGAGTAACTCACCCTGACGGATCATTGTCTCAGGTTGAGACTATAGGGTTAAAAAAATCCTCTGGGGGCTAGAAGATTGTTATTCAATCCCATAATTCTGCTATCTCTTCATAAGCTCACAACAAGGTCAGTTTGTTCTCCTTTCCTCCTCCTCCTCCTCCTGCCTTGTGTGTGTGGCAGGAGCCACTTTATCAGGAAGAACGTGTCAGCAGTAGCCCTCCAGAGGCTGTTTAGGCCTCTCTGGATGGCAGAGGCATTGGGGGGTGGGGTGGGGGTAAAGGATTGGAGCATTGTGGAGTGTTAGATTTAGGGTTTTATTTTGGGATGGTGGAAAATTCAAGGGGGTTTGCCAGGGATGTGGTAATTGCTTTGTAGTGTCTCTCTCAGTCCAAATATTTTTTCTCCAGTTTCATTTGAGAGTTTAATTTCTGTTGCTATCTTTACAAGCCATGACAATCATACCCTCTTCTGGCAAGGGAGAAGCCTAAAGAAACATATTGTTCCACCTGTTGGTACTTGCCCATGGTGTCTGGTCCTTCTCTGCTTACTAAGTCTGCCATGTTTCTAGTAACTGGCTCCATTCCACACATCAGTGATGCAGACCCAGCTCTAGGACTGTGTGCAGTTTTGGGTGCCTCAGTATAAGAACAAAATCAAATTATTAGAGTGTGTCCAGAGAAGGGGAACCAAGGCAGTGACAGGCTGCGAGGGTAAGACTTAATGAGGAGCAGCTAAGGTCACTTGGGCTGTTCAGCTCAGAGAGGAGGCTGAGGGATGACATCATCACAGTCTTCAACCTCTTCAAGGGGGCAGAGGAAGAGGAGGAGAAGATGCTGATCTCCTGTTTATGGTGATCAGTCACAGGACATAAGGAAATGTAATGAATCTGCACCAAGAGAATTTCAGATTGACCACTAGGTAAATGGTCTTTATGGAGAAGGTTATTCTTTGGTTACTGGAACAGGCTGCCTAGAGAAATGGTCATGGCACCAGACCTGTCAGAGATCATGGAGTGTTTGCATGCCACTTTTAGTCATATGGTTTAGTTTTAGATAGTCCTGGAAGAGTGTTGCACATGATGATCCTTATGGATCCTTTCTAACTTAAGATATTCTATGATTTCAAATATTGACTCACATGCCACCCACAGTAAAGCACACCTTAAGAGTGGAAAGGGATACAGAAGTAAAGTTCAGTGTAAAAAAAATCTGTTGCAGTTTCTACACACTGTACCAAAACACTTCAGACAATTTTCACTAGGCCTTTATTGCTATGGAAAGGCATATCTTGGCTGCAGAAACTTTATCCATGTTGAATAAGTATTTCAGGATGTGATTAAACATAGGAAGCAATTACTCAATACCTAAGGCAGACTTATGAGGAAAGTATCTGTAGCAGATAAAATGCCTTGAGGCAAAAGCATTTCACTGTCATACAGATTTACCAGCATGTGCTGGGACATGTTTATGGATAAATGCAAAGCAGAGTGACATCTGAACAAATTAAACCGGATTGCTCATTATGTTAAGGCAGTATACTTGCTTGCTGATACTCTATCAAGTGTTTTTAGTTCATCACTCTTGTGATTACAAAAGTCACTGACATTTAAATCTTATTTTGTCACTCTGAATGGAATTAATTTTCAATCTACAAACTCTGCCTTTTGTTTTAGTGAACCTGGGCAAAGCCAGAAGTAGTGCTTCCATTAAGTTGTAATACCAGACAAGAAATATTTGTTACACCGTGTCAAAAGTGGCATGGCTTTTCATTGCAAAATGCCCAAAGCCAGTACATAAAAATGTGTTCAGTCTGGTCTGCTTGAAAAATCTGAATCAGTCCTGCTGGAGCAATTATCAGAATGTGGGATGAAAAAACAAACTCCTACAAGTACCAACAGAAAGCAGAATAGATTATCAGGATCTTGATCTGACTATTCTATTTAATGCCAAATGTGGGCCTTACCAATGCAAAAAAACTTTTCAGAAGGACAAAAAAAAGGGTTGAAATTTCATCTTTGAACATGAAAGGGAATCATCACAAATGCAGTGTGCAGCTGGAAATTCTCACCTACCTTGCTGCGCAATGACCTCCTGTGTAGACAAAGAGTGAATAAATAATAGTACTGCTGAAAAGTCTTTGGATACTGCTGTGGTCATACATAGGAACATTCTTATGGCCATTGCTTTTGATCTCCTAGCAAAAAAAGTGCAATATATTAATCTCTCCAGTTTCCTTTTCCTCTCTTCAGTTAAAACACAAGAATGGACTCTAAAAAAGTGTAAATATATGTAACTGCACTAAATGTAGAAATAACAGTGCCAAATGTCATGGGGTAAGACCTGCATCATCCTACAGTTTCAAGCAAATTTAATGAAAATCTGGGATAGAAGCTGAATTCCTCACAATATCTGGATATATGCCAAATTTTGAGCATACTTTATTGTAATAAACCCAAACATCTGGCAGGATAGAGCCACAAAGAATAAAGAATTAATTTATTATTTAACCAAACTGGAAAAAAAATTAATTTAGCCATAAAACACTCAAACCATCATTCTGAAAAATGCTGTATGCTCAAAATAGTAATAATAATAATAATAATAGTTATTATTTCATTATTTCTTTAATTAGAGACTGGTATACTGCCTGCTGCTGAAGCACTGCTTCCCTGCTTCTCAGCAGATATTTAAAATTACTACTCACTTGGCATTCTACATTCATCTGATTGGTTTTGTGTGCTTGAATTAATATTCCAGGAACAAACAGGCCAGTTGCACACATGGAAATAAAATAGCTAGAAAGGATCAGAATTTACAGAAATACAAAACAAATGCAACTTCCTAACATCTTCATTAGCCAAGAACCAAACTGAGCAGGTAATTTTACAGAGCTAATAGGGAAAGATGAAAACTGACTCATACCATCATGACAGTGTTCTTATGTTGTGCTTTATTTAATGCATTGAGGCAGCTGATTTGTGCCTATTACCTTGAAACTTCTTCACCAGACCACACCATTTCATTTTGATCTCTTTTAACTTATCCCAGGATGGCTGCAGGAAAGACTTTTATATGAACTGCCATCAATATCAAGCAAAACCATTCCATGTTAAAAGCTCCTCAGGAAAATCTGAGTCTTTGGAAATTACCTTCTATTAAGAACTGACTTTATTTCTCTAAGCCATTCTCTGTTGCTTCCCAGTCTATTAATATTTTTTATACCCCTGGGGACAGAAACTGAACTTCCTCGTTCTTGCTGTGAAACTCTAGCTATATCTTTGATTACTTCTTAAATGAAATAGAAAAAACCCAGACCAAACTACGTACACACGCGCACACACACACACATTATACATATATGATGTTGTTCTGAGTTAACACAATCCACTCTCAGAATTTCTGTTCCCCACACACAGAATGAGGGGGTAAAGTAAGAAAAAAAAAAAAAAAAGCCAACTCTGGTTTGAGGTAAAGAATATAACAACACAATGCACAATTACCTTAGCCCCATGGCAGGAGGATGGAACTAGATAATCCTTGTGGCCCCTTCCAACGATTCTATGATTCTATTTGCAGAAAAGTCCAGCAAAATGCAGATGCAGCAGAAGCCAACAGCCTACCCCACTACAACAACCAGTCCAGTAGAAAACAACAACACCCCAAACTCAGAAACAGAAAGCAGCAACTGACGCAGGAAGCCTTTAATATTACAACCTGAACTTTAAGCCCCATAATACATTTTCTCCAGACAGCACTTTCATTTTGAAGCTGTCATGACTGTTATTGAATATCAGCAGCATATTCAACTCAAACAATGTCAGATGTATACAGTTTTTCACAACAGGGTGATGCAATGAGGACATCAGGGAACAAAAAACATGACTGCAACTGAATAGTGGTATCTCAAGGTGGGAAAGCAGCAATAAAAGGTCATTCCTCCTTATTCAGCTGTGAGACAGTAGGAACAAAATGAGTGTTTCTGGAAAAAATATGGACATAAACATTTGAAGATGGCAGTAGTGAAGAAAAACACAAATTCAGAGCAATTCCTCTTTTTGTTACTGTCAGGGTGCCATTCTTTGTTAACCTAAAAATCTAAATAATGCTATAATATCCATACCACAAATGCTGTCATTGCCTTCTGCCTCGTTAGACCCCAATTTGAGTAGGAGCCAAATGGAACAAGTGCTTGTGCTATCTACAGAGTGATTTCTTCTACTGACAGAAGCTGCAGTTTTGGAGGTATTTTTTTCAGCATAGACACTTGTTCCTTTCCAAGAAAGCTCAGCATTGACATCACCAATTGATTTCATGAAGCCTCTTCAGAGCATCGTTCAAAAGCTCCATCTCTGCCCTTGAAAGCAATGCAGCAATTAGATTTTTCAGAAATTGTCATAACTTTCTTGCAATGCCAGCAGTGGGAACAGAAATACTTCCATCTGAGTTAGAAATCATAGACTTGCCAGCTCATGCTGGATTCTGGCTGAATTCTGCTGAATATGAAATAGCCCTGCAAAACAGTGCAAAACCTAGAGAAGAGGAATAGTGATTATGAACAGTTATATCTGACACCACAAATAGAAATGCTTGTTGACAAAGTATTCTTATTATGGCTACAGGAAGGTCTTCTTACTCCAGCAAGAGAAGACTTTGCACTCACAGACTCTCCTGGCTTTTTGGGGAACTTCAATGATCCCTGAGCCAGAAAATTATTATTGTCAGCTGTACGCAATACAGGAGAACCCTGGAGGACACTGAGGATAAATTCTTATGGCAGCCTTACCAGAGGCTATGTAATACTGGACCTAATGGTCCCCAAGACGAGTGAGAGAATTGATGATGTCAAGATTTGAGGCAGCTTGAACTGTAGCAATCACACATTGGCAGAGTTCAGAGTCCTAAGGGACATGTATAAGGCAAAGAGAAAAGTCAGGAGGGCAAAATTCCAACTATTCAAAGAGACAGTGAATAGAACACCCTGGAAAATTGCCCTCAGAGAAAAGGGAGAAGAACAGAGCTGGCAAATCTTTAAGGTCAACTTTCGTTCATTCAAAAAACAATGCTCCCATAGATCTGTTATCAACCCTTGATACATAGGTGGTTTAATCGATGATCAAAAATGATGGAAACATAGAATTAGGAACTTTTTCAGTCCCTAGAGATACTGTCTGGGATATACTGCTATGAAAGCACCAGTAGAAATAGATGTTTAAGAGCTGATATCTCAGTCTTTTGAAATGGAGGCGTTAGCCCTCAACCTCTCTCCATGTTGGTGTTTTAACCTTGCTATGACAAAACAAAATGCGGGTGAACAATAAGACTACTAATAAGATTCCACTTAACATTTTGTCTAATCTAAGAGCTGCTGAGGTACTCCTGGCAAGTTGGAATTCTTTCTGTGTTGACATCTAGGACACAGTCCGGGGTTAGTGAAATAACATAAAATATACATTAAGTTGACTTGCATTTTATGTTGTGTAGGTTGAGGCACAGAATCTAACTTTCCCTTCCTTCCAAACCTAAGACGTATGAAAGATGTTAGGGGAAAGAGCAATGCACCTTATATCAACCTACATAAGAGGATTGTAGCATCTCTATGCTTATTCATAGGCCAATGCCTGGCAAATCCTGATTCCATGATCTGTAACTTCCCTGCATTCCTCGAAGAAACCTTCCTACCAAGATGAAATAAATGGTGTATCTCAGCAAGATAATTTTAACTGCCTTAACTTTCAACTACTTACTTGTTTTCGCTTTGGTGAGGGGTGTGATTTCCTGCAGTGAGAATACTTCATACTGCTGAATCTTTTTTGAAATTATTTTTTACTGCTGTAACTTGACCTGCTTCAAGCTATTGGTTCTTCTTTAACATACTAGACTAGGGAGCACATAAATCTCATATGGCATGTGTTTCAAAATTGGAGGACAAATGATAATGACTCTCATAAGAATTCTTTTTTGGAAAGCCTGAACCAATCCATAATGAGGTATCTAGAGTGATATAACTTACAAAATCTTTGCATATATCCATTATTCTCATTCTGGAGCAAAGGGGGAATGGGAGGGGAAGCCTTTTCTCTACTTACAAAATAGATGCATTGCTGTAAGCTTTAAAAAAAAAAAAAAGTACGACTGTCAGACTTAAAATAGGTATTGAAGACAATTTATATTAAGTCTGTACGCCAGCATCAGCAGCTAAAAATGATCACTCAGCCTCTGCAAAGAGGCAATTAGCTCATAAGATGGATAGTAGTATCTGGAGGATGATTTGGGAGAAAAAGTACCACTCATTAAAAACTAAAAAACAAGAACAAAAACAAATAAAAACCTGAACCATCCAATGGAAAGAAAGAAAAATAAACCACACTCAGAAAACAAATTATTACAACAGCATGCCATTCAGTTACAAATAAAAATTGAACATGAAAAAGCTACTTGCCAAGATTTTACAGGGTAGGAGTTAAGTTTGACCCCAAGGGAAGAAACAGACCTTGTCACAAACTATCCAGTCAGTTTGCAGCCTGGCACCAGCTCCTGCTGTGCACAGCAGGCGTTTACCCTCCAAACTAGAGCACACACTCAGAAGACACTAAAGACGTCAGAATTTATCCTGATCTCTCCTCGAGGAACACATATTATCTCTGGATTTGTCAAGAGGATATACATCCATCCTGAAATGGGATTTAAAAAAAGGCATAGATTCGGTATTAAACATGTTTTACCTGACTTTTGCTAGCAAAAACTTACCTCAAAACCCCAAGTGAGCACATAAAAGCGAATCAAGACACTGTAAAGCTTTCCCTCTTCTCTTTCCATCTTTCTTTCCATGTAAAAGTTCTGCTGGTACAAAGATTTTTCTCAGATGCACGGAAAAGAGAAAAATCTATTATAAGTGCAATCACACTAGCAAAATAGTCCTTCCCCCCTTCTCTCTGCTTAAGAGTCAGTAAAATCTGTATTTGTATCTTTAGCTATCTCAGGAGGGAGATGAAATAATACCGAATCCATGGTGTGGTCAGAGTTGCAGGGCAAAAGTTGACAGTTATTGCTGATGGTAATTTTGTACCAAAAGGTCAGAATGAGAAATGTTTGAAAGAGTTTCTTCCACTAGATCTGTACTATGAAAATCTCTTTAAGATTAGCATTATGCCATTGTTGGATGTCCTTGCAGTAACTTTATGCTCATAATGGTTGTCTTTTTCTCTTGTTGCTTCTAGCCATCTGTTAATATTATCTATTTCCATGATCGATTTCTTAGAAGCATGAAAATAAAATGTAGGCTTTGTCTCAGATGTTGGCTTTATGCCATTTTTGTCCTGTTCAGGTTTGGGACTTCAAAAATCAGATTTGGTGTAAAGTATTACTTGGTGTCCTCCAAGTTTTCTTTCTAGTTTCTCATAATCTAATATGACTCTCATGAACCCCTTGCTACAAATTCTATTTCCTGGAAGGAACTGCTGAAGGGAGGCTTGCCATCATTCTGTCCCTGTTAACCGATTTGTTTCAGTTTAAATCAAGGATCCTGTTAATGACTGGATCATTTCAGACAAGGTTCTCACATCCCCTCAACATGCAGTGCAAGGCTTCCTGGGTAATAGTGCTACTGTTTCCCTCTTCACTTGAATCTGCTTGATAGCTGGAAGTTGAATCTGAAGCTATGGTATTTGCATCAGTGTGTCTGCTCCTTTTCCACGGATGTCCACTGCACAGAAAATCTAGAAACAGAATTCAAGGTACTTTGTTATTTTGACTTCCCCTCCTTTTAAAATAAAATTTTAAAAATTCCCTTCCTCCTCGTTCTTTGCCATTGTTTCTGAGGTCACCCAGAGGCATTCACATAAACGTACTTTTCTTCCTGAAGTGGGAACCAAAGAGAATCTGGCTCTAGTTATTAATTTGATTCATAAATAGGTTGTGGAATTTTTCTGTTCATTTGCTGAGAAGACCATGTGTGTCATTAATTAATTAGTGATGGAAACTTCTGTTTAATATATCCCCACTTGAATATTTGTTTTTCTGTTAGAAACACTTCAATAGTAAGTGAGAAACCCTCATTGTTGGCTGTGTACTAGGTGAAGTAAGTGAACAGCTTAGAGAAGGGCCACAAAACAGATCCCAACCTGCCCCGTTCGATAGAGTTGCTTAGGCCTAACATTTTGATTCAGGACCCATCTTCAATTTAAAGCTTCACTCAGCTGCTTTAAATGGAAGATTAATTGCCTAGACAGATTTTTCAGTGCTTCACAGGAGCAGTCTATTAACCTATTTAGATGGTATCTACGGTAGTAATAAGATCAGAAACTAGAGAGGAAACTGGAAGAGAAGTCCAGAAACTCATAAGCAGGTTAAAATGTCATTACTTTTTTTGATGAAAGCACCAGAAAAAATGCTGATTTTTTTTGCACCTGGGTCTGGCAAGCTGATATGAGGTAATTCTGTAAAGACAGTGTTGTGTCTGTTAGATTCTGAGTAAGGCTAATACTGAGAAAATACAAAATGTCTAGAAGATGTTATGCATCTATTCTTAGTGACAATTCCTCACAGACTAACTGTAGATCTTGGGACCACTATGCTTGCTCCAGTTTTCCTGGAGTACAAAGACCTGAAATTTGTACTTCCCAAACTTTGAATGATAACATTAAGTGTACATCTGTTTCAGAAACAGAATTTCCACCAGGCTCATTACCTGGCAGCCACAGTTCTAGGGCAGAGATGTAGTTCTGGGCCTCAGAAAATCTAGTCATCTCTTCTCAAAAGGCATCTTTTGTTCCAGAGCTACTTTGATTCTCAGTTTTACAGCTTTAAAGCAATGAATTCTAATGTATTTCTGATTTTTTTCTTTTGTGTGATATTAATTGTCATCTTACCAATGGTACGATATGTTTCTATCTCTCTTAATATTGGATTTATCTTCAGGAGACCTTCATGTTGTTTGTAAGTCAAGGTTATGTTATTGTGAAGTATGTATGTGAAATCCATAGTTGTTAGGATGCGGGGAATCCCTTCGTCATCAGTTCAGGACCTTATTGGAAGCCGGGGAGTTTCCACAGCAAGTCTTTGTAGCTATATTTTGCCATTTCCATTGCTTTGTTCGGAGCAAAGACTGGCCATCAGCACTTCAGCAGGAGGGAATTTGTCTTTTATGGAAAACCACAGCCTATTAGCAATTGTGAGCCCAAGCTGTAGCTGTTTACAGCCATTCTTAGAAGAGAATGCCTTTGTATGTACACAGAAAAGTCTGATTCCCTGAACTATGCAGATCAGAAAGTGTCCACATGGAGATAAAAATCAATCCTGTTCAAAAGTCTGCAGCTCAATAAAAACTCCAGCAAGGGCTATGCTGTAAAAAATGATTTTATAGGCAATATATTCTTAAAGTATAAAGTAAATATCAACTGTAGGCAGACACAAAGTTTGAAAGTCTTAAGTTCAAGGAGTAGCAGGGTAAATACAACACTAAGAATGTCAAGGAGTTGGTTTTTTTTTTTAATTTTAGAATTTTATTAAGTGTAAGATTACGATGATAGGTAAATGACTTAAAGTAAGATATTATAGGATTTGTTTTGGCACGATTGTTGTAGAAAAATCAAGGCAGCTGCAATAGCAAGTTATAACACGATTAGATTTGTTATTCTTCTGTTGCATTTGCCCACGCATGACAGGAATGCTTCTGACCACCGTAGGAGACATGTCTAGGTAAAAGAGTTTAAAGTAAGACTTGAGTGATATTCAGATTAGACTTCTCGATGAGATAAAGAAAAGAAAAACTCCAGGGTGTGAGGAGCAGTCACCTCAGTTATCTGACGAACGGTTCATTTAAAAAAAAAAAAAAAAAATCCCCTAGTTGCCTGGGGAAGAAAAAAAAAAAAGGTTTAATAAGTAGTTGTGTGAACTGTTGGAGTGGGTAATGCATTATTTAATTTGCCATTTAAACTTTCATATCAGTCAACGAAACTACTGTGTTATGCCCCCAGAGTCTTTCCTAAAGAAAACACATTATCTTTGCAATATTTGGGGAAGGGAAAAAAAAAAAAAAAAGGCAACTGCTACTGAAAATGTTCCATTCCTCTCAAGGAAAGTAATTTGGGAAATTACAGACATAACTAAATAGACTTGTCTAGATCTTAATGAAAAACAAACAAACAAACAAACAAACAAACAAAAAAACCCAAAAAACCCAAACCAACAAAACCCACAGGTGTTTACAGATGTTAAAAAACCCCCACAAATATCTTGTCTACATACTTGTGGAAAATTACAGCCTGCGTCAAAATTTCTATTTTAAAATGACCCCTCTCCATCTGTCTCCCTTCACAAGAGTGTGAAGGTCTCTACATACTGACTTGAGAACTGATGACGGTTGTCTTCGTTTCCTTGTTACAATATTCACGATGGCAGAAGCAGATCTCTGCAGGTATAGAAAGCCACAGCTTTAGAGGAAGTATCCCCATTTCTTAGAACTGCTAAAACAGCCAGGAAGAGGTGGTATTGCAGGTTAGTTTCTACAAAACGTTTCTGTTAAAAGTACAAAGCTCAACTCTGAAATCTCACTTGTAAGTCCAAAGATAGGTGAAAATGTTCTGGTCTGCTTCCATATTGCAGAGTACAAACAGTGTTAAAAAGACATGGATGTTTTCTGCTGGTAATGCTCCGTGGAAGTATTTTGAGGATCTCACCTTCATCCTTACTTTCCTCTTCAAGTGGAAAGGAGGAATTCTTTCAGCAGTGAACATCCACATTTTCTCATTCTACTCATAAAACCTTTTTGAGCCTATAGAATGCATTTCTGGCGGTCACTCAGAAGCACAGGAAATTTTAAAGGAGCTGTGAACAGCTGCTAACAGTTGCATGCAGGAGAGAGAAGATAATGGAAGTTAGAAAAGCTAGAGCAGCTGTATATTCTTCACCAAGTAGGCAAAAATCAGAATCTTGGTTTTCTCGGAAACTTACTAAAATAATATTTTCTTTACAAATCAATATTTTAAATTGTTTTATTAACACATACATTTGATTTTTCACTTCCTCCTTGACTGACTAGAGTTATCTTATGGTATCAGATTTCTCAGAGATGCTTTTTGACAGGTTCGATGTCTTAGTTATAATGTTGATGTCAATTGCCTTCTGCAACCTAACAATTCAGGACCCTGTTAGTGAGAAGACGCATAGTATGCACTTGCTCTTGGAGCCTCTGAAGCTAATTGACTTACCACAGCCACCTTGAAATATGTGCTATGCAATGGAGAGTCTTATGGACACTTATACATAGAGAAGTTAGTTCCTTTCTACCATGCATAACAGTTTCACGGTCCCTGTTAAGCACAGGAAAAAAAACAAACCCCACTCGATGCTTTCAAAATAAGCCTATTCATAAGCCAGTAGAATTTAGACTGCTGTTAAAAATGTCCTCTACATGTTTTGTTCATCAGTCATGGTATCAGTTACAAAAGTGTTTAAGACATTCACAACTACTGCACAAGATAAAAGTTGTTAATTTCTGCAGCGAAGCTTAACACATTTAACAGCTCCCCTGTGAGATTTTGTTAAAATCGGTGTTATACTCCTAAATTCTGCCTTCGTGTATGCACGTTTTCACATCCAGCATCAAATGAGAGTCATTAATAGTGATGTTCCTTCATCTGTATTGAAATACAAGATCCAGAAAAAAAAGATTAAAAAAAAAAAAAAAAAAAGAGAGAGAGAGAGAGAGAGAGAGAGAGAGAAATATTTTAACACAAATATTGGAAATGTCAGTTGTATAAAGACTGTATTCCTTTTGTGTATTCTTTACTCTGTCCTGGACCACAGGACAGGATGATAAGATGACCTCTTGCTGTCTTACCTCCCCTATATTTTTGTGACTCGGTAATTGCTTGATATTCCACAGAAGTTGAGAAACAGTCCTTCAGTACTGTATTTTCCTCGTAGTGTTACCTCATACAGATTGATGTCAGGGTGAAAGGAGGAATAAGCTCAGTAAAACCACTTTTAGTAAAAAAATAATCCATCTGCAGTGGTCAGGGAGCTGTGCTAATTTATTGCCAGTATCACTATGGCAAGGATACAGGGAAAACTTGTCAGTCTTTTTTCCAGTGCACTTGAAAAAAAAATGTTGAGAGAATCTGGGACTCTGCCAAAGTTTTGAAACATGATCATGAACTGGCTAAGTGGATCCCCTCACACAGTACTGGCCTTTCTTTATCAAGATCTAGTATTTTCTAATACAGAAAAGGTTATTTTCTAATACAGAAAAGGTTATTTTCAAAGCACAGCATGCATAGTTTCACACATGACTTCTGCCTTTTTTTTTTGTTTTAATATTTGCTTCAAGTGATAAGAAAGTATTTTTTTTGAAACAGAAGGCTCTACCTAGCCTCTAGCACAGGAGACTTTTGACAGCCTCAAGCAGGAGTTGGTGAGTATATTGCAAGAGTATATATTTGAGTTGTCACAGCTGGTGGTCCTCCTGTATCATAAGTAATAGGAGAAAACCTATTGACATCAGACACACTTGTCTAACAGAATAATCCCAGAAATCCTGAGCATTTTGGTTATAATGGTTTTAAGGTAAAAGCAAGTAATCTACATCAAGGTCCAGAAACATTCAGAGAAAAAAATATAATGGTCACATTGTTTTGTCAGAAATTAAATGCAAAAGGAGAGTTTAAATACTAGTTGAAGAGGAATGAAATCTGCTCACAAACAATTAGCAGAAGAAGAGGGAGAAGCTAAAGTCATTAAGGTAGTTAGTGTGAATTATTGAACTATGTTGTCACAGTTACTAAGGCATAAAGATTGCTCCATTGTACATTTCTTAATTATAGGATAGCACAGGAACTTACTCTCTGTGAGGCCAAGGACAGGTATCTAAGGGTATACATTTGAAAATTTATTCGTTCCATTGAATTGCTCTAGAGAGAACCCAAAATAGCTCAGGTTTTGTTGTGTCCTAAAGCAACTGCCTCTATCCAGTTCTGTGGATTTCTTCTGTTGAGGTTTGAATACAATGAGGAAAAAAAAAGATAAATTCCAATCTTCCCTAGCATACGAACGGTGAAGATGATCTCAGCTTCTCTGTGTCAGAGAACAAAAGCAGAAAACAAATGGATTTAGGACACAAAAGAAGACCCAGCAGAGGTATGAAGGACAAGTTTAAGTTGCAGCATAGGTACAAAGGTGGAGGAATCCTTCAAAGCAGGTATATGTACGATAAAAAGCAAACAAAAAAAACCCCAACCCCAAAAACCCAAACTCCACCAAAACTCAAAACCACACACACGAAAACCCCAACCCCAAACCAAACAAAACCAAGCAACCAATCAAAAACAAAACCCCCAAACATCACCACTCCACCCCCCCCCCCCCGGAAACCGCCCAAGAAACTGACAACAAAGCAACAAGTTAGCAAAATTTCATGTTAACTACTTTTAGTCTATTGGAAAAACAGATCTTTTCCATTCAGGTAGTCGAAATAATCAGTAGAGAACACTGATGGAGTTGTGGAAAAGGATCTTGACCTTTCTAGCCTAGTAGGGAGGCTCTTATTCATTACCTTTCTATAGCTTTTCAAAACCAAGGAAGAAATAACGTATTCTGTTGCAAAGCCACTCTAGCCATTGCTTACCATCATCTGTTTCAATAACAAATCAGTGTGAGTACTTGAAGCAGCTTCCCAAGTTGTGTCCTGTAAGACTTAAAAGCTGCTAGTTCTGGTTTCCTGCCTAGCAAGTCAGTCAATAAGTAATTGAAAGGCAATTATCACCTGCCTACCCCCGACTCCCAATATGGATATCTCTACTAAGGCTCACCAGACTGAACATATGTCACAGCAGATACAGGCTGCTTATGCCTCCTTCTGGCATACTGTGTCCCAGTACTGTACAAGTTGTGCAGCAGTTGTAAGAGGTAGATGCGATTTCACTGATATACATGGAATGATGATTTATTTATACCTACACAGGTATAGCTGCCCAGGAATATTTTGGAAAGGCAGCAGGTACTGCAGAAACATTTTTGTGAACTAAAAACGCCTCATCTGCAACACATTCAAGGAAATATATAGCTAAAATCTGAAATGTTACATCAATGATCCAAATTAAATCTAGGATGTCTACTACGGTTGAGTTATGTAGTAACAGAAAATTGCACAAGTTGATCCAATCCCTTCCTTTCCAAACAGGGAATATGGCCATTATTTGAGCATGAAACTCAAAGCTGATACAAACTGTCATGTCTTTAGTCCTATCAAAACCTCATGAAATCATAATTCTAGATAGGCTTAAAGCCCTATCTGGCCAATACATGGAAAGCCTTGTGTGTGAACCTTGCCTTGTATGTCTGCCTCAAAGAAATTTGCACCTGCAAAGTTTATATTCAGACAAATCATCAGCTGCATGTTATGCAGGTGGCCAGAGCTCTTTAAGTCTAACATAAATCATCCAAGATTTGTGTCTATTATAAATTATACATAAATTTTTCATAAGAAAGCGCCCAGCCCTTTGGGAGTAATCTGTGACAATATGGATTTACACACTCATTTTGCAACTCAAGGGCATAACACGAGGTTAAGGCAATAGAGAATAAAGGGCTAGAAGCCATACTTCCATTAAGGAAATATTAATGTAATTTCATATAAGGGCTTATAATCAGCCATTTCCACCACTGCTGAAATTAGTGGTGGCCTCTTGAGTAATCCTTTTGATGTTTTGAGTACGCTGTCACCTACAGCTATTTGGGATGGATCTCACAGAATTTGTGCAGTTTCCTGAGCACACAAAAGAATGACTGCTGCAGGCTTTGGAAAAACAAGCATTCTTCTTTTCTCATATGCAAAGCTATGTGAGAGAAATGCAAAATTACTTGCTAGGCAACTTTAGAAAATGGAACTTTAAAGAATGACTATGAATAAGTGTTTACTAAAATTCTACTCTGGAACACCAGCATTCCTTGGATGCTTATGCATTTCCCTGGTTTTCTTATGAGGTAAAACCAGAAAGCTACAGAAAAGGAGCAGTAATGTCTCTTCCACGATGTACTGAGAAGTATCTTCAGGTCACAGACTCCCTGGTAGCACTTACTTGCAGTGTTTTCCTTACTCTCTTCTTTAACTGACTTCAGCTTCTTGGGGTTAAATTGAGATGACTGTGTTACAAGTCATTTTAAATGGATGCTTGTGGAATTGCCAGTGAGAAGCTGCAAAAGGAAGAGTCAATGAGGAGGCAATGACAGTAGTTATCACCTCCTCCACACAAATGTCGCAAGTGTTACAGCTGTATGAACCTCTCTAAGTTTTATGGAAAAGGCATTAATATTACTCCCTCCCCCCTCCCCCCCCTTTCCTTCTTTAAATATATGCATAAGCATATATACAGCCAGTTTGTGTGGACTTGCAAATTATAACCCTTCAGACAGGTTTACGTTTGAATGCTTCCAGTTTTCCAAAGGTGAATAGTGTTTCAAAGAGCTAAGCCGGTTTTGGACTGGACATGTTCATACTACCTTGCATTTGGTTTGCATCATTACACTGCTGTGCCAGGACTGGAAGAGGCTCTGCTTCAACAGTGAAATCAACGATGATTACAACATTGGTAATTTTGTACTGATTTGATAAATGTTTATGAGTATCTGAAGGCTGGCCAGGAGGTGGGGGGGGACGACAGGCTCTTTTCACTTGCTTCCTGTGATAGGACAAGGAGCAATGGGTGTAAGTTGCCGCAAAAGAGGTTCCACCTCAATACAAGGGGGAACTTCTTTACTGTAAGGGTCACAGAGCACTGGAACAGGCTCCCCAGGGAGGTCGTGGAGTCTCCTTCTCTGGAGCTTTTCAAGGCCTGTCTGGATGTGTTCCTCTGTGATCTGTGTTAGATAGTACTGTCCTGCTCTAGCAGGGGGGTTGAAGTCGATGATCTCTTTGGGTCTCTTCCAACCCCTACCGTCCTATAAGCCTATAACAAAGGTCCCTGATGTGATTTTTTTTCTTTCCTTTGTGTTCTTTGCATCTGATGAGAGAAAGTTCTTTCTGGATTATGCAGGGCAAGTCATATAATTTAATAGGGAATATATGAGCTGCTCCTGTCCAGTGAACTGCTTCTAGTCAGTAGCGGATAACTTGCTCCCATCTTTCTAGATAGAAAACATATTGAACAATAACAACAAAAAAGAAGTCTTTTTTGTTTCTTTGTGCTGTGACATGAATTTGCTCCACCGATACTAGATTTGGCTGTTTCTTAGTCAAAAGTATGGGAAATAAGAAGTGGGTTTAGAAAAGGAAGGAGTGGGAAGCACGGCCTCTGTTGCTGTCAACAAGCTTTGTCAGATAAACACCAGCTCAGCAATCTCAATGAAATTCACCTTGGGGGTGTGTGTGTGTGTGTGTGAAATCTGGCTAAATATGTAAATATGAATGTTGGATCTTAAAAAACGGCTTAGAAACAGTACAGCATTTCATCTACAATGCTTGGATAATCTGCAAATATTAAGACCTCCTAGTGAGCACACTGAGACACAGACTGGCCAGCTGGCCAACGAATTTTTTTCCCCCAGTATGGTTAATATCTGTAAAGATATATCATCAGATTGCATTAGCATGGTAGACATTAAAATCTGTGTATGTGCTGAGGTCAGTGGAACTACACAGTTTAAATTCCCAAGTCTATAAAACAGAAGATAACAAACTGACTTTTAACTGCATGTTTTCTATATTCTTCTAGAACAGTTAGATGGTGTGCCATGAATGTACCAAATGTGTAATAACCTAAAGATCCTGAAAATCTGTGTCTTCTCTTAGCCACAGTTGTATTTGCAATTGCTGGGATATAGTTCAGCCAAAACAATTTGTGTCAGTCAATGTGCCAGAAAAAAGAGTTTTTTTCTTGTGTAATTCTAAATGCATTCAAATCCTGCGGGATGATTTGGACAAGGAGTGTTAAATGATGCTGAGCTGGTGAAGTAATACTACTTCAAAGAAGAAAGTGACTACCATCTCTTTCAAGAATGCACTAAGCTTTATGACTGAGACAAAATTAATAATGATATGACATTCTTTTTCACTTCCCAGTCCACCTCTCTTTTTAAACTAGTTTCACATCCTGCTAAACTGAATATAAAAAATTGCTGCCACTGGTGTTAGAAATCTCTCTCTGCCTCTGTGCTTATTTAATTCCCAATACTAGCTGAGCAGCCCAGTTGTGCTGGTACGGGTTAGATCCTCAAACCTGAAAGGAAACTTATTTTTTTGTCAAAAAGCTACTAGTATCTTTTGTTGGAACAGTTTTCTCCAAAATTAATAAGAAGCTCACAGTGGCAAACTGATAATTGCTGGAGCTGGCACAAGATAAACTTGTCTGGGATCAGAGAGGAAATCAGGATTTAGAAAAGGACATCAAGTCCTCTCCTTCTAGTGAATACTGACACCTTAGGTCTACAGGCAGAAGCTGCTCTGGTGTATGCTCTTCCACAACAGATCGTTGAAGACAGAGTGAGAACATTGAATTTGTGTCCCACGATCTTAAAATAGCAAACTGTTCTTCATATGGACCATGCACAAACAGTAAAAAAGTGGTTCCTAAGAGATACTATAGATGGAAATCACTTAGAACAAAGCAAAGGTCTAATGCTCTCAGTGCCTGATGTTCAGCTAATGGTCACTGAACAGAACAAGCATCAGCCTTCACTTGAACTTCTTCAAGATACCACTGTCCACACCTGAATCAAGCCCATTGATATTTATAATTAATAGTCAATATTAAAAACCCGTGATGTTTCAAATACCTGTGGACAATATTTTGATAAACAGCTGGAAAGTTTTCTGAGGTCCCTGGGGCTTTTCTGAAGACCCTTAAGTCTCTTTTAAAACGTGCTCAGTAGCAGTAAGGTTATTGGTTCCATTGCCAGCAGTCAGGAAGAGTTGTATTTTTTGTCCTAGCTTTTACTGTCACTGCAGTTCTCCAAGACTTTAGCTAAGTTGTCTTCACCAAGATTCTGCTTATATAGAGCTCCTTCTGTGTAAGACATCTCCTTTCTGCTGCTGGCACTTACCTGAGACTGTGGTTTGCCACCTGGGGATTTAATCAAACAGAAACTAACACTGGGAAAAAAAAAAAAAAAAAAAAGAGCTGAATTTCCCCAACCCCTTTGCTTTAATTTCCCAAACTTGTGATCGCCTAAACAAGCCTCTGGAGGGCTACTGCTTTACATGTTCTTCCTGATAAAGTGGCTCCCCCCACACACACAGGGCAGGAGGAGGAGGAAAAGAGAGCTAACTGACCTTGTTATGAGTTTATAACAAGATGGCAGAATTATGGGATTGAATAACAATCTTCTAGTCCCCAGAGGATTTTTAACCCTATTGTCTCACCCTGGGACATAGGCTTATACATGTCCTGGCTTGCCCAGACATGTTTTTCTGCTCTCCCTCCTTCTGCTATGGGAAGAAACAACCACTGGAAAGAGGACAAAGAACCTGAAGCCACTGAATCTAGAGACCCTGGCCTGCCCAGACTTGTTTTGCTCCTATTTGCATTCTGTGGTAAACAAGGTACATACACTTGGCTTGTGCCTGCCTCGTGTTAGTTCTGCCCTAAAAATGTAAAAGGCAGCCTATGGTTTCACCTAATATTGTCAAGCCATTGAACAACTACCATTCTGATTGGCCATTCTGTGTCCAAAAGCCCATTAGTCTAGGATTGTACTGATAAAAAGAGATGAGCAGGTAACATAACATGCTCTGCCATTGTATTTGTGCCATTGTATTTATGCCTGCTGCTGCCTGCTGCCACCATTTCTGTCTGTCTCTGGCAGTGATTCTGCCATTGCCTTCTGCAGCCTTATGCTAAGTTATTAGCTAGCTCTGCTGAACTGCCTGGAAACTACACTGCTTTGAGCTTACCAGGAACAGGCTTTAAACACGTCCATGTGATCAGCCTGCATAGTCAGGGTGACATTGTGCTAAGACTGCACATCACAAGATATCCTGGAAGTCTCCTGCCAAGACAGGAAGTCCTGCAGATATGCAGATCACCCAGAGAATTCAGGATAAGGTCAGAGATTGTCTGCCTTCTTTCCCCAGCATGCTGTGAAGCCTGGGAAGAATCAGAAGCCTCAGAGGCTCACAAGACATTGGCAGAACCCTTTGCAAGTGTGTGGATACTGTTTGAAGCTGTAGCTAGCTCAGTGAATCAGGAGATAATTTTTGTAAGTAAATACTTAAAGCCTTTTGTAATTCACTAATTACCTTGTGCCACAAGCAGAAAGAGGCTTCCTGTGTCCATCTAGTGGATAAGTGGTATAATTAACCACAAGCGGTATATTGACTGCAAGAACCTTCTCTTCCAGTAAAATGCTTGCATTTGCTAGTTATTTCTAAAAGTGTTCTAGTTTTGCCTGTTTCCTGTATAAGTATCCAAACTCTGCATTTCAGACCATGAATATAAGTTTTCTGGTGAGATTAGATGTTAATAGACAGTTTCCATAGTTAATAACAATCTTTGCCTGGATATAAAAACTAATATAGGTTATTCATTTTGCATAATTCATAACAGTACCTAAGCATGTGATATGCTTTTTTGAATATCCACATTAGAAGCTTGTTATTTTGTTGCTAGAGATCATATTGTCTTACAGTCCTAATATAAATGTATGCTTATCTGTTGTTGGAAATAGCTAAAAGCATAGCAAAATATTTCCATTAAAATTATAGATGATCTTTCTGATATTAAATTTTCTGGGATATTATTACCAGGCCTACTTATGAGTTCATTGTATTAGGATATTTTCCACCTCAGACATTCATTCATCTATGAATCTACAATACAGTTATTAAAGCTGTGCTTAAATTTTGGACTTATTAAATCTTCCATTCCACTGCAAAATGATGAATTTAGATTTTAATGGGATAGTTAATTTAAACAAATTAAATACCATTTAAACTCTTTTAAAAAATCATTATACTCTCTAGGTTAATTATTTTAAAGTTATTGTTTAATCTGTATGAATTGCCCAGATGGAACAAGGGTCCTTCATTTTTTCTTGAGGTTTATCTTCTGCTGTGATAAACTGCTTTGTCTCCACCCGTAATTACCTTCTGAAATTGCCACTGCTCTCTCTTGTAATGTTTGCTCAACAGACTGAAAGGTAATATGTATTTAATATTTGCCGTTGTGAACAATACAAATCTCAGCTTCTTAAAGCTGCACTAGTAATAGATAGTACTGTAATTGGTGTGCTGCTGGTATGGAATTGGGTAGCATGGAGCTTTTCATCTGCATGGCTGGCAAGATCCTCAAGTGTGTCTTCAATCTGGTGACTATGGAACACAACTAATGGTGATTCTGTGGGGGCACAGAAATAGTTAAGGTATCTGACTGGATAGGGGGACTCAGAAAGGGGTACCAGGACCAGTGTTAGCAGTCATTTTTGCACCAGACCACCTGCCAAACCCAATACTGCCTCTTTTGCAGCTGAGTGGTGGGACTTCTGGAGCTGTATGTCATTTCTACATTGTGTACCATTCCCAGGGCTTCCACAGCCCAGAACTCTCCATGCCATGGGAATATATATCTTGTGGCTTTTGCCACATGAAGCAAAGTTGGTGACTCTGTCCTTGCTGAAGAGAGTCTCGTTTGCCAGAAGCTGTGTTATTTTTCTGCTAAATATTTGATTCAGTATCATTCACCTTCTGCTAACTAACCCTATGAGTCATGTGTGGAGGACATGCTTGGCTGTTTCTGGGTGAATTACCTTATCAATTGTCCTCAGAATGTTCATAAAATTAAAATTCTTCCTTCTCCATCTCCAGGACTCCATTCTTAGTCTTTGTATTTTTCTCCTTTAAGTTAAAACTCAATATTCTATATGAATAAAACCCATTAAGAAATCATCAGACTAGCACAATTAAGTTATTTCTCTCCCTTTTCACTCTTCATGAAGTCTTTACAGCTGTAGTGTTAAAATGGTGGTTATTGAGGCCAGGCTTTTATTCAGTGTAATTTCTTTTGCCTCTGTCTGCAGTATAGATCAAGAAGTAAAGGAGAGAGACAAGCGTTATGAAACTAACTTTGATGGTGTAAGAGATACAGTGACCACAAACTTTTCCTTATTACCTCAGACAGAGCTTTATTGCTTTGGTCTGAGCTAGCTTCTTATGTGTCATTTTGAAATTAGAAATTATCCTTGTCTTATGGATCTCTCATCTGGGCTGCAAGCATAGGAAATTCACCTGAACTGTTGCTGTCATATTTATTGGGTCATACAAATGTGATCTAAATTTAATCTATAATTGGTAGCAAAACACTGAATTGAGGAGTCGCTCAGCAATTTATTTAATGTGCTTATCTGAAAGTCACTTCTGTGGAGAAGATCATGCCCAGATCACAACTTCTGCTACTCATAGTTTGTAGGTATGGAATAAAAACTATTTTCTTCATGCCTTTATCTTACTCTACAAAGTTCTGATAAGAATTTAGCAAGAGCTCAAAAATATTGTGCAGGTAAGGGCAGAGGAGGTGACTGGCTGTACAGGAGTAAGAAACATGTATTAAAAACTGTTGAGGCAAATTTTCTATTTATGTCACTTGATTTACATCTTTCTTGTAATTAATTCATTCTTCTGGCTCATATGTAGTCCAAGATGTGGCTCTTGAGTCAGAAAACATTAAAACTACCTGATGTTTTTAGGTAAATTGAAACTGGTGCCAGCTGATTTCAAAATGTTTGCAAACATGCTTCAGAGTCCTGTCACGGTCTGCTTTTGTATCAGCAGAGTTGATGTGAAACAGGCAGTAAAGGTGTTTGCTATCCTGGTAGGCAGTCCTTGCCTGTGAATCAGAATCCTAAAGTTTACTGTGAAATTTCAGTTCAGCTTCCTTTGACAGGCCATGAGCCAGAATAGCAATACTCTGCTAGTTCATGTTCAGCTACTATCTACCAGTATCCCCAGGTGCCTCTCTGCCTGTGTGCGCTCCAGCCACTCCGTCCCCAGCCTGTAGCACTTCTTGGGGTTGTTGTGGCCAAAGTGTAGAAGCCTGCACTTGACCTTGTTAAGTCTCAACCCAGTGGCCTCTACCCATCCATCCAGCACTTCAAGGTCTCTCTGCAGGGCTCTCCTACCCTCCAACAGATCAACACCTGGGAGAGGCTGAGGGAGCTGGGGTTGTTTAGCCTGGAGAAGAGGAGGCTCAGGGATGACCTCATTGCTGTCTACAACTACCTGAAGGGAGGTTGTAGCCAGGTGGGAGTTGGTCTCTTCTGCCAGGCAACCATCAACAGAACAAGAGAATGCAATCTCAAGTTGTGCCAGGGAAGGTATAGTCTTGATATCAGGAGGAAGTTCTTCACAGAGAAGGTGATTTGCCATTGGAATGGGCTGCCCAGGGAGGTGGTGGAGTCACCATCCCTGGAGACGTTCAAGAAAAGACTGGATGCCATGGTCTAGTTGTTTGGATAGGGCTGGGTGATAGGTTGGATTGGATGATCTTGGATGTCACTTCTAACCTGGTCAATTCTATGATTCTATGAGGTCAGACAACTCCTTTTCTGCTCTAAAGACAGGAGTAGGCACCTGACACTCCAGGGCAAATCTGTTTTTTTGTCATCACTTTTTCTTCACTTGCTGACCATACCTGACAGCCTTGAAAAGAAGCTACGATCTTTTTCTTGTTTTCTTAATGCTCTGGTGTCTTTACTCCTTTGTTTAATAAAATTCAAGTTAATTGCCCTTGAATTTGATGCTCTCTGACGGCCAGTTCTATTTTCTTAATTGCCTTTGTGTCTTTTTGAGACAATTAATTCCGAGCATAAGACAAATAAGGAATGTTTATGAGGCATGCTGGCTATGCTGCCCCTCCCAATCCCCCCCCACCCCCCCCCCCAAAAAAAAAAAAAAAAAAAGCTCAATATCACAGGCTTCTTATTGCAGAACTCAGTCTGCTAGCAGCAAGTCAGGAGCTACAAATAAAAAACATGCCTCTGAGCTAGAAGGCAGAGATATCTTGTGGTCCTCTCTCCGTCTTTCTATTCTATTTATACCTAGTGCTCACATATACTGTTCCTCTGGGAAAATTACTGACTATAGCCTAGTAATAGAGACATAGACCCCTGTTTGCTGCATATTGTATATGGGATTACTGAGGCAAGACACTCATGCTACAACATTACATGTCCTAGTAACATATTCTTGCATGCATTCTACAAAATAGATTTCCAAAGCAGATTTGTCTCTGAGGCTTTTTCTCATCCACAGAAATAAAAGGAAAAGCAGTAATTTGCGTGCATCCCTCTATACCAATACTGCTGAAGGCGCAAGAAAACTCAGTGCCATAGATCGGAGGAGCTACGTGTGCCTGCCTTTTGGGCAGTAGATGGCACCATTTTTCTCCGTCTTAGAGTATCCTCTGCCCCTGCGCTTCTGCCAAGTAAACGACAGGAGAGGAGTGACAACAGCCTGCTTCGTAGCTAGCTCAGAGTAAGAATTTCTTCAGCGGTACCGCAGCATAAGCCGCAAATCCTGCGGTTTAACGGTGCGGTGCAGTCTTCACAGGGTGAGGGAGCTGCCTTGTTGTCTCAGCCGTACGACAGGCTGCCACTGCAGGGTGGACAAAAGTGACCATAAAGGAAACTGAGTTTACCTGTGATTCCCCTTCTTCTTCCAGGCTTAATAAATACTGGAAAACAACGAATTAGCGTCCCTTAATAGTGCCCTGTTACACCTGGATAAACACTCCTGGAAAAATCTTGTGCTGCTTCACAGATTTGGTCAGGGTAGAGAGCTATGGTTCACTTCCTTTAATGACACATCTAATGAGGCTGTCTACTGAGCCTGGCCTCTACCAGCCTCTGGTTCTTAGCACTTACTGGTCAATCAAATGTTATCATTTCTGTCCATTCACAGTAGTGGGCTCCTCTGCCCTTAATTTGTTGCACAATTAGATATAGTGAAAGATCAATAGAAAATGTGCCCATTATTTTGCTCAGAAAATGATTCTGAGCTTAAGCAATTCAGTTCAAATGAAATACAAGCTTAAGCAGTCCTAAAAGAAACCTGAAGGTGAACAAAATTGAGCTTCCACCTGCATCTTCATGCACCTTTCATATGGGGAAGTGATCATCAAATGCCAATACTGATATTACTACTGACATGGATTCATCCTGGGACCCCTTACAACCTTCTTAACAACCTGCTGGAAAGAACTCAGCCAGTCACAGCCTTGTTGTCTACTCGAAGAGACCGTCATATTCTCTGGTGTCTTGTACAACTCTTGATTTTAAGTGCTCTATTTCTACCTCACAGTGCCTGCAGAATCCTTCAGGAGCTCTTCAACATTCTTTCTGTCATGATTTTATGTCCTTGAACATTTACTGGAGGGTGATTTACCTCTGGACACAGCCTCAATGAGCTGAAATTATTTTTAGGACGTTTTTGAAATACTGAGGACAACTCTAAAGGTATCTTGTCGTTCTTTGAGAGCTGCTTATTCCTAGATCACTTGGGAGCTGTGACTCTTGAGGGCTTACTTGCTATGTCAACAGTGTTTCTGATGAAACCCCTAAATAGCAGCAGAGGAAAGGTTTGTTTTCATCAGAGTTATGCAACCTCACAAGAAAACTAACACAAAGCAGAGCCTTATACCAAGCTTTCTGAAGTACTTCATGTGGTAACAGAGTTAAGTCTTATACAAAAGGCTTTGTAGCACAGGAATCACAGCAAAACAGTGTGACTTACAGGTCAGAACTACAAAAATTTCCTGAGTCTTTGTGCTCTGAATGCATTTCAGAAGAGCCATCTCTGAGCTTTAGGTCTGGCAGGATTATAACCTGGATCTTTCCCCTGGATCGCGCTAAGATTGTATCAGAAAGGTCTGACCCCTCAAGACCAAAATGTCACAGATATAAGAATCTGCACTGCTAAAGTGATCTGTAATGTGACTTATGGATTCTGTGATATTATTATAATTATTCTGCAGCTCTGACAGCTCTAGACTGAAGTCTATTTGAATAGTGCAAAAACAAAGCACAAGCAAAAACACATTGGTTTTCTGCACAGTTCTGTTTAGCACATGATAAACTAGTATAGCAAGTTAGAATCATAGCTGGTGTGGAGGTTCCAGCAGGGGAGCACAGCTACCGTATACCCTTGACCGATGAACGGTACCATCTCTATCAGGGAAGGTTGTCCTCTTCGACCGAGCATGCACATGGAGCGGTGAGGGAGGAAGGGGACACCTGCCTAGCCAGCCAGATCAGTGGAATCAACCCTGGTGGTGAATGGTGTGACAGATGTTGCAGCCAGATGGTCCTCACATCCAGAACTCTAAGACCTCTTCAGCATGAATTGTACTCAGTGTCCCAGGTTCATCTAGGATAGGGCTAAGTTTTTGGCTTCCTTCACAGGAAGCTGGGAGGGGACACAGCCAAGACAGCCAGCTGAACCAGCCAGTGTGTATTTGATACTATGCTGACAGCATGCCTGCTGTGTAAGGGAGGGGCTGGCCTATGCAAAGAGTGGGACTTTGAGCTTGTGGCTGTGAAATGGCTATTCTTTTCCTCTCTCCCCCCCCCCCCCCCCCCCCCTGCCCCCGCCCCATGTGATGAAACCAGGGTGAGGCAAGTTGCGGTATCTCTTTGCATTGGTCTATTACAATCTCTTTATCTCAAAGCATGGGGCTTCCGCCCCACTTTTTTCTCTTCCTCCTGGTTATCTTTTCTATCCTGATAAAGGGTAGTGGGAGGCCCAGTTATGTAAGCATCTGCTTGGAGCTTGGCTGCTGGCTGGACCTGAACCACAAAAGTGTCATTTTTGGTGCCCAGTGTGGGGCCCAAGGGGTTGAGATAATGGGAAATTCAACTGCAGCTTGTTAAAATCATTTTACCATACACATTTTCTTTTGTAACTAAGTCATGCATGTTTACAATGTTGATGTATTTGCTTTCATGGTTGCACTATGTAAATCCTTACATACTCTCTGTTCTCCTTGTCATGATGTTTATCACCTCAGGGAATCATCAAAATTATCATGCTGCTGTACTGGGTACTGTCAAGTTACAGTATGATTATACCACTAGTCATGAGTTTGAGCTTGTATTTATATGTGGTGCTCTTGTTAGTAATGTCACCCAATCTGTGGGCAGGAGAGCTAAGGACACTTTTTACATCTTTTGAGAATTTTGAATATCTGTGGGACACCCAAACCAGCCTGCTGTTGTTGTGTCTCCCAGATGTCTTGTCTAGAGCTACACATTTTTTTTACCAAGAATACCACCACCCAGAAATATGACCTGAGACTGGTTAGTTCTGAGTAACAGGCTATGTGGCAGAATATGATTGTCAAGGACTAAGATTGCCTTTGATGTTTTGGAATTTCACCCTCAAACAAGTACAGAATCCTGACAAGCTAATAAAATGTTTAGAAAAAGTGTGGTGCCAGCCTGGCAATTCCACAGAGCCAGAAATAACTGCAATGTTCTGGGGCCTAGCCCATGCTTATCAAGCCCTTCTCATCACTGTTCAGAGTCCTCAGGGGGAAGAGAAGATCTCTAAGCCAAAAGACAGACCAGCAGGTCCTGATGCTACTCAACACTAGATTCTGCAGCTTCATCAGAGAACCAGCCTGTACAGGTGTCAGTCTCATTTGTACGGAAAAACAGATATATGAAAAAATTAGTTTGTCTCACCAGGGATCCTCTTGAGGGGACTTCCAAGTCAACAAGAAGGAAGTAACTTTGACCAGGATGAGAGGGACCCTGACTCCTGCCATGTGGAGAAAAGGTACAATAAGGATAACTAATACGCTGGCACATCAGATCCACATGAGTATGAGGTTCTAGAAGGTGCTGGTGCAAAGTGTACTTTTATGCCATCAATCTACAAGGGGGTTGAACTAATCTGCATTTCTGAATTGACAGGGAGATCTCAGCAGCTGAGGGTACTGGAAGCTGAAGGGAGTCTATCAATGAGTGGCACAAACACCTCACAGTGACTGGAGCAGAGGCCCCATTGTATCCTTGGCATAGACTACCTCAGAACACAGTGCTTCAAGGATCCAAAATGACACTGCTGGTCCTTTGTTATATCTACCTTAGAGAGAGAGGAAGTAGAAGAGATGTCCACTTCGCTACATCTCTGAGAGAACCTTTCTGTGGTAGAGTTGATGAGGATTAAAGGACATTAGGTGCCAATTGCTATTGCAACATTGCACTGGTGGAAATAACCACACCATCTGAGATACCCTAACTCTTATTCATAAACTGATTCATCAACTGGACAGTCAAAAGATGATCAGCAAAACCTCTTCATCTTTCATTGGCCCATATGGCCAGTGCAGAAGTCTAGCAGAGAATGGAGTCTGACAGTAGATTATCATGGCCTAAATGAAGTTATAATAGTGATGCTGTGCTGGACATGCTAGAGTTTGAATACCATCTGGAGTCAAAGGCAGCTGAGTGGTATACCACAACTGACATTGCTAATGTGTATTTCTGTCACAGTTTGAGGCCATGAGCTACCCAGGTCTGGATGACATAAGTGACTCTTAAGTAAGAATGAAAATACTGCACACTGTAAGCTTAAAGAGAGATTCTATTTACTAGTGCATATATGCAAAAGGAAAATAGGTAGAATGAATACATTCACAAGCCAAGCCAAGTCTATCAGACTAAAACCATCTAGAATGCTCCACCTGTTACACCCTTGGCAGAACTAAGAGTTGGCCAGAGCTGCCCTCTACCCCCATCTTAGGCCTACAAGTGGGCCACATGATGCAGCTCAAAATTCCCTGACAGCTAGTAGCCATCTCCCACACAAACCATAAGTGGGAATGAGCACTCTTCCCAGAGAAGAGAAGAGAAGAGAAGAGAAAAGGGAAAGAAAGGGATATCAGCCAGGGACTGGCTTAATAAGCTCTGATACTGGAAAATGGAATAGGATAAGAACATTACAACATCCTGGGTCGCCCAGATCCATTCCCTGGGATGAGTCTTGGTCTCTGTAATTTTCTTAGGGGTATGTGGGACCCCTCAAACTATGACAACTTCTCTGTTCTGTAGAACTGGCTTGCAAGTCACAGTTTGCTTTCACTTGTATGGGTTTCCAGTACACCTGGGAGTTGCTTGGCCTAGAAGTAGAAACACTGCCCCACCATTTTATGTGGACTGCTCCACACCACATCAGAACAGGGTGGAGTTCTAGAACACTGTTAGTACATTGATGACTGTGGTGGTTTAGGTTTTCCCTGCCCCCCCACACTTTAGAAGGTACCCAAACTAGACTCAGCCGATTCTGGGAACATAAATGAAGCTATTTATTTACAGCTAGCACAACATACAAGCAGCTATTTACGATATATACAGTTATATACAAATGAAAAGGTAATATAGAGGCACAACTCTCCTCCCAGAAACCTGAGTCCCCAGGAGGGGCTCTCAACCACCCCTGCACCTTCCTCCTGCCCCTCTCAACCTTATCCAAGTCCTAAGGAAGAATAGAGGTTCAGCCAAGAGTTTAAGAAGCAAAGGTGAGTGGCAGGAGAAGTTAGGGAGATGCAGCTCAGTCAAAGCCCAGCCCGAAAGTGAAGACAAAATGGCAAAAGTGTTATCTAATGTTTTCCCTTCTTGTTCCCATACCTCTCAGCGAGACTGTGAGGGGAGCAGACATAACCATTGTTTTCCTTTTAACAGCCAATTATCTACTTTCTCTCACCAAAACATTCTAGCCTGATTCAAACTAGCACAATCCACCCCTGTCTACTTCACTCAGAGTATCGCTGAGAATTATCTGATCTAATCTAAACCAATATTTACACTAATGAATATTACAAGTTCACACTTCATTCCAGCTATATCAGATATAGGTGATTCAAAATCTCAGAACAGTTTGTCTCCTCACAGATGAGATGAGAACAGGGACTCCCAGGTGACATTGGGTTCGTGCTCATGTACTGTAGATTCTCTTGTAGATTCTTTCAGTGTTGGATGCCAATGGTACCTAGAACAGACAACTCCTAACAGCTTGTATTATACACTCTGAATTTAGTCTCTCTCAGCTAAGGTTAGATTTCTCTCTGGAATACACTGGATTTCACCATTCTCCTGCATTACCCAGTAGGTGTGACCAGGACCTTCATCAGACACCACCCCTCAGACAGGTATCCCTTCGCCTGAAAGAGAAAATACCCAAACAGTTTTCCCTAACAGATTCTTTTCACCTGCAACAGGAACTTTATCACCCATACACTTTTTGGACCAAATCTGATTGTGCAGGTCCTGCTCTATTTACTGAATCTCTACTATTTGCCAACCAGGTAGCTTGTGCTAAATGTTTGTCCCAGTTTTTCAGAGTTCCACCCCTCCATGGACTTTAGGGTGGTTTTCAGCAAACTGTTGTATCACTCAATCTTCCCTGAAGCTGGTGCATAGTAGGGTATGTGATAGATCCATTCAATACCATGCTCTTTGGCCCAATTTTTCACAAGATTGTTCTTGAAATGAGTACCATTGTCTGACTCGATTCTCTCTGGATTTCCATGTCTCCACATGATCTGTCTCTCCAAGCCAAGAATGGTGTTAATGTGCAGGAGCATGTGGAACTGGATAGGTTTCCAGCCATCTGGTGCTGGCCTCTACCATCGTCAGCACATACTGCTTGCCAGAACGAGATCGAGGTAAAGTGATGTAGTCAATCTGCCAGGCTTCACCATACTTGTACTTTGACCATCTCTCACCATACCATAAGGGCTTGATTCGCTTAGCCTGCTTAATAGCAGCACAAATGTCACAGTAACAGATGACTTGAGTGATAGCGTCCATGGACAAGTCAATTGACCTATCGCGAGCCCATCAGTATGTTCCATCTCTGCCTTGATGTCCAGATGAGTCATGGGCCCACTGAGCTAAGAATAGTTCACCTTGGTGTTTCCAATCAAGGTCAAGATCAGAGTTGGTATCAACTTGAGAAGTCTTAGCAGCTCGGTCTGCCTTCTGGTTGTGTTGGTATGGCCTGATATGGAAGCACAGCTCCTCCTGGCACCCCGACTGCTGGTGCTAGGATGGATGTTCAAAAGATGGGTCTCCTGTATTGGTCATACAACTCATGGCATATGGAGTAATTGAGTTGTGCTGATAATGTGATGGGCTCAAACAGAGGGCTTTGGCCACCCAGGAATCTTGGAAGAGATCACGAAATGGCCAAAGGGCAATGATTTTGGGATATCTCCAGAAGAGGAGGAAACACACTTTGGAGAGATCTCACCATATACTAGATTGCTAGGTACAGAGAAGTGATACACCCTGCTCACTAATGGTTCCTGTTACATTGTGTGAAAATGGCAAAGATTGAAACCTACTGTGAGAAGTCCTACATGATGAGTTGCTGCAGTTGCTAAGGGAATGGGGACAGTTTGCAGAAGCGAAAGCCATCCAACTGGCTTTAGATGTTGCTGAGCAGGAAAGGTGGCTAGTACTTTCTCTATACAGACTCCTGGATGATTACAAATGCTCTGTGGTGGTGGCTATAGCAGAGGAAGAAAATCATCTAGCATCATAGATGTGAAACCCATCTGGGCTGCTGAATTATGGTGAAATATTGCTGCTTGGGTAGAGAACCTGGTCGTGAAAGTGTGTTACATGGATATTCATGCACCCATGAGTTGGACCACTGAAGAACATCAAAAGAACCACCAGATGGATCAAGCTGTTAAGACTGAAATGGATGCATGGATTTGGACCAGCAATTAAAGGGTAAATTATTTATAGTTTGGTGAGCCCATGAAACCTCAGATCATCAACGAAGGAAGACAATATATAGAAGGCAACATGGACTTAACCATGGATATGATTGTGCAAGCTATGTGAAATATAGTGCAATCAAGCAAGCCAAACTATTAAAGCCTCTGTGATATGGAAGGCAATGAGTGAAATATAAATATGGAGAGGCCTGGCAGATCACAGGATCATAAGATATTAGGGGTTGGAAGGGACTCAAGGAGATCATTGAGTTCAACCCCTCTGCCAGAGCAGGACCACACAATCTAGCACAGATCACAGATGAACACATCCAGACAGGCCTTGAAAGTCTCCAGAGAGGGAGACTCCACAACCTCTTTGGGTACCCTGTTCCAGTGCTCTGTCACCCTTACAGTCAGGATGTTCCTCCTTGTGTTGAGGTGGAACCTCTTTTGCTGCAACTTACACCCATTGCTCCTTGTCCTATCACAGGCAGCAAGTAAGAAGAGCCTATCTCCCATCTCCTGACCAGCCCTCAGATGTGCTAGTTTGAGCCTAGCTAGAATGTTTTGGTAGGAAGAATTAGATTACAGGCTTTGAAAATGAAACAATGGTGATGTCTACTTCACTTATAGGCTTGCTGAGATGTATAAGAACAAGTACATAAATATAGATAACAGAGACGCTCTCTGTCTGGGCTTTGGGCTGAACTTCTCTCTCTAACCTAACCTGCCATCTGTGTGACTAATCCATCTGCTTCTTAACCGCCCTGGCCGACCCTCCAAACTACCTTGGGCAAAAGGCAAAGTCTTGGGTAAGGTAGAGAGGTGGGAGGAAGGCAGAAGAGTGGTTGAAAGCCCCTCCTGAGGACTCAGGTTTCTGGGAGGGCTGTTGTGTTTCTGTATTACTTTTTAACTTGTATATTTCTGTATATATTGTAAATATCTGCTTGTATATTGTGCTAAGCTGTAAATAGAAAGCTTCATTCAATTTCCAGAGCTGCTGAGTCTAGCTAAAATGATGGAGAATGGCAGAACAATAACATCAGGCAGTTCTCTCAGCATCCTTGGGTGCATTTCATTAGGGCCCATACACCTGTGAATATTCAATTTGTGTAACTGATTCCTAACGCAGTCTGCACTGACCAGTGGGGAGCATTCCCTCCTCCAGGCTTCCTCTCCTTCATCCAGGGTCTGGAGTACAAAGGAGAGTTCAACCTTAGGTGTAAAGAGAGAAGCAAAGAAGGCATTCAGCAACTCTGCCTTCTCTGCATCCTCAGTTATCAAGGCTGCCTCCTTGTTCAGCAGTGGCCCCAAACCTTCCCTATTCTTACTTTTAATACTGATATATCTGAAGAAGCCTTTCTTGATCTCTTCTACTTCCTTTGCCAGCTTCAGTTCTAAGAGGACTTTAGCCTTCCTTGTTCCCTTTCTACACACCCTGACAACTTCTCTATAGCTCTCCAAAGTGACAAATCCCTTCTTCCATGAATTGTAAGTTTCTTTCTTCCCTGAGATTTCCTTCAGGAGCTCCTTGTTCAGCCTTGCAGGTCTCCTAGCACATCTACCTGATATTTTACTCAGGGGAACACACCTAGCTTGGGCTTGGGGGAAGTGATCTTTAAAAATTAACCAACGTTCTTGGGCCCCTTTACCCTCTAGAGCCTTAGCCCATGAGATTTCTGCAAGCATGTCTCTGAAGAGCACAAAGTTAGCTCTACAGAACTCCAGGGTTGTGATTCTACTTGTTGGTCTGCTTCTACCAGACCCGCTTTATTAGGTATTACAGCAGTGTTCCTCTCATTGTTGGCTCCTCCACTACCTGCATCAAGAAGTTATTATCGAAACACTGCAAAAGCCTTCTGGACTGGCTGTGCCTGGCTGTGTGATTGTATAGGGTTAACACTCCTGGGGGAGTAACCCTGTACCTGACCCTAGGGGTCTTGGCCCCTCCCCAGGGGTGGGCCACACTCCAGGTGATGGTTAGCCCACTCCCCCCCCACTTCCTGTGGTATAAAAGACAGAGGAGTTTCCTGTCTCATCCTCTTTTCCTGCGCTACCTCTTGACCACACATACTCATACTGCATACCAGCACACCACGTGGCAGCCACGAGGCAGAGACACCATCACATTTGCTCGGGTTGTATCCATCTCTTTTTTGTATTTTGCTGTTTTCTCTTCCCTATCCTTTGTAAACTCCCCTACCTCCAATACCCTTTCTAAGTTATTGTTAAACTTTTCTTTTTTTACTTCCAAATTGAGTGAGATTGATTTATTTGAGTGTCCCTGCCTTTCTCTCTCTCCCTGTCTTTTTTTTTGGGAAAAAGGAGGGGGAAGAGGGGAGGGCACTCTATAAATTCTATAAATTGTCATTGGGTCTATTAAATTTATAAGAGTCTCTGGGAACCTGCATTTGAACCCAAGACAATTTATTTGGCATCTCAACGTGGGGCTAGGTAGAAAGAATTCTTTCAGAGAAGATTTGGAAGTTAAAAAATGGATATTCTGAGAGTCTTAATCATTCACGCTTTTGCATGGCTGTTTTGGGCCTGGCTGTTAAAGTTTATAAGTTACCATGTCTTCTGGATTGTCATTGATATGGTCTGGGAATATTCTAAGCATTTGCCTGTCCGAGCCTATGCCTATTTCCTGAATTCTGTTAGTAATATCACTGTGTTTAGAAATGTTTCTGGAACATGGAATCAATCTGAGTATATGTTTTGGGACACAGAAGCTCCAGATATTTTGGGGGAGAAATGGTACTGGATAGCTGTTATTTCACTGTGTTTAAATGTGAGTTTGGGAATTAACAAGGTAGCTCTGAACTGGAACACGTGGACACCTCGGGTGGGCGCCGCCATTAGGATGCTTAGGGGGAGGGGTGGCCCTCACTGCCCGAGCTGCAGCTGCAGGGGGTGGGCAACAGGTCAGATCGGTCTGACGGGTCTGGCAGCCCCGAGCGCAGGCACCGCCCCTAGTGCGGCTCCGCCCCGAACTCCGCCTCCGGTCCCGCCCAGGGCAGCCCCCCGGACCCTGCCCCCACAGCCCAGCCCCCTCCATCTTGCTCCAATTACCACGCGGCCAGCCAGATCAAACCCGAACCCTCCCACAGACACAGATCCAGGGCAAGGGACCTCTTCGGGAACCAGCACCCCCCAGTAACAGCAACCAGCTGGAAGTGGACCTGATAATGGAGTTATCTTTATCAGCTCCACGCCCAGAAAGGAAATCAGGCACACAAGGCAGGAGTATGCAAGGGCAAACGGACAGTCCCTTTTAGCCTGGCTTTTGAAATGTTGGGATGCAGGAGCAGAAACCGTGGACCTAGATCAGAGGGAGGCAAATCAGCTGGGATCCTTGTCGAGGGATGGGGGTGTAGATAAAGAGCTGGGGAGGCTCGATGGTGCCCACTCACTTTGGGCCAGGCTTCTCATTGCCATCAGGTACAGGTACCCGACTAAGGATGACATGATTTTCCATCCATTACAATGGACAGATATGGAACAGGGTATCTCATACCTGAGGCAAATGGCTGTACAGGAGATAATCTATGGAGATGGCCAGATGCCCTCGGACCCTGATGATATCCGCATGAAGCCAGCCCTCTTAAAGAAACTGACCCAGTGTGCCCCTTCCACATATGCCCCTACACTGGGAGCACTGCTGCTGGGCAGAGACCCCAACAACCTTCCCACAATCAGGGAGTTTGTGAATGACCTGAGACAGTTTGAAGACAGTTTGTTGAGGAAAACCTTAATTGCCACTGTAGAGACCCTCACCCAAGAAGTGAACGAGCTAAAAGCCTCTTTCTCTGAACTGCAGAGAGGATGGCTGCTCTTCACCTTCAGAATGGGTGCAAGTCTCAGCTGTAAGGAACACACGCTGCCGTCCTCCTCCTCCTCCCCGCAGGAGACCAGCCCAGAGCAGACAGGGTACACACAGAGGGTCACTTTGGAGAACACTGTGTGACCATGGGGAAAACATGGACAGATGGCATGGCCAGCCCACCTCAGCTCTATCGGCCAGGGTAAGGGAACTGCAGGGGACAAACACGGGTAATAACTCCTCCAGGAGAGGGGTTGCCCCAGTGTCCCGCAGGCAGCCCTCTCGCTCAAGGGGTGGTGAAGCCAGTAACTCAGGTCCATGTGCCTCATACGGTCACAGTGCTCAGCATTAGAGGTGCCCTGTCTCCAGCCAGGTGGAGGCCAGGAATAACAGAGTATATTGGGACGTGTTTGTGAAATGGCCTGGCACTTCTGAAGCCGAGAAGTACAGAGCGTTGGTAGACACCGGTGCCCAATGCACTCTGATCCCCTCCAGCCACAGGGGGACAGAAACTATTACAATTGCAGGAGTCACAGGGGGGTCTCAGGAGTTGACTGTGCTGCAGGCTGAGATAAGCCTCACCAGGAATGTGTGGGAGAAGCACTCCATAGTAACTGGCCCTGATGCACCTTGCATCCTGGGGATCGACTTTCTCCGGGAAGGGTACTTTAAAGATCCGAAGGGGAACAAGTGGGCTTTTGGCATAGCAGCTGTAGAGACTACAGACAAAAAGCAGCTGTCTATCATGCCTGGCCTGTCAGATGACCCTTCTGTGGTTGGTACCCACAAGGTGGAAGATGTTAAGTTACCTATTGCTTCTCATGTAGTTCATCGCAGGCAATACCGCACCAACAGAGACTCCCTGCTACCCATACAGCAGCTGATTCGCCGCCTGGAGCAGCAGCTTGTCATCAGCAAGAGCCACTCACCCTTCAACAGCCTGATATGGCCAGTGCGGAAGGAGACGGGGGAGTGGAGACTCACGGTGGATTTCCGAGGCCTGAACGAAGTGACTCCTCCAATCAGCGCAGCTGTGCCTGATATGTTGGAGCTGCAGTATGAACTGGAAACAAAGGAGGCCAAATGGTATGCCACAATTGACATTGCTAATGCTTTCTTCTCCATCCCCATTGCAGAAGAATGTAGGCCACAGTTTGCTTTTACCTGGAGAGGAGTCCAGTACCACTGGAACAGACTGCCTCAAGGGTGGAAGCACAACCCTACAATCTGCCATAGCATCATCCAGACTGCACTGGAGAAGGGTGGAGCTCCAGAACATCTGCAGTACATCAATGACATCATTGTATGGGATGAGACAGCAGAGGAGGTCTTCGAGAAGGGTGAGAAGATCATTAATATCCTGTTGGATGCAGGTTTTGCCATTAAGAGAAGCAAAGTGAAAGGGCCTGCCAGAGAGATCCAGTTCCTGGGAGTTCGATGGCAGGATGGCCGACGCCACATCCCTATGGATGTGGTGAATAAAGTGGCCACTATGGTGGAACCCACTAACCGGAAGGAGACACAATCCTTCCTGGGGTTTGTGGGCTTTTGGAAGATGCACATTCCCGGGTACAGTCAAATTGTGAAACCCCTCTTTGACGTTACAAGAAAGAGGAATAACTTTGGGTGGGGACCTGAGCAGCAGGTGGCATTTGACCAGATCAAACGAGAGGTGGTCCATGCCATGGCCTTGGGACCAGTTCGAACCGGCCCAGAGATTAAGAACATTCTCTATACAGCAGCCGGTGAGAATGGTCCTAGCTGGAGCCTATGGCAGAAAGCTCCTGATGAAACACGAGGCCGCCCACTCGGGTTCTGGAGCAAGGCGTACAAAGGCTCAGAGGCCAAGTATACCCCCACAGAGAAAGAAATCCTAGCTGCCTATGAGGGAGTCAGAGCTGCCTCTGAGGTGATTGGGACGGAGTCACCACTCCTTTTAGCTCCAAGGCTTCCAGTCCTGACTTGGATGTTTAAAGGGAAGGGTTGAACTCCGCACCATGCCACAGATGCCACTTGGAGTAAGTGGATGGCTCTGACAACTCAGAGGGCTAGGATGGGGACTCTCGAGCGTCCAGGCATTGTAGAGGTCATCACCAACTGGCCAGAGGGCACTGACTTTGGAAAGCCAGCAGAAGAGAAGGCAGTGACCCGTGCCGAGGAAGCCCCCCCATACAGTGACCTTCCCGAGGAGGAAAAGGCATATGCTCTCTTCACAGATGGATCCTGCCACCTGGTAGGCAGCAAGCGGAGATGGAAGGCTGCCGTCTGGAACCCCACACGCAGGGTTGCAGAGGCAAGAGATGGAGAAGGTGAATCCAGCCAGTATGCTGAGGTGAAAGCCATCCAGCTGGCCCTGGACATTGCAGAACGAGAGCAGTGGCCAATGCTATACATCTACACCGACTCATGGATGGTAGCAAATGCCTTATGGGGGTGGCTGAAGGAGTGGAAGAGAAATGATTGGCAGAGAAAAGGGAAGCCTATTTGGGCTGCTGATCTCTGGCAAGACATTTCTGCACGCCTGGACAACCGACCAGTTAAAATCCGACACATCAGTGCTCACATCCCAAAGAGCAGAGCCACTGAAGAACAGCAGCATAACCACCAAGCTGACCTGGCTGCCCACATCTGTCAGATTGACCTGGACTGGAATCACAAAGGTGAACTGTTCTTAGCTCGGTGGGCACATGACTCTTCTGGCCACCAAGGAAGAGATGCCACATACCAATGGGCCCGAGACAGATCCGTGGACATATCCATGGAGGCCATAACTCAGGTTATCCATGAATGTGACATCTGTGCCACCATAAAGCAAGCCAAGCGCATGAAGCCTTTGTGGTATGGGGGACGGTGGTCAAAGTACAGGTATGGGGAGGCCTGGCAGATCGATTACATCGCTCTGCCTCGGTGTCGCAGTGGCAAGCAGTATGTGTTAACCATGGTGGAGGGAAGCACGGAGTGGCTGGAGACCTGCCCAGTACTTCATGCTACTGCCCGTAACACCATTCTGGGCCTGCAGAGCCACATCCTGTGGAGACACGGTACCCCAGAGAGAATAGAGTCAGACAATGGGACCCATTTCAAGAACCACCTTGTGAGCAACTGGGCAAAAGAGCATGGGATAGAATGGGTTTACCACATCCCATACTACCCACAAGCTGCAGGAAAGATTGAGCGACACAATGGCCTGCTGAAAACCACCCTGAAGGCTATGGGAGGTGGAACTCTCAGAAACTGGGAGAAGCACCTTGCAGAAGCCACTTGGCTGGTGAATAGCAGGGGATCAGTTAATAGAGCTGGTCCTGCTCAGTCTGCCCTACTGCCCATAGTTGAGGGAGATGGAGTTCCTGTGGTCTGTGAAAGGAATCTACTGGGAAAGACTGTGTGGGTTGCTCCTGCCTCTGGTGGGGGAAAACCTATCAAAGGGGTGGTATCTGCAGAGGGTCCTGGTCACACATACTGGGTAATGCTGGAGACTGGTGTTATCGAGTGTGTCCCTCAGAGAAATCTCTCTTTAGCTGAAAAGGTTTTGAAATCTCAGAGTTGATTCCATGTGTTCCAGATATTTCAGGTTATCTTGTATTATAGTTGTATAATAGTTGCATAATAGTTGTATCATAGTTGTGCAATACTTGTATTATAGTTCATAAGGGGTTACAAGTTGTTTTTGTAGTTATACCCTCACCACTACACGGCGTCCAACAGAACCTACACCACACCAGCAGCTATCCAGAGTCCTACAGCATCACATCACACCATGGCGTCCAACCAGAACCCTGCACCTGATTTGTCACTGATGCCCTGCAGTGAGAGACTGTTCCTGATTTCCCTCCAGAGGATGTCTACAGCCATCTCATCTACACCTGTTCCTCTGATGCCAGACACCAAGAGACTGTTCCTGATGTTTTTCTTCACAGAGGGAAAAGACTCTTTCTTGAGTGCCAACAAGAACTGTTCCTGATTCACTGACTTTTCTTCCGTTCCTGTCCTGCTCACACCTCACCAACCTGCACCGGACCAGAGGAGCACATCGCCTTGAGATACAGCCGGGGACCAAGAAGGACTTCACGATCTCTTAACCCACGGACACTTTTCCCCATCTTTGGAGAAGAAGACTGTTTGTAGGAAGGTGGAAGTGGTCTAACCAAGGGGTGGAATGTATAGGGTTAACACTCCTGGGGGAGTAACCCTGTACCTGACCCTAGGGGTCTTGGCCCCTCCCCAGGGGTGGGCCACACTCCAGGTGATGGTTAGCCCACTCCCCCCCACTTCCTGTGGTATAAAAGACAGAGGAGTTTCCTGTCTCATCCTCTTTTCCTGCGCTACCTCTTGACCACACACACTCATACTGCATACCAGCACACCACGTGGCAGCCACGAGGCAGAGACACCATCACATTTGCTCGGGTTGTATCCATCCCTTTTTTGTATTTTGCTGTTTTCCCTTCCCTATCCTTTGTAAACTCCCCTACCTCCAATACCCTTTCTAAGTTATTGTTAAACTTTTCCTTTTTTACTTCCAAATCGAGTGAGATTGATTTATTTGAGTGTCCCTCCCTTTCTCTCTCTCCCTGTCTTTTTTTTGGGAAAAAGGAGGGCGAAGAGGGGAGGGCACTCTATAAATTCTATAAATTGTCATTGGGTCTATTAAATTTATAAGAGTCTCTGGGAACTTGCATTTGAACCCAAGACAGTGATCTTCCCAGCAAATATCAGGGTGATTGAAGTCACCCATGAGTACCATGGAGTTAGTGCTAGAGGTTACCTCCAGTTGTCTGTAGAAGGCTTAATCAACAACTTCCTCCTGGTTTGGTGGTCTATAGTAGATGCTCACAACAATTTCATCTCCTTTCCCACATCCTTTAATTTTTACCCTCAAGCTTTCAACTTGTTGTGTCTCCTGCCTTGGATAGAACTCAGCACATTTTAATTGTTCACACATAGAACAGCTCCCCTACTTTGTCTTGCTGGTCTATCCTTCCTGAACAGTACATAGCCATCCATGACAACATTCCAGTTGTGAGAGCTGTCCCACCAGGTCTCAGTGATGGCAATTATATCATAGTTTTTCAGCCTAACACAGATCTCCAGCTTGTCCTGCTTATTGCCCATGCTCTGTGCTTTGGTATATAAGCATTTCAGGGAGGCAGTTGATCTAGTGGCTTTCACTCTTGCAGTCTGACGACTCCCAGCCTCTTCCATGGCCACCAATTCAGCAGTAAGCTCTGCGTACACTGATTCCTTGTTACTTGATTCCCGTGGTCCGTCTCTGTGAGACTTAAAGAGTTCTTGTGTGTCCCCAGCATGCTTCAAGGTAACAGGCTGAAGGCTCTTGTCAGCCTCCCACCTTGATGTGCCATCTCTCGTATCCTCTTCAACACATAATTCATTGTTACCTACCTCCTCTGAGATATCAGTGGAGCTGACACATCGCCCCACATTTGTCTCAGGCTTACTTATAGTAAGCCTGGCTTTCACCCTCCCCCCCTTCCAACGTAGTTTAAAGCATGTAGCTTAAAGCATGACTAATGAGCTCAGCCAACCCCTGCAACTTAAATCTTCTTCCACTTGTAGAGAGGTGCACCCCATCTGCTGCCAGCAGACCTAGCATCATGTGAGGGCACCTGTGATCGAAAAAGCCAAAATCTTGCTGGAGGCTCCAGTCTCGAAGCCAAGAGTTGAGCAGGTGAGTCCTCCTCATTCTTTCTGGGTTAATAACTTCAACAGGGAAGAAAGAAGAGAATATTACCTGTGTGCCCACTGCCTTGACCAGTTGACCCAAGGCCCTGAAGTCTCTCTTTATAGCCTTTAATTTTCTTCCTCCAAGGTCATCATAGCCTATCTGGAAGGTTAACAATGGGTAGTAATCTGTGGGCTGTACTAGGGAGGGAAGCCTTCTTATCACATCCTTGACCTGGGCCACTGGTAGACAGAAGACCTCCCTTTGGAGTGAGTCAGGTCTGCATGTTGGGCCTTCTGTTCCCTTCAAAAGGGAATCTGCTATAACAATGACTCTTTTCTTCTTTTTGATGTAAGATGTTAGTATGGTGGCTTAGGCTTCCTGAATTTTGGAAATTCCTCCAAGCCAGATGATTCACCTTCCTTGCTGGCCAGGTGTACCTGCAGAACATGGAACCTGTTCTGCACGGGCAACTGGGGGGCACTGTTAATAACTGAAGCACTCCCACCACGTTGGGTGGAGACTTGTCACAACCCTGCTTTGAGGGGGTAAGGGAAGTTTGAGGGTTGGTAGACAAGGCAGCAGTTTGTTTACTGCCTGGACCATGGACTTGCCTCCACTCCCTCTTTTCCTTTAAGTTACTGGCCTCAATCTGACTGGGGGTGGATACAGGGGGTACTTGACAGTATCTTTTAATGGGTAATCCTGTCTCTCTGTCAGCTGCGAAGGCCTGGCACTACCTGTCTATCTTGTCTTCTGCTTCCCTGATTCTGCTAAGCCTGTGAACTTCATCCTTTAATCTTTCAACCTCATCTTCCAGCTGTGGTGCTCTTTTGAGTAGAGAATCTACCTGCTCACAGCACATACAATTCCCTGGCACCAAGGTGAGACTGAGGTGTTCACTGCAGCCTGTGGTCTGCCCCATAGGCTGCTTTATTTTATCCTCTGTCTGTGTTCCCATCTCCATCTTACCTAGCACCAGGATTTTGCCTTTCTTCTGCCAGGTGGAGACCATAATGCTTACCTGCTATGGTAATCTCAGCTAGCCATTACTGAGGCTTCCCCACCACTGGTCTCATGCTGGAATAACTTGATTGACTACATCATGCTGCCACATACCCCCAAAGACAAATGTCATGTGCTGGCAATGGTGAATGCAAACACCGGATGTCTGGAAACATATTCTGTGCCTCATGCCACCACCCAGAACATCATCCTATGCCTTGCAAATATGGTGGTAAAATGGCACCCCAGAAAAAGCTGAGCCAAACAATGGGACTAATTTCTGAAACAGCCTCTTAGATTTCTGGGCTGAAGTGTATGGCACTGAGAGGGTGTATTACATCCCCTACATCCTCTATCATGCACCAGCTGCTGCAAAGATTGAATGCTAAGAGCTACACTGAAAGAAATGAAAGGAGAGGCCTTTAAAAATTGTAGCATACATTTGACACAAGGCACCTGGTTAGTTAACAGCAGGGGAGCTGCCAATCAAGGTGGTCCTGGTGATGCGGAAGGGGAATTTCTATACCTATGCCTATTTGGCGGAGGTGAGAAATTAAGTAGAGGTGATATAAATTTTATATAAAATATAATGTATTAAATTTAATATTTATGAACTCTCACCACCCCCAACCACTGTATATTAATATTTTGTTCAATCCATGATTATGAAAACAATTTAGGACAATACGTACAGGGAACTGGTTATTTAACTAGCAAATATTCAAACTATAAACAGAGAGAGGAGTTTTCCTTGTGGCTTGGTGCTGCTTGGGATCTTTGTGCTATTTGCCCAGCAGGGTGGGCTGAAACTCTTTCTGCTCTATGGCAGAGATAACTCTGGCACGAGTCTCCACATGGGTAGCAGGCCGTGTGTGTGTGCAGACAATCCAAAGTCTGCATCCTGGTTATCTCAGTGGCAGTGGCTTTTACCAGGCAGTAAGCAGCAAGTATGCAATGTGTGTGCAGCTACTGGGAGTCTGAACTCCATAGGTAAATGCAGGATCAGGTCCTGATAGCAAATATAGCTTGCAGATATGCACAGCTGGATCACGAGGTTATAGGCTCCTCTTATATAAATGTGCAGGCTTAAATGAGCTCTGCATCTAAGATAGGCAGGCAGGTAAGCTACGAATAGATCAAAGCATGAAGTCTGAGCCTCAGAGAGCTGCAAGTGAGGGTCAGGCTCTGTGTCTGAGCCTTGCAGGTGAGTCAGAGAGGGCTGAGCATGTGTCTACCTGTGCACCCCCCTTTATTGACTGTGGGCCGAGATCAATGGGCCATTTGGCCACAAGAGTGACCAATCAGTCTGGCAGTAAGCCAAACCTTACCATAATAGGCAGAAGGCTCTTGCCTGGACTTTCTCAAATATGGGTATCACATGGATTTGCCCCAGGGAGGCACGTGCTGGGTGTGTGTGGGTTACACAACCTGTTTACAACCAGAGGTCCTGGCAGAAAAACATGTCCAGGAATGTATAGGCATAAACAAGCCTCTTTTCGGCCCTCCATGACACCTGGTCAATCTGAACTTCCATATAGTGCAGAACATTCATGTGAAGAATATCTTATGGAAGGTGGTCTGGGTTAGCTGGACTTCAGATAAACAAAACCCCATCCATGTGACCTCTTTTGCCCAGGGACTTGCATGTACAGGGTGGGTGATGCAGGAGGATGGAGAAGTCCACTGGTACTGCAAGGAGATTTAATTTTGGGTGAGAACAGACAGTGAATAATATATGTAATATGATGTTAATTGATTAATGGCTCTGCTGGGCATGATGCAGATGGTATAGAATAAGAAATGCACAATGTCATCTAAGGTAGAGCTAAGTTCCTGGTTTCCTTCACAAGAAAATGGGAGGGAACATAATCAAGACAGCCATCTGAACCAGCCAATGGGTATTTGATATCATGCTGACATCATGTCTGCTATATAAGGGATGGGATGGCCTGGGCAAAAGACAGGGGGTGCTTTGAGCTTCTTACTGTGACAAGCCTATATTTTTTCTTTCCTTTTCCCCTCTTCCTCTGTGTGATAGAGTCAGGGTGAGTTGTGCTGTGGTAACTCTTTGCAGTATTCTATTAAACTCCTTATGTCAACCCATGGGGCTTTGTTGTTTGGTGGCAATGTGGGCTGGGAGGGAATTGTTCAGCAACTGGGCCTGAACCACAAGAGGAAGTTTTCTCATAGAGTAAGCTTTCTTATAGATTTTGTTTTGTTGTATGTTTATGGGAAACCTGTACTTAAAAAGCTGTTAACTGTCAAGTGTTTCCTTCTAGTAGGTGTTTTGATGACAGCTATGTTAGAATCACTTCAATTGTAATTTTTTTTGTCTAAAGTACTAATGTAAAGATACCTTGCCCACAGTAAATACTCTTCTCCTTCTATCCATTCTAGACCTTGGCTGGAGCCTGTTTTTGTTACAGAGATGCTCACCTGAATATCCAAAGGCTTTTAGTGACCTTAATTTTTTTTTCATTTTGTGATATATAGCAGAACTTACAAGGAAGAGACACCAGAAAAATAAGCATATCTTTAGCAGATAATGTACAACAGTTGTATAGTTAGTATCTTTGTTGAATTTGCTCTGTGAGTTTTTTATAAAGTGGCACATCAGATGAAATTGTTCAAGTAGAGGAGATGTGGATCAGTTAGAGCAGAAGTGGTAAAAATAAGTAACCCTTGGTTGTCAGCTGGGCCAACTCTCAGTTACTGCTGTTAGATTACCTGAGTTGTGGATTTTTCAGTGTCATGGTAAGAGAATCTACTGTCTTAGTAGTAGGAGTACAGTGATTCATGGCCAAAGCTGTATTGGTTTCAAGGCAGGCTTATCACTGAAAGAAATACAGCTGCTGTCCCATGGAGCAGGCTGGCTTTGCACCATGACAGCTTAGGCATTTGTGCATGTTGTTCCCAAGACTGGGATGCCAGGGATTTCAATGCAAGCTACATGTCCATTTGACAATAGCACTCTTCTGGTGGGGCTGATGAGCTCCAGCATCCAAAATAGACCTACCTCCCTATGAAAGGACTGTTTTGTTTCCACTTCCCAGGGAGTGTTTTTTGACCAGGAAGATGATTCAGTAGACTGCAGTGTCACATAAGTACATAGATTCTGGTTAGTCAGCTGGATCAGCTGGATGAGGAATACTTTTTTCTGAGGAGCACTGCAGCAGGTATGCGGTGCCATGCTTGAGACTACGCGAAGGCAGGTCTGGCTCTGGCAGGCTAACATTGCCACTGCTCCACTGGGATGCAATATGCAGAGAATACCTTTGAGGGAACTACCTTCTGTCAAGTAAATATGCCTTAAATTGGTTCAGGGCTGCCAGTAGGTTTGTTTGAATGCAAACAAGACTTCAATCTATTCACTAGTCTGCACTTGTCTACTGCTTCCTTGTCTGTGGTATCATCTGTATTATTCAAGCTTTTCCTACTATTTGCTGGTATATCAGTTCCCCTGTTAACTCCAAAAATAGACTATGGCTTGATTTGATTGATTGAATCTTAGATGCAAGGTACTCATAAAATTATGCTGGTTTGGAAGACAGACTTAGTTATTGACAACTTGTAATTTTCCTTTCATCTTTTAAGTACAATGAGATCCCGTTATCCACTTTTTATAGCTCTTTCAAATCTCTCATGCTCTTACTCAGTGTTTCTTCCATCATTAGTGTCTTCTTCACAGGACAGCCTTTTTTTTTTTTTTTTTTTTTTTTATTAGGCGATGTCTATTTCACCAATTTATCTTTTTTTTATGGTTTCCTTTCCCAGTGCACATCATAAGTCTCTCCTTTTTATGGATAGGCTACAACTTTAATTTGAATAATGGCTAATCTATGACTCCTTGGCTAAGGCCAGGGAAGTAACTACAAGGTCAGCTGTCTGTTGCTGAGACATCTTAGTATTTCAATAATTAAAGATCACAAGACCTCTCACCTTCCTCATCCAAACTCAGCACCTCTATGAACATGAGATGGAGACCAAGTTTCTTAATACAGCTGCTAGATAAGAATGGTTTTGTGTTATTATGCTTTAAACAAAAATGTAGCAACACGTTTTACTAGACAGTGTACAAGAAAACATAAATACAGAGTGTGCTTTTGTTCATATAGGAAATGGCCATTATGTGCTTCAAAGTATTGTCTCCTTCACAGGTTGCTTCTTCAGCTCTTTTGGATGAAGTCTGATATGCATCTCTGCTACAGGAGACACAAGAGCCATTTGGCAAAAGCATATGTGTTGGTGGGCAGGTGCATGAGAAGATAAAAGTGTCTTAGGCTACTCAGATCTGGCAGTGATGACCAATACATGTCATACTGCCAGTGTTTGTGAAGAATAAGATGACTGAACACTAAGGAATTGTGTTGCTGATCCTTCAGGCATGTCACCATACCTCAAAACATGTTGCAGCACGAGAGTGAATCCTGATGTTATACCCACACAGGTGTGATGACAAAATCCAGTGTTTAACTTTGCAGTTCATATTTTCTGTTGATTTTGATTGGTGCCAATATAGCATGATTTCAATGAGGACATGGAAAACATAGCTAAGGAATCTTCATTCAAGCCCAGCTGCTGTAATTAATACTTATTATTATTGGCAGTGCTGAATGATAAACAGAGATGATTGAAAAATGCCCATGATTTTTTTTTTTTTTTTAGATCAGAACATTAAATAATATTTTAATGGAAAAGATGAATTCAAATAGAAATTAAACCAAAAGAAGTTCTGGAGAATGTTTTCAGTGAAAAACTTTATTTTTTAAAAAAACATCAGACCCAAAAATTTGCTCTAGAAGTGCTTTGTTTCCTTCTTCTTTTTTTTTTTTTTTTTTTGGATAAGATTTTCTAATTAGAGATTAATGAACTTATTTCATCAAGAGTACAACAAGAAAACTTCAATCATTCATGCTGAATCATCACTGGTCTCAGGGCCCTGTGGGTCTTCTTGTTCCTGCCTACATCCTCCTCCCCTGCCAGCCCTGATCCTGTGTCCTTCCCCATCTGCTGATGCCCCAGGACCATAAGTCAGCCCTCTAGGGCCAAAAGTCTCTGCCCCAGAGATGCCAATACTACAGCAGGAATTATCTCCAGCTACCCACAAACCTGCCCGTCTGGACCATGGGGCAAGACTAACAGGGAGCAGGAATATTGCCATCAATATCAAGCAGTGAGAATCATTAAAAAAGTGAACCACCATCAGCAGGGAAAAGCAAAATTTGCTGTTAATCCATCACTCATGGCAAATGTATGGTGTCTGTGTGCATGTGAGTATGTTTATTTTTCACGCTTGCATGAATGTGGAGAAGGATAGTCCGCACCAGAGGAACGCAGGCTGTCTTTATTTTCCTTGATTCTTTATACCCCTTTCCAAGGAAATACATAAGCACGAGTAATATTAGGTCTGTCCCACTTTCCTTGTTGTAAATGAGATACTGCCCTAGTGCTGTTGTTTCTTGTCCTGTGTTGAGTCATGCAGTGTAGATACTTTATCCTGTCCGTGTGTCTGTTGTGAGACCACAGATCATGTTATCACTTTACAAATATAGCATATTAGTGCATCTGGAAGGCTAGTCACGCTATGGGGTTCCAATAGATCTGGCTGGCCATGAGCTGTGCTGCTGCTATAAACGACCTCAGTGTCCCAGATTGAGTAACCGCAGAGCTCTGGACACTTGTGTTCTCTAAGTAGTAGGTAAGTGACAGTTTTACTGATTATTGTGTTTCTTTAGATGTGTGGGGTCAAGGTGGGAAATGTCAGGAAAAACAAGAAGTTGCTTTTAGGTCTTTGTTGCTGTTACTGTGCTACTGGACTTTTTAAATGGTAATATCTATAGGAAAAATAGCTGAAACAGGGAATATTAGTCCAACATAAAGTGTTTTCTAGCTACTTTTGAAGATAGTAAGATTCACCCCATATATTGTTGCTCTAAATAGATTTACACCTCTGGCAAATCTAAACTTTATAGTCTAGGAAAGCTTTCAAGACTCACTCTGTGACTGAGTTGTAATAATCTCTTGCTGTTACATCTCAAGGACATATGCTGGTGTGAAAATGATATTCAATTAAAAACTTATTGGGGAGGTTGGTCATTCATCTTTGTTGTCTGTCAAAATTTGGAATGGAATTTAAAAAGAGTTACAGAACTTCAGTTTCAGAAGGTTAGTTACAGATAATCTCACTGGTATAGGAAGTCTGTCTGCTGAATCTTTTGTGAACAAAGCTTAACATCTAAAGGTATACATTTTAATTATTGTTGTTGCTGCAACCATAAGGACACTGCCTAGCACTTATATGTTACTTTTGGTAAGCTAAAAATTACTGACCACCTCTCTTCCTCTCAGGAGGTGACTGAGCACTGTTTCAAGCATCAGTGAGGGCTGATGAAGCTCTTTAGTCAGAGGTAGATCCTGATGGAGAGTTTCATCCATGTTGTTTTTCTCAAGCAGAAGGTGAAGGTGCAGAATTATTCCAAGGAGGTCCATGCCACCTATCTCTTCTATCCAGAGTCGGGGGAAGGCTTTTGGGAAAGGCTAAGGATGCATATATGTTAAAGGAAGAGAGCTGATGAAATAAAGCTGCCACCTGATTGTGTGGTGGAGCCTGGATCATTTGAGCTACAATAACTTAGCTACTCAAGTAGTTGAAAGCAGAATAGTTTCTTGCTTATTTGAATTGTCTGCCATGCCTACTTCAATCACAAAATGTGACTGCTTAAGAGTTGAGTATGAGCACCTTACTCACAGTATGAACAAATGATCTTGTATCTAAAACTGGAATTGGAAGAAAGAGGCTTGGTGCCATAAGTCAAATATAGGTTTTTGTTCTCCTTCTGAAGCAGAGAAAGATGTGGGTCATAGAATTGAATTCTTAGATCTGTCTATAGCAAATGAACTCCTTGCAGCAAAAGGAAAAGATAAAAATTTTGATTTTTTTTTTCAGTCTCAATTAGAACAGACAACTTAAAACAACATTTATGATGTTGTCATCCACAAAGATAACCTCAGAGGTTGGATGCTGTACAGGAAAGGAAACAGTAATAGCCTCACTTTCTGGAAGAAGTCCAGGTCCATTAACTTTAAGACAAACTGGGAAAAGTTAATGAAACATTGCTTTTTAAAAAGAAAGGATTGCACAAAACAGGTCTGAGAAACCTGAGACTATAACTTCGTCCTTAATTAATACCACCTAATTGTATCTGAAAGTCTCTATGTTTCATTCAATGGTACTGAGTGCAGTTTCATTTGCCATGGGTCTTTGTATGAGTAATTAAATGGAGTCTCTCAAGTAAGTTCTTAGAACACACCTTAGCTTTTCTAGGAATCTGTTGACAACTACCTGTGACAACTGTTTTCACCTTCTGACTGCAGCTACACTAATAGATTCAACCATCATAAAAAAGTACAGTACAGTTTTGAGCTTCTTGTTTTTCCTTTGGGTAGAAACTGCCTTTAAATGCATACTCATTTCAAAGACATCAGCCCTTTCTGATTCTTATGAGAATTAGACCTCTCTTTAGGAGTGCCTAGTGAAAAAAAAAAAAAAAAAAAAAAAAAAGGGTTTGTGTCACAAGTGTCAGTCCAGTGTTTCATTAGCTTCATTGTCAGTGGAAGAATCACTTTGAATAATTACTCAGCTCGCTGAAGTGCTAGGGGAATACAGCTGTAATAAATCCCCTTGCATATGTAACATCTATCATGCTTGATGGGTGACATATTAGTGTTACAAGAGTTGAGGGAAGTATAAGGAACATTGCAATTCAACTGCTAATTAATCCATACTTAAAGACCTAATTAATGAATAACCCTGTGAAAAATTGTCTAAAAATCAAGATGTGAAGACTGAAGTGTTAAAGAGGAATCTTGTTTGTGAGACTGGTTAATTTACATCTAGAATAGGAAATGATTAATGAAAACTGTCAGTAAGACATGGTGCTGAAGCACTGGACGAAGAGAAATACGCACAACAAAATGTGTGGAAGCCAAGCTCTGTCTCTGCGTATCTGTATTCACTTGTCTTTTTAATTTGATGGTGTTCATTGCTATTTTTACCTGAAGTGTATAAAGAGTAGGTTAAGAAAAGACATATTTGTTTTCTTGGCTGTGGTAGACAGTGCAGAAGTGATCTACATGTGAAAGAGACTGATGACAGATTTTGTTCTTAAATGCATCTTCTGTGACATAGCTGAAGCAAAAAACTTGAAAAGAATTTCAATCATAGCAATCAGGAATTGAGCCCCTTGATATGCTAAGATACTAATTTATGAAATTAACTACAGTGAAAGCTGGGCTAATTAATATCTTGAAAGTATCACAGTCTGTCTGTGTTTGTTTATCTAGAAGCCGTCTGGCTGAGGCTGTGCTCTTGAGAGAGCAGGAGGGAACACTGCAACTCCCAAAACATCTGGGTCCTTGTCCAGGTGTCAAGACTGCTTTCTTCAGCACTAGAGAAGCTTTTCCCTCTCCTGCTTCTATTTATTCCACAGTGCAGCTGTATTTGCAGGATGTCTGCAGACCTCGGCCTTCAGGGGGATGTGATACATTGCATTGCCTTACCCACGTGCTCCCCAAAACCTGGCCATCACATGCATGTGTGTATGATCTGTATCACTATGTAACTTGGATACCTGACACCCAAAACTGTCAAATCTGCATATATGTAAAATCTAGTGGCAGATAAACCAGACACACTATCAGGGAGGATAATTCCCTGTTGATGCAGAATAAGAGATTGTTACTGTCAGCAAGACTAGTTAAGAAAGAGGAGCCCAAGTGGCACAGGGAAGTACTACTGCATTTAAAAGCTGTGCACAGTTAGTACGAAATAGTCACATATTATGAACATTATCACCATTTCTACTGCTCTTTCAATCACAGCATGTTTTGGTAGTTTAATCTTTCCTTGATAACACAAAAAATGTGTTCAGTTGCCATCCAGATGTCAGATTTCATCTGAATTATTCAAAGACTTTTGGAATAAATGACCTGATCAGTTCTAAAGCACAGTGCGAGCAAGCTTATGTCCTAAGAAATTATTTGCAGTATTGGTAGGAGGTATATTCACCCACATTTTCTATGTAATCCTGCCAGTAATATTCATAAGATTGCAGCAGGCCTCCTACAGTGACTATCTGAAAGAAAAAGGACCCTACTGAACAAGGCTGTTAAACAAATTGAAGAAATCAAAACATTAATCATTTGCTAACTTATGTAAATCAGCAAAGGAAAGTATAGGCAGTACTGTTACTGAGAGCAACCAGGCCCCATAAAGACTCAGGAGAGTTATAACAGAGACTAATATTGGCTGTATCTGTAGTACCAAAACTGTTGTACATTTTGCAGACTCAAGACAGAGGTCTTGTTCTACAGAATACACTATGCATAGACAAGTCGGACGGTATTAATATTGATGCTGGCTATCTTCAGAGAAGCCTGGACTGTAGTATAATGAAGTCAATATGATTTTGTCTTATGAGTGGCTGCATTTCACTCCAGGCAAGACAGAGAAAATACTAGTGAACAGGGAGTAGCCACAGAAGATTTGATATAGTTAATTTTAGAAGGCCACACAGTTACTGTATCAAAGAACAGTTTTACCCTGTGCTCCACTAATTTGCTTCCCAAGGAAAAGGTAGTTTTATTTTGAAGCCCAGTTGTCTGAGTGTTCCTCCATATCCCAGGCTGGTGACACTGCCAGACATATTGCAAGTCATTGTTTCTGCATTATTAGTAAGCCCAGAAGGGAAAAAAAAAAAAAGTCAAATGCCTGCTCTGAGCTCAGAGGCCAAATGGGAATAAACACAAGTATGTGGTCATGAGATCATTGACTGCTATCAAAGATGACTGTGGAAACATCTGGCAAATATGTGCAGAGCTGTAAACAAGGAGCAGCTGAAGGGAGCAAGGGCATTTAAAAGGTAGTGTACTAAATATCTCTAGTTTTACTGGTGACTCAACGTGGTCTGAAGTATACCTGTTTTGTAGCAACAACATGAATAACAATTAATAGAAAATTGTATAGACATTACAAGGCAGAGATCTTTTCTGTTATGTAGCCTTTCAATGTCTTACTAAATAGTTACTGGTCAATAGTGCCGTGGAGGGGTATTCTGCCACCTACGCCAATTGTGGCGGAGGGGAGAAATTAATTGGTGCAAGATAATATTCTATAAAAATATATATTTATTAAACTGAATATTCTGAACTCTCACCACCCCCAACCACTGTATATTAATATTAAAAGGATCCTACACAGTCTTGAAAACATTCTAGGATTAATATCAACAGTAACTTGTTAATAACTAGCAAACACTTCAAACTATAAACAGAGAGAGGAGTTTCCCCGTGGCTAATACTGCTTGGGGTCCATACGTTGCTTGCCCAGCAGGTGGGCTGAAAGCTCTTTCTGGTCTATGTCAGGAGTCAATAGAAGTTACAGAGGTATTAAGGCATTTACTTACAATTCTTAATAATTATCAGTCACCCTCCAGGGCTATGTCACAGCCTATTACAATTATCAATCACCCTCTGGGGCTACATCACAGCCTATTACTAGTGTCCAAACTTCAGGGGAGTCTTTGCCAATGGACTTTGAGGCTGGAATCCTCCCGGCTTGAGGGGAAAGGAGAATCTTCCTGGCTTCTGGAGAAATGACAGTCTCTGACCTTGAGCTGCTGGCGAAGGATGCAATCTCTGCCTTTGTCTCCTGGCTTCTTCTGGATGCTCTGTCCAGGGACTGTAGACAGGACCTTCAGGTGCAGAGGCAGGATGTTTTGCTGTCTCAGCACGATCTCACACTGGCTAGCAGGCCGATCACATGTAGACAATTCAGAGTCTGCTTCCTGGTAACTCGGCGGCAATAGCACTTACCAGGCAATGATAGGGCAGTGGGTGTACAATAGGGTGCATGGCTGCATGGGAGTCTGAGCTCCATAGGTAAAGGCAGGCAATACAGGATCTGGTCCTGATAACTCACCACAGTGTGCACAGCTGGCTGGGAGACTATGGGAGATTCTGTCTCCGTAATAACAGCAAGGCAATTAGGCATAAGCAAGAAGCTGGTGAGTCTAAAGCCTAATAATGGAGCTTGAACGTGAGTGAGCTTGAGTGTGAGCGAGCTTGAGCAGGCGATTCCAATCATGTTGTTTACCTGTGTACCCCTACTTATTGAATGTGGGCCAAGATTAATGGCCCCTTGGCCACTGGAATGACCAATCTGCTTGGCAGTCAGCCAAAGCTTACCACAATAGGCAAAAGCCACAGGCCTGGACTTTCCAAATATGGTGAATCATGGGCCTTACTGGGCAGACATGAGCTGGGAATGTGGGGGCTTACACAACGTGTTTACACAAACATTATACAATCTGGACCCTAAGCAGGCCAGACTTTGTTGCACCAGGCCTATTGTGCCCCTTTTATCCATTTAATGTGTTTACCTCTGATTTGGGCAGAAAAAACCATGTCCAGGCAAGGCACGGCATAAATAAGCCTATTTTCGGGCCCACAAGCCCTCCACAACAAATAGCTCCTGGATATGATATTTAAAGCAGAAAGACTGACGTGGATGTTAACAAACTATCTGTGTGTCTTTAGGTAAATTTATCCACTAAACTACACTAAAATAAAATAAAACAAAAAGAAATTATAAGCGAGTCCATTCAAGTACTTACACAGAAATTTTTATTAGCAAAACTATTTGGCATTAATGTTGCATCATTTAAATGAAAACATATGATGAATGTCATCACTAAGATTTTGTATTGTTGCCACCTAATCTCTCAAGTCTTTCATTGTAAATATCCTTATATATATAGGGACTGTGTTTGATTTTCAAAGACATATTCATAGACACAGTTAAATAAAAAAACATTTTGCAAGATTGTAATGGAACAGAATTGTCTTCTTTTTAAGACTGGAAATCTCACAGAAGTGTACGTACAGGCATTTGTTCAGTTCCATGCAAGCAGGGATAGATTATGGCAATCAGAAACCTAAAGCCAAACATCTATAGGAAAAAAAAAGCGATTATGTGAGTGAGCACTTGTTCTCACCTCAGGTGGCTCAGAGAGATGGTAGAGTATCTGTGATGGTTTGGGGGTTACCTCGCCCCCCCACTCTCCAAACCAACAATGGTGTTACGTGCAGTAGCATGTGGAACTGGATAGGTTTCCAACCATCCAGTGCTGGCTTCTACCATCGTTAGCACATACTGCTTGCCAGAACGAGATCGAGGTAAAGTGATGTAGTCAATCTGCCAGGCTTCACCATACTTGTACTTTGACCATCTCTCACCATACCATAAGGGCTTGATTCGCTTAGCCTGCTTAATAGCAGCACAAATGTCACAGTCATAGATGATTTGGGTGATAGCGTCCATGGACAAGTCAATTGACCTATCGTGAGCCCATTGGTATGTTCCATCTCTGCCTTGATGTCCAGATGAATCATGGGCCCACCGAGCTAAGAACAGCTCACCTCGGTGTTTCCAATCAAGGTCAATGTCAAGTTCAGAGTTGGTATCAGCTTGAGCAATCTTAGCAGCTTGGTCTGCCTTCTGGTTATGTTGATGTTCCTCAGTAGCTCTGCTCTTAGGCATGTGTGCATCTACGTGCCGCACCTTCACTGGAATTTTCTCCAGCCGTGCATCAATGTCCTGCCACAGATCAGCTCACCAAATAGGCTTTCCTTTCCTCTGCCAACCATTCTTCTTCCAGTCCTTCAGCCAACCCCATAGAGCATTGGCTACCATCCACGAGTCGGTGTACAGGTAAAGGATAGGCCAATTCTCACGTTCAGCCACATCAAGAGCAAGTTGAACAGCTTTTACCTCAGCAAACTGACTGGATTCTCCTTCTCCATCTTTCGTTTCGGTAACTCTCCTGGTTGGACTCCAAACTGCTGACTTCCATATTCGCTTGTTCCCAACAAGATGAAAGGAACCATCTGTGAACAAAGCATAGTTCTTTTCCTGATCAGAGAGATCACCATAGGGAGGAGCTTCCTCAGCACGAGTTATTTTCTCCTCTGGAGGTTTGGGACAGTCTGTGCCTTCCGGCCAGGTGGTGATCACCTCCACTAGACCAGGTCGGTCAAGATTACCCATTCGTGCTCGTTGGGTTATCAAAGCCATCCATTTAGACCAGGTTGCATCTGTGGCATGATGTGGTGATGAACCTTTGCCTTTGAACATCCAGTTAAGAACTGGCAGTCTAGGAGCTAAAAGCAATTGTGACTCAGTTCCAATCACTTCAGAAGCTGCTTTCACTCCTTCATAGGCTGCTAGAATCTCTTTCTCAGTTGCAGTGTAATTTGTCTCTGAACCTCTGTAACAACGTCCCCAGAAACCAAGTGGACAACCACGTGTCTCATTCGGAGCTCTCTGCCAAAGACTCCAAGTTGGACCATTGTCACTGGCAGCCGTGTACAGAATGTTTTTAATGTCCGGACCAGATCTTACAGGACCCAAGCCCACTGCATGGACTACTTCTCGTTTAATTTGATCAAAGGCTGCTTGTTGTTCAGGTCCCCACTCAAAATTGTTTTTCTTACGAGTCACATCATGCAGAGGTTTGACAATCTGACTGAAACCAGAAATGTGCAGTCTCCAAAATCCCACCACACCAAGAAATGAAAGTGTGTCTTTCTTACTGGTGGGAACTGCCATGGTAGAGACTTTGTTGATCACATCCTGAGGAATGTAACGGCGACCATCCTGCCACCGCACTCCCAGAAACTGAATTTCTTTGGCAGGTCCTTTGACCTTGTCCCTCTTAATGGCAAAACCTGCTTGCAACAGAATGTCAATGATTTTGTTACCTTTCTCGAAGACTTCCTCAGCAGTTTGGCCCCACACAATGATGTCGTCGATGTATTGGATGTGCTCTGGAGCTTTACCTTTCTCCAGTGCATTGTGGATGACTGAGTGACAGATGGTTGAGCTGTGTTTCCACCCCTGAGGCAAACGGTTGAACTGGTACTGGATTCCTCTCCAGGTGAATGCAAACTGAGGCCTGCACTCCTTTGCTATGGGAATAGAGAAGAAAGCATTAACAATGTCTATGGTTGCATACCACTTAGCCTCCTTTGATTCCAGCTCGTACTGGAGTTCCAGCATGTCCGGCACAGCTGCACTCATGGGTGGCGTCACCTCGTTGAGGGCACGAAAGTCAACTGTCAGTCTCCAGTCGCCCGTAGGTTTGCGCACAGGCCAGATGGGACTGTTGAAAGGTGAATGAGCTTTCTCGATGACAGCCTGACTCTCCAGTTGATGAATCAGCTGATGAATGGGCAACAAAGAGTCACGGTTAGTTCTGTACTGCCTATGATGAACAGTTTGAGTTGCAATTGGCACTTCCAGGTCCTCTATGTCATGATGTCCCACAATTGCAGATTCATCAGAAAGTTCAGGTCTAATAGACAATTTCAATTTATCATCCTCAATCTCTACAGATGCTATTCCAAAAGCCCATTTATGACCCTTAGGATCTTTGAAACAACCTTGTCTCAAAAAGTCAATTCCCAGAATGCAAGGCGCATCAGGACCAGTTACAATAGTATGTGTCTTCCACTCTTTACCAGTTAAACTGATCTCAGCCTGTATCTTAGTTAACTCTTGAGATCCACCAGTGATTCCAAAAATAGATATGGACTCTGTCCCTTTACAATTTGATGGCAATAAAGTACACTGAGCACCTGTGTCAACTAAAGCCCTGTATTTCCGAACTCTTGAACTGCCAGGCCACCTAATGAATACATTCCAATAGATTCGGTTCTCTCCACTATCCCTTTCCTCCTCCTGGCTGGAGGCAGGGCACCCCTAATGCTCAACATGGCATGTGGGGTGTACACAGTGATTGGTGTTGTTGTGAGAGGAACTGCAACTGTTGGAACAATTGCAGTTGCTCTCGGGAGCTGAAGAAGTGACAGCTACTTTTCTGGCATTACTGCCTCTGTTTCTGCCACTCTGCAGATCCCTGACTCTCTTTGAAAGAGCTGAAGTAGGTTTACCATCCCATTTGTTCATGTTCTCACCATATGTGTCATTAGGATTTGGACTGACTGGGCTAGCGTTACTAGCACTAGTAGTATTATTAACATTAGTGGGATTATTTGCCTGTCCTCCTGGGATGCCTGCCAACCCTGAGGTGTTTTGATTGTTGCTAGGAACATTCTGATTTTGGGTACCTGCCTGTCCTCCTGGGGCTCCTGCTAAACTCTGCAGCTTGTTTTGGTTATCCTTATCATTGTTTACGTTAGTGGCGGGAACATTGGCCATGCTCCCAGCACTTGGAGAAGGAGGGGCAGAGGCTGGCAAGGGGGAAGCCGATAACTGTGTTCCCTTGTTTTGCTGTGAAAGAGACTGCTTCTGAGACACAGAATTTTTCCTAGTTCTTACAGAAGCTGGTTTTGAATTTTTCACCAACAATGCCAAAATTAATATGAATATTAAAATCATAAGAGCCAGGTTACTGCACACCAATCCCGCCACAATCTCTTTTCTGTAAAAATCCTTGCATGGACTTGGCATTTCAGTTTGGGGCTGGATGACCCTCATGAGATCAGTAGATAAAGCAGACTCTCGATTGATTGTAGCATTATTGACAAAAACTCTTGTAATATCACTAGTAATATTCTCAGTGACACTAAAACCAGCATAGCCAAGAACAAAATCACCCCAGCTCCAGAACATGTTTGAAAGCTTAACTTTAGCCTTCTTAAAAACTACATGAAGCAAGAAATAACCAATTTGATCTTTGATCCAGTTGTACACAAAAAACCAGAAAACAGGCCACACAGCAATCCCCACCAAGTACAATAGCTGCTTGATTAGCTTCATCTTAATTCCCAGAGCTAATTTCCAGTCACTCAAATATCTAGCCCCACGTTGGGAAAGCCAATAAAAATGTGATGGTTTGGGGGTTACCCCGCCCCCCCACACTTTTGAATTTGCCCCAGCTAACTCAGACGGACCCTGGGAATATAGTTGAAGCAATTTATTTACAGCTAGCAGAATTTACAAGCAGCTATTTAAAATATATACAGTTATATACAATTATATACAGAAATATACAAAGGATAAACAATACAAAAGCACAACTCCCCTCCCAGAAACCAAGGTCCCCAGGAGGGGCTCTCAAACCACCCCAACACCTCCCCCCAGCCCTCTCAACCTTACCCCAGTTCTCAGGAAGAAGAGAGGTGCGGCCAAGAGGTTAGGGAGCAAGGTTAGTAGGAGCAGGGTTAATGAGATGTGTCCAGGTCTAAGGCAAAAGCAAGAGTGAGAGATAAAATGGAAGAAAAAGTCTTTCTTCTTCCCAGAGTTCTCAGTGAGACTGTGAGAGAAGTTGACATCAATTGTTTTCATTTCACTGCCCGTTATCTAGTTCTTTTACCAAAACATTCTAGCTTGCTTCAAACTAGCACAGTATCAAATTAATGTGTAAAGATATAGAGATGGGTTTCAACATCAAAATGGGGCCTGCAGTAATGCAATATTGTGAGAGTTGCTGAGGGGAGAGGCTTTGTATAGTGCTTTAGTGAAGGCACAAGGCTCTTGAATGGTGAAACTGAGAAAAGTTCATTGGTGATATTATCTAGGACTGAAATTACAGCCCTGAGGAGAGAAATGTGAATTCTTGGTTTAGAAAGTGGAAAGAAGAAATGCTAGTTATAAGGACTGAGTATCCCACAGTGTTCTCTCTGATTTGGAGAAATATGGGTTCAATGGGTGGACTGTTCAGTGGATAAGGACTTGTTTGGATGGTCACATCCAGAGGGTAGTGGTCAATGGCTCAATGTCCAGAAGGAGATGGGTGACAAGTGGTGTCCCTCAGGGGTCCATACTAGGACTGGCACTGTTTATTATCTTCATCAATGACAAAGAATGTGATCAAGTGCACTCTCAGCAAGTTCAACAAAGCCAAGTTCAAGGTTCTGAATCTGGGTTAGAATAATCCTTATTGTCAATACAGGCTGGGGGATGATGTGATAGAGAGCAGCCCTGTGGAAAAGGACTTATGGGTATGGTGAATGAAAAGCTATATGTGAGTCAAGTATGCACTTGCAGCCCAGAAGGCCGATCACACCCTGGGCTGCATCAAAAGAAGTGTGGCCCAAGATTGAGAGAAGTGAACATGCTGCTCTGCTCTGGTGAGACCTCACCTGGAGTACTGTGTCCAGCTCTGGGGTCCTCAATAGCAGAAGGACATGGCCCTGATGAAGGGGGTCTACAGGAGGGTCACAAAAGTGATTAGAAGGCTGGAGCCCCTATCCTAGGAATAGAGGCTTGGGAGAGCTGGGGATGGTCAGCTCTTGGGAGTAGCCTTCCAATATTTGAAGAGTGCCTATAAGAAAGCTGAGGAGGGACTACTTGCAAAGTCATGTAGTACCAGGACAAGGGGCAACAGTTTTAAACTAGACAAAATCTAATATATATTTGTCAAATAACGCAAATGTTTCTAATAAAAAATGTCATTAAAATTAATTATATTACTTAATAATGTTGTCTTAAATGTAATATGTAGCTCTTTATGAAGGGAAAATCTTACATTCATTAGAAGAAAGAAATGTATTCTGAATGGCCAATTTTGTTTCTGAGCTAATTGTTAGCAAAAACATAAGAAACCAAACTCACTTTCCAGTATGTATAATTCTAATGAAGGCTTTGTAGATTATTTCCTGTGAGGTCTAAATGGTCAGGGATAAGACGATTTGCCTCTACAGACATACACAGAGAGCTGCTTTCTCCAAAATGATTCTCTCATACCTGATATCTTTGTCTTCTCTTTTATGTTCCTGAGTCCCTTTTCCTCTAGAAAGCACTGTACTTTTGTTATCATGCATTACTGAAGAACCATGCTTTGGTCATCTGTCTCACTAAATAACCTACATGACTGAATAAATGTTATAATCATGCATCACATAAGAAAGAGATGCTGATCTACATCATAGTTTAGATGTAGCTGTCACCCAAGGAAAATGACATGAAGCTGCAAATTCAGTATGGTTATGAAGTTGGGCCTTGTAGGTAGATGCAGGTGATAGTTGCTTCTGTGACTGTTGCTTTTCCTTAGTGAAAACAAGGTTGCCAGTTTCTTGAGTGAGAATGTTTTTTGTTTTTCATTTACTGAATATTCGTGGGTGAAGTAATCCCCACAGCTATGACCAAAGCTTTTCCTTAGTGAGCACGTGTATGTATGGGGTTGTGAATGGAGCAAGGCTGAATTACAGAGGACTGAGGAAACTGGAAGAGGGAGGAAATTGAATTATATATGGCTATGGGTGGATAACCATGTGATTGGCTGAGCAGGGCAGTTGGACTTCGTGACCTACAGAGGCCCTTTCCAGCCTCACTGGTTCTGTGACTTGGTAAAATGTTGGTAAAATGCTAATAATGATTATCTGTGAAAAGACTAAGTATAGGGGGCCATAAAGGTATGGAATGCCAGGACGAAGGAAAAAAATTAGGAGGAAGTCTATAATGAGGGATTTCTTTACCCAAATGCAACTTCCCACCTGGGACTGATGACAGCTTTGGGTTTTCTCGTGCAAGCCTAATCTGATGACTGGAAGAGAACAACTGCTGTATGTGAATTTGAACAACTACAGTCCTATGTATTTCTAGAGCTGGAAACTATTATAGAGTAGTTTCTTCTGTGGCAAAGTCTTCCCGTGCATGAGTGTGCAACCTAAGAAGCTGTGTGTAGGAGCAGCTAAGGCTAGGTCTGTCAGATATTTTTTCTGTGCAGTGTCTCAACATCAGGAAAATGTTTGTGTCCGAACTTGGGAATTACACATTCTGCTATCATTCTTGACACCTCATGATCATTTTTTGGGCAAGGATATGGAGACAAGCAACAGACCTATGAAGGTTGTTAGGTGGCCTTTTTGGAGTTGTAGATAGAAAAGTTTTATATTTGTTCTGATGAGTGAATGTTGAAGTGTTAGCCACCTTGTGTTCTGATCGGGATTTGTTCATTTGCTCCTTCTGAAGAAAACAGTCCTAGGCAGTCATGATGAATACCTCTCACCTTCCACCACCCCAGTGCTGGGGTTTACCATTGAAGAAAACCTTTAATGCATTGCAGCCTAACGTAGTATCTGGATAAAAATTGGATGAACTTTTCCAAACTGAGTATCTAATAAATCATTGTCTCAATAAAGAACAGATGACTTAACCTTGGAGGCAGGAGAGGTGGGAAAAAGTCAAGGAAATAGAGTAATTTCACAGTTTATTCAGACTTTGTGTTGATTAAGGGCCACTCAGCTCCAACAGTGGTGAAGTGTCCAGCTGACATTTCACCCTCTCTCAGCAGTATAGCTCCTGCAATAGTCCTTCTTAACAAAACATATTGATAGTAATCGACCTATTAAAATGAGTTAGATCCTGCAGAGTGACTGCTAGCCTGAAGCTGCTGTGAGGGGAATTTCTTTTCCACTGGATTTCTTGATTTGGGCAATGGTTTAGGTGTTACTTGCCCCCCCCCACACTTAAGAACAATCACCCATACTAGACTTAGAGCCTGGAAATTAAAGAATGAGCTATATTTACATGTTAGCACAATATACAAGCAGATATAGAATATATACAGCTACATACAAGTTAAAAAAGTAATACAGACATACAACAGCCCTCCCAGAAAACAGAGTCCCCAACCACCCTTCCACCTCCTTTCCACACCTCTGCCTTATCCCAGACTTTGCCTTACTTTCAAGGTGAGTTTGGAGAATTGGCCAGGGGGGGTTAGGAAGCAGAGGGATTAGTTACACAGATGGCAGGTTAGAGAGAAAGAGGCAGTCAGGGCCACAGAACAACTGAGTTATCTATATTTGTGTTCTTGTTTTTATACATCTCAGCAAGCCTATTAGTGAAGTAGACATTACCATTGTTTCCTTTTCTATTCCTCTAATTCCTCTCACTGAAACATCCCAGCTAGGTTCAAACTAGCAGAGGCAGCAGAATAGAATGTTTTATTTTATATGGTAAACAGTTTCCTGTAAATTATTAGTAAATATGTTTTAGAAGGGTGCAGCTGATTGTAGAGAAGTCTCTCCACTGAAAGTAAGGTCACCATACTCATTACATTGCTATTAATGAGGTTTTGACTTTGCTGATGTCAGCAGTTGGTTCCAGATAGGTTGGGAACTATTTTTGGCACATTGTTAGTGCACAAATAACTAAGCAACGGGAGCAGCTTTATGAAAAGTGAAAATGGCAGTTTGTGTGGATATCCTAAGACACAGAAGACAAGTGTCATAGAAAAATACTGTTCTCTTATCAGATTGTGTGCTGGTACTTGGAGGCATTTCTGAGAATATGTCTTACTGAGATGACAAATAAGGTGAAGAGGTACCTTTTGATGTACCTATGCACCTAATGCTTCATAGTCCATGCTGTGCATTTTCTGGAGGACATGAGGGTTTTTTTCTGTCTCAGAAAAAAATTACTCCTTTATATGAGATGTATAGGTGAAAGGGAAGAAAGAGAAAAGTGACAGTTAAAAAGTTACAAGAGGAAAAATGCAGAGGGGAGATAATTTCTCCTTCATCCTCAGTATGAGAACAGGAAGATAGATAATGAGCAGGTCCAGATAAAAGTTATAGGGCTCAGGAGAAATGATTACAGTAAGGTATGAAGAAGGAGTGATACAAGCTTGAAAACATCCATTAATGCAAGAGGTGGAGAAGCGGACTGGTTTTAAAGTGATCTGTAGGTGGTCCAGTGTTTTTTTTTTTTTTAAATCTTATGAATAGTATACTAAATATGATATCTAATGCAATATCAAGTGAAGTTTAAATAACTTTCTTTTTCTCTTCTTCTCTTGGTAGAAGAAACTATTTTAAAAACCCTTCAAACCTCTGTTTCATAGACTTGCTTGCAGTGGTTCACAAATCATTTTATGAAGAAGTAAGCATGACAGAATTCTTCTGCAGACAGTCTAGATGCCTTTTCTGAAAATTGGTGTATTATGGTGATCATACCTTCATGAGTGGCTCTGAACAAGAGTGCTTTTTTGCCTGTTTCATCAAGAACTGAATCTTGCATTATCAATTTAGAGAGTGATTTGTTTCTTTAGTTGGTATTGAGCCATTGTTCAAGTTTAGTGAGGTACTGCGTTGCCAGTCACACTGTGTTTCACAAGATGTAGATCGGAGGTCTTCACCTCTTGTAGTTGTGAAAGATCCTTCAGCCTGGTTTATTCCTCCAGTAAAAGGTTGAGTGTTCACACAGGGTCATACATACCTTTAGCACCATACTTGTTAATGGGAATAATAGATTTGTTATGGATTTCAGCAGTGACATGGGTTCTGTGAGAAGCTTCTTTGGCTTTAACTGAGTATGGAAAGCTTGTGTTAAGATGCACTTCAGCAGTTCTCACTTACATAGGACCTAGCACATTGATGCCAAGCCTTTGATTGATGAAAGGTAATTGTACACATACATGGAGGAGTATTCTGCCGCCTACATCGATTGTGGCGGAGGGAAGAAATTAATTGGTGTGAGGTAATATTCTATAAAAATATATATGTATTAACTTCAATATTCTGAACTCTCACCACCCCCAACCACTGAATTTTAATATTAAAAGGATCTACATGGTTATGAAAGACATTCTAGGATTTATATAAGACCATAACTTATTTATAACTAGCAAACAATTCAAACTATAAACAGAGAGAGGACTTTCCCCATGGCTTAATGACACTTGAGGTCAATATGCTGCTTGCCCAGTAACGTGGGCTGAAGCTCTTTCTGCAATGGCAGGAGGCAACAGAAATTACAGAGGCATTAAAGCATTTACTCACAAACTCTTATTAATTATCAATCACCCTTCACTGCTACGTCACAGCCTATACAAGTGTGCAATCTTCAGGGGACTCCTTGCCTGTGGACTTTGAGGCTGGAATCCTCCCAGCTTCCAGGGAAGGGACAGTCTCTGACCCTGTTCTCCTGGTGAAGGATGCAATCTCTGTCCTTGTCTCCTGGCTTCTTCTGGATTCTCTGTCCAGGGATTCTTAGGCAGGACTTCAGGTGCAGAAGGAGTACGATGTAACGCTGGCCATGCAGGACGATCGCATGCAGACAATCCAGGGTCTGCTTCCTGGTAACTTGACGACAGTAGAGTTTACCAGGCAATGATAAGGCAGCAGGTGTGCAATAGGATGCATGGCTGCATGGGAGACTGAGCTCTGTAGATACAGACAGGTTTAAGCATAATATTGAGAGTGAGTGAGTGAGTGAGTGAGTGAGCGGGGGAGCCTGTGTATCTCTATTTATCAAATGTGGGCTGAGATTAATGGCCTATTTGCTACCAAAATGACCAATCAGCTTGGCAGTTAGCCAACCTTACCATAATAGGCAAAAGCCATAGGCCTGGACCTTCCAAATATGAGAATCACATGAGCCTTACACTAGGCAGGCATGCGCTGGGTGTGTGGGGGCTTACACAAACACATTACACAATCAGAGGGTTCTGGATAGGCCTGACTTTATGGCACCAGGCCTATTGTGCCCCTTTGAGCTTGTTATGTGCTTACCTCTGGTTTGGGCAGAAAAACATGTCCAGGCACGGCAAGGCATGAAGAAGCCTATTTGGGCCTATGGGCCCTCCACCACATACACGTAATTCTACAAATAGGTAGTATGTGCTAACAAATTGCCTTATCTCTGTCTTAATGAAGTTGTTTTGCTCAGTATCAAAGGCTGGTGTTTCAATGTCCTTCACAGATAAGAACCTACTTTACATAAACATTGGAAATTTGCAAATTCCACTGGAATAGGGTACTGAAGGGTACCTAAAGATCAATATACATAAGAATCTGAGGTGAAGCATGTTTGCATGATCTAAAAGCAATAAAAGCTCTTGTTCTAATATTAGTTTTGTAAATTGCTATAGGTTGGACTGGATGATCTTTAAAGCAGCCTTTTAGTACCTGAAGGGGACTGCAAGAATGCTAGGAAGGAGCTTTGTAGAAGGGCTTGGAATGATAGGATGAGGGGAAATGTATTAAAGCTCGAGGACAGGAGATTTAGATTGGATATTAAGAAGAAATATTTTACGGAGCAGATGGGGAGACACCAAAATGTGTTGCCCAGGGAGGTCATGGTTGCTCCCTCCCTGAAGGTATTCAAGGCCAGGTTGGATGAGGCCTTGAACAACCTGGTTTAGTGAAATGTGTCCTTGCTGATGCCAGGGGATTGGAACTGGATGATCCTCAAGGTGCCTTCCAGCCCAAACTATGAAATGATGAGTCTATGAGTCAAGCTACATGCTGTCACAGAACCACAGAACTGAGGTTGGAAAAGACCTCTAGGACCATCCAGTCCAACCTATCACCTAACCCTTCTAATTAACTAACCCATGGCACTAAATGCCTCATTCAGCCTCCTTTTAAACACCTCCAGGGATGGTGACTTCACCACCTCTCCAAGCATCCCATCTTTCTGTGAAGAACTTCTTCCTAACATCTAAGGTATCTTTGGAGTCTTCTACAGGCTGAACAGACCAAAGTCTTGCAACTCTCCCAACTGTCCCCATAAAAGAGGTGCTCCAGCATCTAGGGATAGGTTTCTCTAATGTCTTGTGCTGAAAAAAATCTCTGCCTAAGGTGGTGGCAGAAGACTTGAAAATGAGCTTGGGACACACAGGCACCGCAGGATGTCTGGAGCCTGCTTCTGTCTCATCTTCAGCATCACCAGTGCATCCTGGTGCAGTAGTTGAAAGTGCATTAGCTATTTGGATAAGGTGTTTGGATTCCTTCACAGGGCAGAGCTACATTGTTGATCTTTGCATCCCCATGGAGAGAATTTTTGATCTGAAGAGGGACTTGGATAGGGCTGGGTGATAGGTTGGCCTGGGTGATCTTGGAGGTCTCTTCCAACCTGGTTGATCCTATTATATATTCTCTCAGTGTTACTTAATGAAGTGACCACATGTTTGCAACTCTGTCTTTATTTTGGAAGAGCGGATACAAAGTAATACAAAAAACTCAACATTTATCTGTTGCCATAGAAGTCAACTGTAAGCTACGCTGATTACTGCTAGCATAAAACCCTAGGCAAAGTAGGTAAGATAGAAAGCGTGTTATGTTTATCTGTATATCTATCTATCTATCTATCTATCTATCTATCTATCTATCTATCTATCTATCTATCTATCTATAATTATTATTAACTTCAGCATTTTCCCCCACATAATTTTAATAAAACATGATCATTTAGTTCCTTATTTTTACTCATTGTTTCTTTTCTGAAGTATTTGTGATGGTTTCTTCTTGCAGGAAAAGATTGATGTCGACACTATGGGGCATCAGGTGATAATATTTGACTTTTCTGTCATAAGAGGACTGTGGGAAACTCGAGTTAAGGAAAGCAAAGAACGTCAGAGGAAAGAGAAAGAAAGATTAGAAAAAAGCTCATTGGAGAAGTAAGCCATCTTTACTGATGTTAATTTTAACTGAACTCATCATTATTATCTACTAACATTGCCCTATACTAAGTATATTCAACTTTTTAAAAGAAAAAATTTGTCAATTTTAATTTTATTTCTTGCCTTCTTTCCTCAGATGATTGTAAAATAAATGCAGCACAGACTGTGCTTGTATTTCACTATTTCCTGTTCTTACTTACATAGATTGTGATTTACTAATAATATGTGTAATTATCTACCGTGTAGATTTAATTTGAAGGGGAAAATAATACATTTTGTGCCATTCTGTTGTTTATATGCTGTATAAAACTATGGCCTTTTATTATAGATTCATGAAAACATGCTCAAAAATTCAATAAAAAATTAGTTTCGATCTTTTTGAGCTGACAGGAGAAACAAAAGGATTTAAATAAATGGACACATTATTTTTTCTGTATAGGACAGAGAGGATAGAATCAAAGAATTATCAGAATTATTTTCTTGTTCAAGTATTAAAGAGAGCATTTATTATTATCCTTCCATCTATTAATCAAGTTACTGTTTTTATTATACTTAATTTTTTTGTTTCCTTAAGCAACATTTTGATTTCTTTTTCCATTCCCATTAGAAACCGTGAAATATTATACTGTACTGGCAATGCTGAAAACACAGGACTTAACCATTTTCCCCCACTGAGAAGAGGACAAGACAATAAAAATAATTTTCTTCTTTAAAAAATAAAATGCAAGGAGTTAAGCAGTGCTCTTTTTTAAGAGTACCATTGCATTGCAGCTTCATGTGGTGTTTTAGATGTCTCACGAGACACCTGCTCACAGATTCTTGCTACTCCTGCAGCTATACAATCAAGGGAACAGCTGGGCTAAGAGGAGATCAGGGCAATATGAAGTCTGACTTCCCTTTCTGCAAGAACTTTCTCCTCAAAATATCCATATTTGCAGTCTTGGTTCTCCTGTCTTTACCCAAACCCTGCTTTAAAATCCATAATCCTAGGGGGAAAAAAAAAGGTTTGTACTTCAGACTAATTCTGTGGCTAGGGTAGCTTTTGTTTTTGGTATGGGCTAACCAATAAGAAAACCTTTGCTGCTGTGAGAGTTACCCTTATAGTGTAAAAGAGAGGTTAAAGGATTTGAAATGTAACTTGACCAAACCTTACATTAAGAAACGTGTTTGTGCAGTTCTTATACAAATAGCAGATGACATTCCAATGTTTTCTATGTCTGCTAGTGGCTCTTTGGGCGCCACTGCAGATCTCTTCTTTAATGAAATGTTAAGCCTAGGAATTCACACAAATATATTTTAATGATGCATGGACTCAACTTCATAATTTTTGAAAGTTCAGTTCCAGTGTGGATCTAAATGTCAACATTCTTTTGCCAGGTTTTGTTTGGTTTTTGGTTTTCTGTGGCACAGGTGCTAATTTCTGAATTCATAAGTACAAAAGCAAACCAGGAGCACCAAACACAGTGAACTTTTGTATGGATAGAAGAAAGAGGGTAAACATGTTCTCTATGGAGCTGATTTCTGCTCCCATGTTTTTTGTCGGTAGCACACTGACTCATAAGCTTATTTTTTTACTGTGACTTGTGTTTTCCAGAAAAATATTTCCAGAATATGGTTCTCCCTGCTGTTTCTGTCTATGGTTATTTGTCTGTAGTCACCTCTCCAGCTGAAAGAGTGGAGCTTGACCACCTGTTCTGCTCTTTTCCACTAACGAGGTCCAAAGTCGTTTTGTTTTCCTGCACCAAATGGAGATGGGGAATTTGAATATGATGCAGAGAAGTAAAATGTTCCAAATGTACTTTCAGAATTTAGAAGGGATTTTTGTTTTCCTCCTTGAGCTGGCAATTTGTATATGGTACTTTGTCATGTTGCATATCTTTATGCAGTCAGATTGCTTTTCAGTTGGTCCTACTCCTTTTGGAACTCCTGGAAATAGAAGGAAACACATCAGGCATTGCTTCTGGAACACAAGTGCTCAGGATTCACCTGTTGAAGTGAACAGCAAAGTTCATGTTCATTCTTATGATTCAGGACTCATAGAATGCATAAAGCTGGTAGAATAATGATCAAAGTAATAAAAATATTGGTATTAAAATGCCAGATTCCATAAAATTCCCCAATATCTTTGTTTTATGAGAAGTATAGTAACCACTGTCCTTTAGGTCATAAAACCCATATGAGTTATTTCTTAGATGCTTTTCAGTGTTTCCAAAGATTAGGCCAAAAATAGGACAAGATTTTTCTTGCTATTAGCTGAAAAATGTAGATAAAATTGTAATTATAATTAAATGCTTAATATAAATAATATTTCCATGTAGAAATAAATATTACCATTTCAGGGAGTTGTGTCTTTGACCAAATTTTGATATTCTGTTCAGATTAATATTTTACTCCTGTCAAAATAGGTCTAACAGAATCAATGCTAATACTTATGATTAAATGACAGTAAAAAAGTATTTTGGAAAAAATTGTAACTCAGCGTGGTTAAGTCTAAATACCTGTTCAAAGCAGGTTACTTTCCAGAACTGAGAACTGCATTCTAGTTTGTAGATACCTACTTTTGCCAGATACATGTAAGATACTTCTCTTTATTCCCTCTTAGAAAACCTTACAACAAAAGCAAAGCTTGAACTGTGTTTTTATTAATGATGATATATTGAGAACTTACAGGTCTAGAACATATGTTTAAGCAGATGGCCAGTGAAGGCTGATTCTGGAGAATATTCTACTGAGAATATTGTGACAAATTCATATCTAGCTTTCTGAAATAGTGGTGTCGGATCACTTTGAATGGAGTTAATGAAGTACTCTGCTTCCCCTTTGGTTTTGTGAAACCATGGAAGTGTGGCAGTTTATGGAACTCCTTCTTCTGAGGGACAGAGTACAAAAGAAAGAAACAGTACAGTGTTGTGCAGAAGTAATTTAATTTCATTTAATGTCAATTCTTTTATTTTTTAAAGGATTGCAACATGTTTGTGTTCTCTGTGAAAAGCAGGTAAGGTAACAGTTGAAGGCTGAAAAATTAAGCATTCAAGTGAGGAAATGTCAGAGCTGTTTGCCCAGATTAGCTATCTAAATCTTTGCTGTGGAATGGCACAACCTCCCCTGTCCACCAATCAAACATGCAGCAAAGATAACAGTTTGTTCTGCCACCTCTTCCAGTGTGTCACTCCACAAATTTCCTCTCAAGGTCTGGCTAGATAAATGTGAGGTATGCACTTTCTGAATAGTGAAAGTCAAACAACTTCATTTTTTCCCCCAAGAGGTTGTACGTTTGTTTAATAAAACATTTATTTCTATCTCTCTGCCAAACTTCAACATTATAATTCTATTTGTACCTCATTTATGGTTTCATTTGTTATATTTATATTTATATTTATTCTCTCACTCAATGCCCAAATGCAAAATTTTTCTAAGCAAGACTAACCTTAAGCTCATTGCCTTTAGCTCCAAACACAAATTGTAGGCAACAAGTTGGGAGTAGATCTGCAGCATTTGTATCCACTCATTGTTTTCCTTTCTTCTTAGGCACTTGTGCATACGAATCTTACATTTCATACAGTGCATGCAAGTGTGTTGAAAGATAAAAGCTATTGCTCAGCCATAATCCTTCACAACAATGGAAGAGTCTGGCAGAGGGACTGAAAATAAATCAGACCATTTGAATTTGAATGAAGTGTTACTTGTCCATCAGGAATATGAGTCTGGGCTGAGCTCTAGTTTAACTGTACCACTCCCGTGAAAGCTCTTTAGGATTATTTAATGATCCTATGTGGCTAGTGATTTTGATTTAAACACTACCCAGGAGTGCTAAACTGGTGTCACCATGTAGCCTCCTGTGTATTTCTTAAGCTCCTGATTTAAAGGAAACAGTGCCATCTAATGAAACTTCATTTTCTACCTAAGAACAGCAGCTTTGTCTCAAGACTTCCTAGTCAGACATTGAGAAGTGGGTAGCTGCAGAAGGAAGAATCATTCAATCAAGTCCAGCTGGCATGGCGCTGAAGTCCTTGCTCATGCAAACCTGTTTTTCCAAAATGAATACTCTTCTGAAGGGTCTAGAATTTATTCTACAACTTTTTTTTTTTTTTTTTAATTAAGTTGATTAGCTTCTTGATATTGTTGGATAACCTAAAATGACAAGTAAAGAACTCCTGTACTCTTGAAGGGAAACGCTTATAATAAAGGAAAAAAAAAAAAACCCGATGCTAATACATCTCTTTTCTGCAGAAATACTCCAACAGTGAAGTAGTGTTTGGGGAACAATGATCTAAGGCAAGTTCAGCACTAACTGAAATGGAACTATTCGAGTACTCCATTTCCCTGTTGATCCCATTTCATACCTGTAGTTTTTCAGTGCATCACCTTGAAAGTTTTCGTAAAACCAATGAAGTATTGGGAAACAGCTTGCCAGAGTTAACATTTCCTCTATACCATTTACAGTATGCTTTAACAACAGGCATGCTTTTGCTGATTTGGAATCTTAAATCTTATCTGGGTCCAATGTCCAGAAAGAATACTTGATCTGTGCTTGTGTTCTTACTTACATTAGGCTTGGCTTAGCTAACGCTAATGTTTAGTTTTTTCTGTAATCTGACAGCAACTGTTTTGCCACACTCTAGTAGATAAAAAATTTTATTTTTTGGATAGCATTAGAAAATAGATTAAAAAGGCTGTGATTCTGTAACCAGTTTATTTATTTGTCATGTGTGACAATGTGTTCCTGGAATATCAGGAGCCCTTAAAGTGCCAAGAATGGAAATTTAATTTCCCTAAATGTATGTTAGTGTATTTAAATGCTGATTTTTTTTTTTTTTTGTCTTGTAAGAGATCTCAAAGATGTATGAGGTCCACATGCTGCTTAAATGTTTCCAGGGACAGTGACTCCATCACTGCCCTAAGCAAACAATTCCAGTGTGTGATGGTTTGGGGGTTACCCCGCCCCTCCACACTTTGTATTTGCCCCAGCTAACTCAGACGGACCCTGGGAATATAGATGAAGCAATTTATTTACAGCTAGCAGAATTTACAAGCAGCTATTTACAATATATACAGTTATATACAATTATATACAGAAATATACAAAGGATAAACAATATAAAAGCACAACTCCCCTCCCAGAAACCTGAGTCCCCAGGAGGGGCTCTCAAACCACCCCAACACCTCCCCCCGGCCCCTCTCAACCTTACCCCAGTTCTCAGGAAGAAAAGAGGTGCAGCCAAGAGGTTAGGGAGCAAGGTTAGTAGGAGCAGGGTTAATGAGATGTGACCAGGTCTAAGGCAAAGGCAAGAGAGAAAAACAAAAATGGAGAAAAAGTCTTTCTTCTTCCCAGAGTTCTCAGCGAGACTGTGAGAGAAGTTGACATCAATTGTTTTCATTCCACTGCCCGTTATCTAGTTCTGTTACCAAAACATTCCAGCTTGCTTCAAACTAGCACAATGTGCTTGATAACCCTCTCCATGGGAAATATATCCTAACACCCAGCCTGAACCTCCTCTGGAACAGCTTGAAACTGTTTCCTCTAGTCCAGTCGCTTGGCACCAAAGAGAAGAGGTTGGCCTTGTCTGCACTTTAGCCTCCCTTCATGTAGTTGTAGAGACTGATGAGGTTTGCCCTCAGCCTCGTCTTCTCTGGACTGGACAACCTCAGCTCCCTCAGAGGCACTTCACAGGACATGTGCTCCAGGCCCTTCACAAGCCTCGTTGGCCTTCTCCAGACATGCTTCAGCACCTCAAAGTCCATTATGTCATGGGGAACCCAGAATTGAACACAATAATTGAGGTGTGGCCACTGCAATCTATTTGCCTGTTTTTCTGTCTTTCCTCAAGATTCACAAATTAACTTTCACATATGACAAACATGGTGGGAATTCTGTTTTGTGTGAGGATTTTCATAGAAGGAAGACTTAGAATGGTCTTTGTTTTTATAAAGATCCTTAAAGAAGTACCATCATTTTAATTTTTGACAATGACAGGGATGAAAGGGAGCATTGTAGTTGCACAGATCCCTTTGATTTCATCTCAACTGTGAGCCGCAAATTACAGCTTTCTAATATTTGTTTAGTGACACATGTGAACTTGATGTGCATCACACCTCCAGGCCAGAAGGGATCCTGTGGATCTATTTAATTAGTGTGCATCACAAGGGTACAAGCGATGGTTGTAAATTGTTAGACCCTCTGCCCTTGGGTCTTTTTACATTCTGAGATTTATGATACAAAATTACATGTTTGTTCCTTCATCATTAGTCACTTTGTTCAAAATATTTGTATACGCAGTACTTAGCCTGATGACTGCAAGCAAGCATTCTTTAGGAGGGTGTTGCCATAATTTAATGTATGGGTTGAAAAAAAAAGGGCACAGTTTCCACATCAGTGAATGGTTATCTGTGTTGAATTCCTAAATTAATAATATTTAATTATTAATGCTTGTCTTTTTATTTTTTTGCCCTCTGAGGTCAACACTTCACTGACTGATTTGGTTAATGGATTGTTTTGGTTTGTGTGTTTTATTTGCCTAACAATGTGTCATGACCTCCTGAGACTTGTGTTTTGTACCACTATCAACAAAGTGGCAGAAGGCTGTTTATTCTTTCACCTTTAGTGTAGATTGTAATTTTCTCAGCTCCTTGTTGTGAGAGAGTAAAATTTTAGATCTGAACCTTCTGCTCTTGTGTTTCTGGGGTCTACCAGACAGATCTGGCACTGAAAGGTGGTAGAGAAGCTCAGTGCCTTCCATTTTATTGAGCTAGACTTTTTTGACCTCTTCCATCTGTTTGTTAAGTTTCTAATATTCTTGGAATTTACACTCTTATGAGTGAATCAGACACTTTTTGTGCATAAAAGCAAGGAATACACAAAAATCACCTTGGGCCAAATTCTTTCCATGCATTGATTTATGCACCAAGGCCAACTATTTATTGCTTTGGTAGAAAATGAAGGAATTCCAGGAAGTGAGAGGGCAATAATACAAAGTTAAGCTTCACAGAGAAGCAGAAAAGCTGTATGTGAAGAACTAAAGGAGGATGTGAGAAACAGCATTATGGCAGTGGTAAGTAAAGCAAGGATTATTTATAAAATTTTAGAATAAAAAGCTTGGCTTATGTGTCAAAGCATCTGAAAGAAGAGCTTCAATCTTTTATTTCATGTCCACTGGCATGGAAAACTCCATCACTGGAGCACTTCCAAATTCCACTTATGGGGATACCATTTGCTAGGGCTGCCTAGTGCAATCAGGTACTTTGGTGTCTCTCCCTCTGTAATCAGAAGTATCAAATAGAATCATTGCAACAACACTGGAAAAGGCCTTCAAGATTATTTGGTCTAATTGTTAGCTTAAACAGTGAAATCCACCACTAAACCATGCCTCTAAGCACCTCACCACAGGTTTTGTTAACACTTCCTGGGATGGCAATTTCATTTCTTCACTGGGCATCCTGTCCAGTGCTTAATCACTCTTTCAGTGAAAATATTTTATTTAAATATCTGATCTAAACTTGCCCTGGTGCAATTGAGGCCATTTCCTCTCATCCTGTTGCTTATTACTTGGGAGAACAGGTGAGCTCCCACCTCACTACAACTGCCTTTCAGTTGTAAAAAAAGCCTCCTTTTTTTCCAGACAAAAGGATGCCAGTTCCCTAAACCATTCCTTATAACATTTTTGCATTAAATCTTCACCAGCTTTGGTGCCCTTCCTTGCAAGTGCTCGAGCACCTAAATAGCCTTCTTGCAGCAACTGGCTCAAAGATGAACATAGTATTCAAGATGCAGTATCATCAGCACTGAGTACACAGGCGCAATCACTTCCCTACTCCTACTGGCCACACTATTCCTGATCAGTCCAGGAGACTGTTAGCCATCTTGGATACATTCAGTTGACTGACTCACATTCAGCTGGCTGTTGATCAAAACCCCAAGGTTTTTCTCCACTTGGCAGCTTTCCAGCCACTCTTCCCTAAGCTCATAACATTGCATGGGCTTGCTGTGATCCAAGTGCAGGGCCTGGCACTTGGCCTTATTGAATATTATACAACTGGCCTCTACCCATTGATCTGTTCTGTCCAGATCCCTCTGTAGACCCTTCCTACCCTTGAGTGGATCAACACTGCCACTCAGCTCGGTTTCATCTGCAAACTTACTGAGAGTGCAATCAATCCCCTTGTCCAGATTGTTAATAAAGACACTAAACAGAACTGGCCCAGATCTGAGCCTTGAGGAAGGCCATTCACAAGCAGGCAGATGAACCATATTGAGGGATCACAAAATGGGCTAAGAAGCTGTGTCTGATGTAACCTATGTGCTTCTCTTTGTTATTTATTTGAGAAAAGTGGTTGGGGTTTTATGTGTTGATGGTAGTCTCTTCTGTAAGTGTACTAACATCTTCAGTATCCCTATAGGCACTCCCTGAGTTAAATGTATTGCTGGACATGTTTTCTATCTGACCAGTCTTTTTCTTCCTAATTCTACACATCACCTCCTTCCGTGGCATAAAGCAGTTCACAGTTAGACACTGAAACTGGGAGATGTACTTAAAATATATGTTGCCTTCTTCTCAAGCCTTCTCTATTGATGCTTTAAGTGTAAGAAGTTATTTCAGATGCCTACTTGTGAAGAACATGCTGATCTCTCTAATAAAAAATGAAGCCAGAGATGACTAAGTTTGCTGAAGCTCTCAGTAACTTCTTTCACTATTCCTTCATTGTTCCTTTCATACCTTGATAAGTTATTATTTCCACTGTCTCTCTAAGACTTCCTGCATCTACTGTGCTACAAATCCTTTTTCTATTCATTTGTATACCTGCGATGACTTAATTTTTTCTTTTTTTTGGGTTGTTTATGCATTTAATTTATCAGAGCTTATACTGCATTCTCATTTCTTCATTTGAACACAAATATCATTGTATCTTCACAGAATCACAAAGTGTTAGGGATTGGAAGGGACCTTTAGAGATCATCTAGTCCAACTCTAGTGCCAAAGCAGGACAATCTAGGGCAGGCTGCATTTGAAAACAACTCGGTAGGTTTTCAGACTCCAGAGAAGGAGACTCAATTACCATTCTGGGTAGCCTCTTCCACGTGCTCCAGCACTCCCTCCATAAAGAAATGTCTCCTCATGTTGAGGTAGAACCTCCTGTGTTCCAGTTTGTACCCATTGTTCCATGTCCTATCACTGAGTACAACCAAAAATAGGCTGGCACCTTCATCTTGGCACCCACCCCTCAGATATAGACATTGATAAGATCGCCTCTCAGCCTTCTCAAGACTAAACACTCCCAAATCTTGCTTCAAAGGTCTCCCTTCATAGGAGAGACGTTCAAGTCTCCTAATCATCCTGGTAAGTCTCCATTGAACTCTTTCCAGCAGGTCTCTGTCTCTCTTGAATTGGGGAGTCCAAAAGATACAGTATTCCTGGTGTGGTCTCACTAGGACTAAGTAGAGGAGGTGGACAACCTTCCTGGGCCTGCTGAAGACACTTCTCTATGCGCCTCAGGATGCCATTGGCCCTCTTGACCACAAGGGCACATTATGGTCTCATGGTTAACTTCACACCCACTAGGAATTGAAGGTCTTTCTCCATGGGGCTGCATTCCAGCAGGACAACCCTTAGTCTGTACTGGTGCCTGGTGTTATTCCTTCACAGATGCAAGACTCTGCACTTGTCCTTATTGAACTTCACGAGGTTCATCTTTACCCATCTCTCCAGCCTGTCCAGATCGCACTAGATGGCAACACAGTCTTATAAGGTGTCAGCCACCCCTCCCAGTTTCATATCATCTGCAAATTTGATGAAGGTACACTCAATCCCATAATTCAGGTCACTGATGAAGATATTGGATGAAACTGGACCAATTACTGATCCCTCTGGAACACAATTGGCCACAGGCCTCCATCTGGGATCTGATCTGCTGATCACTACTCTCTGAACTGTGGTGTTGAGCCAGTAACCAATCCACCTCACAGTCCAATCATCTAACTTTTCTTGAGTTTACCTTCCAAAAATGAGGGGAGAAAGAGGTCTCTAGAGTGGCTTTGTTAGAACATACTCTGAAATTGTGCTGCCTTCATACTGTGTGCCAGCACTTTACCCAGTAAACTGCACTTTTAACCAGTTTCACTAGTAAAAGTAGCTTATCTTCTGAAATATCTGTAGATGCTTCCCTCTTATTTTATTTTTATTAAGATGCTGCATGGCAATGTGCTGCAGTCAGTATTACAGATGGGGCTTTCTGTAGCTCTGCAAAACTAAATTAGGTCCTCTTGCAGTCTCTTGGGCCAGCTGCTCTGATGAACAGTCAGCTGTAGCTTCCAGAAGTGTGTTTTGTCTGCAGTGTGTCAATGTTCCGTATATGCCCAATAGCTGAAGTCTCCTGCTGTTGCTGTGCTCTCTGCTTCCAAGTGTCTCTAAGATCCCCTAAGGTTTCAGTAAGTGCTACTGTTCTGAGCAGTTTATAGCTGTCTCACTAGTACTTTTCCTGCTTAGGTACGGAGTTTTGATCCCTAAAGTTTTGATAGCATTGAGTCAAACATAGTATTTAATATATGCTATGATAATCCCACAAATCTACTCTGCCCTGTGATTTCTATCTCATACCTTGCTATAAGTGTCAAAAAATTACTTATTTTTGTCAGGATGCTTCTGGTATCTAAATTTGTAACTGATGTTTTTCTATGAGTGTTAAAATGTTTCATTTGCCACTTTTTAACATGCTAGGGCATTTTAGACAAAATCCTGTGCTTAGCTGGGAATATGTGTATTTCCTACTTGAACTTTAGAAACCTGCACATGAATCTTTTTCTAGAACATACCATTTTTAACTTTCTCCAGGGGGCACATTACCCTGAACCATCTGCGCTTCTTCACCTGTCAGTTTTCTTCAAGTCTACAGCTTAAAATTTCTGCCAAAGGGTAGAGATCACATAAATGTACCACAAAAATCTTGCATTCAGAGTGATATCAGACTTCTGATGCAAGAGTCTCTGCAGAGTCTTATTTTAGTGTAGAGGAGGATTATTTCAGTTAATCAACCTATTCCACAACTGACTAAGCTGAAATAAATCTCTCTGAAATTAAAGCATGTGTTTTGGCAATGTTTAATTATATCAAATTGAATCTGCACCTGAAGTATAATTTCCTCAGAAGGTAAACCCAAATTTGCACTGAAACTCAAAGTAAAATTAGTTGTCGTGCAATAACTTTAATCTTTACCTCCACTTTATAAGATGATATTGTAAGATAATGTGCAAAAAAATGAAAATGAAAGTAGATAATTATTTTTCAACAAGAACAAACAAGATGAAAAAGAATTCCAGCTGAAAAAAGATGCATGTATGCACAGGTCCTAATTCTTAATTAGACATATAACTTATTCACTGAGAATGTATTTCCTTCTCTATCAAGAAAAAAAAAAAGGGACATTATTCATGCTGGGTTTTGTGACAGTGTTCTAAGTCTCTACTTCTCTGTTATTCCCTTGATGTCACTGTTTTGGAGTGAGTAAATGATTTTTTTTTTTTTTCCTCTGAAATCTGTATTTAAGTCTGGAAAATCTAATCATAACTCTAGGAATGCTATTATTTCTTTCTCTTTCAATATATTTAATATTTATATATATAAATATAGTTTTTAAAATATATTTTTTATATATAAATGGTCAATACATTAGGTGCATAATTACATTTTAATTACTTGTGCAAAGATCTTCTTTTGTGATGTTGTTTCAACTGACTCCTGTAAAACCTCTTTGCCACCATTTCAGGATAAAGCAGGAATGGAATTTCATACTAGAGTGCCGGAAGAAAGGCATTCCTCAATCAAAATACCTTAAAAATGGCTTTGTGGACACTGATGAGAAGATTTGGGAAAATCATGAAAAGACTCCTCAGCTGCAGAGGAGGCGTGATGTGTCAGATGAAGCAAATAAGGAAAGAAATAAGTTTATCTTTCATCTTTCTGGAGAGCAGTGGACGGTAAACATAATGTTTCTATCATTAACAGTTTGGGTACCATAGCAGTGTAACTGTTAATTCTGAAAACATTTCCACCCCCACCCCCCAATGTATATGAAATTGGTGATTTTTCACAATGTTAGGAGTGAAAGAAAGCATTCCCTATCTTATTCTGAACTAGTGGTTTAGTTTTCACATATGCTTATTTTAAAATCTCTGCTGATAGATGTAATTTAGTCCTTTCAAAAAGGTATAAGCAATCATATTGCAACAAGGTATCTCTGTCTGAAATTCCTAGGTGACTGGAAAGAAATGAAAATAATGTTCAGCATTGTTGGCTTGTTGATGTCTTTCACTGTTCAGAAATCTGTCTTCTTGCTTTAATGGTGTGTCAACATTTTTCTCAAGCTCTGTTCAAATCAAAATTAATATTAGCATCAATCCACAGTGGTCTTGATGAAAAAAGCCACATATTACTTGCATTTGTTTTTGATGTGAAATAGCAGTTTGGAAGTAAGCTGTTTTGAAAATCAGCAAAAAGTAGATTAGAGTTTGTCTGAGGTTTTCTTGAGTTGTAAATATTTTTACTGAAATACATTTCCAGTATACACTATTGACAGGAAGATGAAATCAGATATTTTACTTTTGTGAAATATATTTTTGAGGTCTCCAATACAGGAAAAACAAACAAACCAACAAACAAACCCAAAACAAAACACCCTCCTCCCGAACAATTGCCTCCCCTCCAAACAAACAAGTTGACACGTCAATGGAGAATGTAGGTAAGGAGACTAATTCTTCAGCTGATGCCTATTGCACCTTCATGTAAATGGACTGGTTTCTGGAGAGCTATTATGTTTGATCTTTCGAGAACCTTGCATATTGAAAACGATGTTAAAACTTTGTAACCTTATACTGCATGTTATCCTACTCTATAAACTTTGTTGGTATGTTAGGAGAAAAACAAGAGATAATATAGCTCCTTAATAGCAACTGCAAATATCTTCAGGGAGAAGAAATCTGCATAACTAAACTTTTCTGTTCTTATTCTCATTTGCCAAACTGTTAACATTTTGCTTTGTCACCATAAAGGCTTTACATCGGCAAATAAAATCAAGCATACATAGTTTGCTCTGTTTTCTAGAGCATTCCTTTCAAATGTGGATGATCACATTTAAGAGATAAAGGTGTACTGTTAGGCACATTTTGCTGCCTTGCACATTATGCTCTTAGCTACCGTACACTTTGGTCCTGTCTTCAGATCATGTGTCACTGTGGCTGTATCACGCAACTACTGTGTTTTGTTCTTGAGCTCTAGCCTGACTAAAGTGGGCTTCCTCTTTCAACAGGATCCTGTTGACATAGTTTCAGTGTTTGCAAACGACAATAAAGCAAATGCTTCTCTAGAAGCAAAGATCATTACCAGCCTCTAACAGTTGAAAACAATTAAAAAAAAAAAAGAAAACCAGCTTGACCAAGTTCTAAAAGAAGTGAATTTCTCCTCATTGCAAAAGTTTTGCTTTACATCAGTTGTTCAAGTCACATCCCTTATGTTATTCTTTTTCATCTCTACTGCTGCTTCTAAACCAGACGCTCTTTTCCACTAGTATTTGGATAACCAGTGCGCTTCAATAAAATGAATTTGTAGACTGTACAAGCAAAGCTGGCAGTTTACATGCAAAAAATTCACGTATATGGGTATGTGACAGTTTTCTCAAATGGGAGTTGTGGCATCACCTGTAGGTGTGGGTTTTTCTTTTTTTTTTTTTTGTTTGTTTGTTTTGGTGGTATGCTTTGCACACCAACTCATCTTTGAGCTAAAAGTTTGGATGGTTAAGCACTCAGACATTAGGAGAAGTCAGAATTGACATTGCCTGTGTAGTTTTATAGACACATAACCAGCTGTCTGTTGTTGGCTGGCCACTTACAGTTGGCAGCAGATAATAACACAGTCCTGTGAAGTGTCCATTTGGGAAACAGATGCTGAATCCTCTGACTCACTTGCTTTTAGCTGATAAATATTTCTATTATGGTTCCCTTTTGCCCTCATCAGCGCAGGTATAATATATCCTCCAGACAGTTGATAACAAAATCTGAGTATGCTGCAGGTATGACTTACAGATTTAGTTCTGAGAATGAGACTTGCTTTTGGGATGTACTAGTTTCTCTTTCTGCATGCTATAAAGTTAATTCTCGTAGAGGAGTAATCCCCAGTATCGAGATTTTTCAAGATCAAAGCAAGTGGCATTAGTACATCCTTCTCATAGGTCTCAATGTAAATGCTCTTAGCAAAAATGTAAGCAGCAGATGAGCTAAGTCCACAAATCAACTAATGGTGTTATTTGTAATATTGCAATCAATTAGAATGGTAGCTTACATCAGCATTATTCAGTGCCCAGGCTGTCTGTATGCTGAAAATGTAGACATGTTACAAGCATGCTACTTATCTTATGTTCCATAACCAGTTTAGCAATTAATGTATCCCACTGATTCTGCATTGTTGAGTATAAGGTTGAAAATGGGTATTATAAAATGCTCCATCACGTACTAAGATAGCTTGGACAAATATTTTGAAAATCACCTGGATAGTGCTCTTTCAAAAGTAATCTTGGATCTGCTTCTAAGAATCTTTGTACTAGAGAAAATCAGAGCAGATCACCCATTTTTAATTTCCTAATACGAAGTTCCTTCTTTAGGACCTCTGTATCACTTTCCCCCCATCTCTCAAATGTAGTTGAAATGCTAATATATTTTCATTAAGTGAGACTCACTGTTCCTTATACTAGTAAAGTAATTATTTGTCTGTACTTGAGGAAAGTTAAACTCATAGAACAAAAATTAGCTCTAGACATAGAGTATTAGCTAGAGCAGAGATTTATTTTAAAGTGAATTCACAGTGAATTCTGAGGAAATGTATTTTGTTTATGCAGATCCATAATTGTTTGTGGATCATCAATTCTTACTAGTTATTTTCCACTTACAGTTTTCTAACAATATCGTATCAGTAACTTAATGGAAATCTGATTTACCACATTGCAAGTAGGATTAGTATCAAGCCTTTATGCTAGAAGAATACATACTCAGACTGTCTTTCTGAATCTACATGTTCTCTTGGTAACTTGAATACTGGTCTAGCCATGCCTTTCCATGGTGGTTATCTTCTGGTTGTGGACAAAGGTTGGCAACTGCAATGAGCTCCACCTATGTGACAATATCCTTGAGGTTCAGTGGTTCTTGCATTCTCTTTTGCATACCAACCAAATATTTGTGACTCAAGTGTTTACTTCCTTGTGTGGTGCATGTCTGCCAGCTGGGAATAGTAATGAAGTAGTATTTGCATTTAGCAAAGAAAAGGTCTAATGAGAGGCTAGTTTCATAATCTGATATTATGAATGGAATCAGACAGGCTTTTCTTTTCTCTTTATAAAAAGTATGCAGAACCCAGTTAGGTTGCCACAGCAGTGAGGTCTCCTGAACCCTCCTGCATTTGCAAAACTCTTGGGACTCCACAGGACAAGAATGGCATACTGTGCCACAAGTAATTGAGCTTCCTGAGTTTTTGGAACTGTTTGACAGTTTTGCAAGCAAACCCACCAAAAGGGGGACTTCAGATTCTTGAATAGAGTGTTTGAATCAGTTGCCTAGGAGAAAATGATGTAGAGTTGATGAAAAACTTAATTGAGATCCTTTGTACATCCAAACATGTGTCTTCTAAACTAAATTAGTTCTTCAGAGAAATAGCACTGCTATTACAGCAGAGTCAAAACTGTGGCAGAATAATGCCATGAATATTCATAGGAACTTTTCAATTAATTCACTTTAACTCTGTTTTTCTCCTCTTAGTGTTTACTTTCAGCTCCTAACTAATGAATGTTTATTCTCCAGTGAATCAGTGATTATAAGATGATTTTCAGAAAATGTTCAGGAAAATTAAATTTTTGAGTTGGCGATACCATCATTGGCAAAGGAAAGGTGGTGATGTTCACTTCAATATAGGGCAGGACTGTGCTTGTCAGTGCTGCTTCACCCAAGCAGAGGATTTGGATGCATACTTATTACAAACAACTTTAAAGCCATATGGACACAACAACTAAATAAATGAGTGGTGGTAAAATTCTTTACTTGAAAATCATGACCTTCTTGCAGATATATATATATATATGTGTGTGTGTGTGTGTGTGTGTGTGTGTGTGTTTTTTCCCCAGGGAAAGAAGTAAATTAATTACTGTATTTATATGCATTCTTCCAGTTTTATCATCCAACACGCCTTGTATTTTCACAGGAAGCAAACTTCCATTTGTTATTTCCAAGTACTAGTGACAGTGAGGTATTTATTTGCTCCAAGGGGTCAAGTAGAATTGTTGCATTGAATGGACCACTGCTTATTGAAATTCAAGAGATTTTTTTTTCCTAGAAAAATTGTGAATTCTATGTCCAGTCAGATAATGCAGGTGGTCCTAAGATACACTGGTTTTGGAATTAGGTACAAACTTTCTCAAAGATGGACGAGATTTGGATCCAAGATTTTGGGTTGGCTCATGACAGATGGAACTACAAAGCTGGAAAAGAATCAGAATTGAAACTTCTCAGAGCTTTGACTACTTTTAGTTCTGGCTGATGTCTAGCATGTAAATTCCTAATTAGAAATAGTATAATGAGCAATGGTTGTAAGTTTGCTATTTATTTCCTTCAAACACTTCTTTTTCTTCCTCTCCCAAAAATCAATGAAGTTTGAAGCATTGTTGTGCTGCAAAAGGCAAAAGACTGGATATACTCCAAATGTCAGTCTTCATTGAGCAATTTATCAGCAGGCTGCCAGCTTTTGTGTGGCAGCAGAAGATTACAAAAGTACACAAGGGAATGAGGGAATAATGCAAATGTAAAGCTTGTGCAAATTTCACTTTCCAACCCTATCTAATTTGTAAATGAAGTAAACTATCACACCAATTAATTTTTTTTAGTTACACAAATAAAATGTATTGTACAATAGAGAATTCTAAAACAACACATTATAGCAAAGTGAGCCTACATTTACAAATTGTAAATATGATTATAAGATACAAAGAAACAATCTCAACAAAGAAAAACGAGTCAGAAAAACTGATAGAAGAATGGAACCTTCTCCCACTCTTTTGAAGTCATGTCTGAATTTATTTCAGTTCCTGAAGAAGAATATCCTGATGTTTTAAACTGCCATTAATAGGAAGGAAAGGTTTATTTATGTATTTATATAATAATAGCAAACATTTAACCTCAAAATTTCTAAAAGTTATGAAGGAAATGGATCATAATCTGAAACAGTGCCTTATGTATTGCACTGCTTTCAACCTATCATGGAGAAGTTTGCAGGACACTTCCTTCAGCCTGGGAAAAACATCAAGGACTTTTGCTTCACAGGGGCAAGTGTTTCCCTTGGTTTCTGCTGTATCTGTGAAGCTGGAACTGGTCAGTTGTGACAAGGTACAAAGTACTCATACATTAGTACAAAGACAAAGACAGATCTAGACTGCGGAGTAAGAGAGTAGCAAGTTGTATCTGTTAACCTAGACATCTTTTTCCCTCCAATAAGACTCTGTGTCTATTTTCGCTATGAATTCAGGGTTCTCCCATACAATGACATCTATGACATTTCAGCTAAACTATATCCCCTATGCATATAATTTTCAATTCTGTGCAGGTGGGAAACACAATACTAATAAAATTTGCAGTTGGTATTTGTTCTTTTATTTTGCTGCAAAAAATGTACAATGCTGAAGCCGGAGGAGTGAAAGACCACTCCAAACAGTTAGACAGTTATCCCATTACCAGCCTTGAGGCATTTCAGACATTTTGTTTTTTAACTGCCATAAATTGACAAATACAGAAGATGGATCACAATGCAGTGTACACCTAGTGGGAAAACAAAACAAGACATGAAATGATCCTTTTCAAATATCGAAGGGCAGGTAGCAAAGCAGGTAGCTTAGCAGGTAGCTAAGCTTCTGCATGTGTAAATTTGAGAACAGCTGAAATTTGAGACAGAAGCATCAAAGAAAGAACAGCTATGGTCCAGCATATCTTCTAAATAGAATTAGATGTTTTCAGGTAGCTAAGAGTTAAGTAGCACTACTTCTAGTTTAGTTCAGAATTAATAGAAAACAATTGAAATGCATCCCTCTTTTAAATGAAATGTGGAAGAAAAAAAGTGGACAATGTCTTCTGTACATAAAAAAAGTTATTCCTATTGTGTTGTATTCTTCATGCATAGGAAGCGAATTTGGAAGTTATAAAGTAATTAAAATCTGAAAATTTTACATCTGGTTTTATTGAGCAAAGTTCGGGATAGCACCTCATCCAAATTATTCAGTCCAAACATTACCAAGGCACAGTGATATAAAACACATAACAGAATGACTGGTGTGTTAAGTGCTGCATTAGAAATTGGAGCTTAAATTATCTGAATCTATGAGCTGATTTTTGCCTCTTTCAAGTTCAAGGAATTTGATGACATAATTTAAACAAAGACGTGCACATCCAAATGGAATACCAATTGACTAAAACAATTTGATAAGAAAGGCCTTAGAAACTGTAGTTTCAGTTACTGTTATGTATATATTGGAGATTTTTGATGAATAGAATAGTCAGAAAATTACTTTCAAGTAAATTTATTTGCAGTATATTTGTAACAACACCAGGATTCTTACAGAAAAGGATTCTGCATGACTAAAGGAAGAATTAATTGTGGTTGTGTACTAATTTATAATTTGAGTATTTTTTGTCTTCCTAGTGAAATTCAGTACAAATTTTCAAAGAGTAATGCGGTAACTTATGAAGTTAAGTCACTTGAAATGAATAAATTAAAAAAGGCACCCGAACAATGATTTGTGTGTATCCTACTTTAAATGTTTCTGTTCCTTGTGATGGACTGTGTTGTTTATTGGTGTGTGCATAATGCACTGAATATTTTCTTTTAAATCCTCCAACTGGGAAAAAGAAATAATATAGGAGACATCAAGTAGACTGAATGCCTCAGATAGGTTTCAGATTTAGAACAAAATGATTAAATGATTGCATTAGCAGTTAAAAATGAATATATGGTGACAGATAGCTGCAATGCTCTTCAAAATTAAACAGCTCCTATGAGGGTTTGGCAAATTGCTGTTCTACATAAAAATAATTAAAGTGTTGAGGTTGGGCTGTGATTTTTTTCTCCCCTGTATTTAGAAACATTGTAGAATTAAATATGAATTCAGTGATTTCTATTTACTTGTTCTTATTTAATTTACAGGAATTCCCAGATTCTCTGAAAGAACAAATCTATCTAAAAGAATGGCATGTGAACAATACATTGATACAAACCATTCCAACCTACATTGCATTATTTCAAGATCTGAGAGTACTAGAGTTGTCAAAAAATCAAATCAACCATCTCCCAGTGGAAATTGGTAAGTTGGTAAAGATACTTAGCTAATTATGCCATTTAATTGTGTTGCACAGAAATGAGAATATTATTAATTTACTGATAATCGTCTTCTTGCTTGTTTCCAGTGAACAATCCCCTCTAAAATTTTATGGCTCTCTTCCTGTAATTACACTTGCTGAATTGTATGCAGTATCAATTATGCAGTATAGCTCAAACCAGAGGTGAAAATGGACACATTTTTGTTATCTGGCTGGCTAAATATGTATTATCGTAGAGTTATTTCTGGGAACAGGCAGTGGTTTGTGTTCCTTACAGCTTAAGAAAAATATAAGTATTACAGAATTGTAAACCTCACACAAGGCGAATTAAAATATAAGAGAATGGCAGAAAAATAGAAATGAGTTCAGAAATTTTTAGAAAAGTGGGTATATCCAACATGATGTCAGGTTCTTCAGAGA